>NC_054371.1:13760011-14102511 GCF_017654675.1 Xenopus laevis
GTGATTAAAGGGCCGCATTGTGGTTGTTGCCATTTTCACTGGATGACTCCACCCACCCCTCATGAATATATTACTGAATGCCGGCAGCAAGGAAGGCAATGTGCAAAAATCATCGATGGACTGTGCCCATCATTTCTACACTTTGCACAATGCCTTCCTTGCTGTTAATGACCCTCTTATGTCTCATTGCTCCATTTTTTTGTAGTATATCATATTTTCTTCTATTTTCCGACCTTATTTTACCAGTGTGTTTTGATCGGCTGCTTCTCTACTCCCTCATAAATCAATCTGACAGAAGGAAAGGTACTATTAGTACTATTGCCACTACTGATGTTTGTTGTGCTTCACCACAATATATATGTAAAGGCATAACCGAGTTACAGAGTCAAATAAATCAGTGCCTCTACTTGTAGAAGGGAAGTCTGTGATGTCATCACATCAGTGTGATGTCAACTCAACATCAAAGAAAGTTGTACAGCTCCAACATTGTTACACCACACCAGAATTTCCAACACAACAGCACCTATTAATAAAACGGGCAAATCACCAGTTGATTCTCTTGTTTCAAATATTTTATTTAAAGATTTATGTAGGGAGAGCTATATAGGGAGTTATTTGCTACACCACAATTTTTTCTGGTCTTGGTTTGTTGGGAAAAAAATAGAATTTTTCTAGATTTATTTTACACAGAACCTGCAAACATTCTGAATCCAAAAATCTCAAATCTGCAAAGGTCATATAGATGTCAATGGGAGATGTTCCTTTTACATTTTGAAGATACAGTGGTCTGTTCTGGGTTTTGTCCGATAATCAAAAAAAAATCTGGGTTATTGGACGATAACTCGAAAAAAATCAGCTATTTGGACATCAAATCAAAAAATAAGTATGACTGGGGTTTTTTCTTGACTTTATCGAGTTTTTTCCGACCCGCCTTTTTTGAGTTTTTTTATTGATAAATAAGATAAAATTGTGGACGGGAGTTTGGCTGAACTTGGTTGAATAAAAATGATGACATAGATGTGAGTTTTCATAAATAACTCCCCTAATGTACTTTAAGGGAGTTATTTATCAAAGGTTGAGTTTGTGAGATTTTTTCTACCTCATCTAAACTCACAACCTGAATGTTTGTTTATTTATGAAAAAACTTGAATGCAATCGGGAGGAAAAACTCGAATACTCAAATTGATCGAGTATTCGAGCGCAAACCACTGAAAAAACCCCCAAATATCATGAAGACTGAAACCATCTTCAAATGGTTCAAAGGACCTCTGCCATTGACTTCTACATGACATTGACAGGTTATAGTTGGAGTATTTTCAGATTCAAGCTTTTTGCAGCTTTGGGGTATAATAAATCTTGAAAAATTTGTGTTCTTTTTTTATCCCGAAAAATTTGAGTTTTTACTAGTGATGGGCGAATTTATTCGGCAGGTGCGAATTTGGGGCAGATTCTCGCCATTCGTCGCCGGCAAATAAATTAGCGAAACTGCTTCAAAAATTTTAAAAAAATGGACGCCATCGTATTTTCGCTGGCGAAAAACAGACACTGGCGTCAAAAATGAGACGCCAGCGCCGTTTCGCTAATTTTTCGGCAAAGCAAAAGGCCCCAAATTCTCCCCATCACTAGTTTTTACTGAACTTACCGTCCAAAAACTTGACTTTTCCAGGAAAAACCCAACTTGATCTTTGGGAAAAACACAGCCCCCTAAACAATCTAAGGAAAATTTCCTCCGAAACATAATTACACTGAACTGTTTTAGATTTGAAACAGGAATATTTCATACAATATTAAATCTGTTTGAAAATATATGCATCTTAAAAAAGATCAACAACGTGTTGCAATAGAGAATAAGAACCTACCATCAAAGCAACACATTAATAGAGTAAATGCCAGCAAAGGTTAGGCTCTTAAGGACCTTTAAGCACCTTCAATTCATAATAGTCTCAGTTTATTTTAACATAAATGTTCCCTGCAATCAAAAACTATTTTCAGCCGTACAAGTATTAATTCCTCAAGTTTCTTTTCCACTTCATTTAATGTTTCTCTAATGCACTGGGACTATTTAGTGATATATAAATATATTATTTTCCTTAAAAAATGGATTTGATGAAGCAGAGGATGATGGATTCACTGAGGCATTTGCAGATGAATATTCGCCTGAAGTATAAGGCTGTTTAATAGGATGTGACACCTTCCTACCAATGCAAGAGTCCAGGGCTGCTAGGTGTCACCGCCAGCGCCAAAAAAAACATGTCCTTTATCGTGATTCTCCAGAACATGGATGTGTGCTTGAAACTAAAAACGTCAGACAAATTTGGTGCACCAGTTCTCTGCATTATATGACCCTTAAGGTGCGAGGCTGAACAAGCATTAGTCATTATTAGTGATATTTCCCGAGTGCTGCTTCCATAATGGAATAAAATAACTGTTAAATTACGTTTTTTATCCATCTACTGCTCAGCTGGTCTTCTAAACAGATACAAACATGGAAAATATTGGTGTTTCAAGAGTAAAGGAAGATAAAATAATAACAGCTGAGGGTAATAAATGCTACTTTGCCTTCGTTCAATGTGGGTAAATTAATTCAACGTTTGTTTGTCTCATCTAACAACACACTGAAACAATCCCATTGAGTGCCCTGCAAGGGTTATTAAATGAATTGTTTTATCACCATAGTTTTCAAATATCTGTCATAGAAACCCTTGGAATTAATGTTTGAATTCTCAAATGTTGTAGTGATACTTTACCTTTTAACTATAGTCCAGTCTATAGTTCTATTGGCAGTTAACTGATAGACTATTCGGTGACCACAAGTCTACTAAGGATGGAAACATGCAACCAGTGGCACACAGTTCCTTGATGTCTTCTTTTAAACTTACAATCAGTAGAATAGATTATCAATGGTTTATCATTAAAGGGCATGTAAAGGCAAAAAAAATTTTACTTTCTGTAATGAAAAAGAAACCTATCTCCAATATACTTTAATTAAAAAATGTGTACCGTTTTTATAAGAAACCTGACTGTATGCAGTGACATTCTCCCTTCATTTACTGCTGTGAATAGGAATTGTCAGCTGGTCCCTAACTGAAACAATCATACTTATGAACAGCAGGGGGAGCCCCCGCCTTACTTCCCAGCCATGCAGAACTCAAGCAGCTTTGCCCAGACCACACTGAGCATGTGCACAGTCTTAGTCTTGCAAAGATGTATAACAAAGCTACAAGATGGTGACCCCCTGTAGCCAACTTTGAAAGCATAAATTATTTGTTTGATTAGGCTTGTGGAGCAGTAAGTTCATGTTTACATTTAGGATAGCCTTATTTCATTTTAGACTTTACATACCCTTTAAAGGAGAAGGAAAGCCCCAGGGCGCAAATCCCCTCCCCCCCTTCCCTGTGTTGCCCCCCCTCCCTCCTCCCCCCTGGCCTACCTGTCCCGCTGGGCAAATGCCCCTAACTTGTTACTCACCCCTCTGAGCAGGTTCTGTCCACGGAGTTCACAGTCGCCATCTTCTCCCACGCGCGTCTTCTTCCTGCTCTGACCGGCGTCTTCTGGCGCATGCGCAGTAGGAACAGGTACCGGTACAGCTCTACTGCGCATGCGCCGAATGTCACGAAGTTTTCCGATTTCACTTCGTGACATTCGGCGCATGCGCAATAGAGCTGTACCGGTACCTGTTCCTACTGCGCATGCGCCAGAAGACGCCGGTCAGAGCAGGAAGAAGACGCGCGTGGGAGAAGATGGCGACTGTGAACTCTGTGGACAGAACCTGCGCAGAGGGGTGAGTAACAAGTTAGGGGCATTTGCCCAGGGGGACAGGTAGGCCAGGGGGGAGGAGGGAGGGGGGGCAACACAGGGGAGGGGGGAGGGGTTTTGCGCCCTGGGGCTTTCCTTCTCCTTTAATGATAATAGAGATTATTAACTGCAAGCCTATTAAAGGAGAAGGAAAGGTTAAAACTAAGTAAGCCTTATCAGAAAGATCCACCTAAATAAACCAGTAAACCCTCAAAGTAATGCTGCTCTGAGTCCTCTGTCAAAAGAAACACCACATTTCTTTCCTTCTATTGTGTACTCATGGGCTTCTGTATCAGACTTCCTGCCTTCAGCTTAACCCTCTTTGCCCCAGGCGTGAGCATGCTCAGTTTGCTCCTCTTCCCCTCCCCCTCCCTTCTCTGCTGTAATCTGAGCCCAGAGCTATAAGTGAGCAGGGAGAGACTCAGGCAGGAAGTGATGTCACACCAAGTTAATACTGCAGCTTCTATCCTAAACAAACAGAGGGCTTCTAGAGCTGTTTACTCAGGAATGGTAAAACATTCTACAGAATAAATATAGCATTCTAGCTTGCACTATTGCAGCTAATCTATTGGCAATAAAATGCCTCCGTAGCCTTCCTCCTCCTTTAAGATCCGCATCCATACATACGCCGATAAAAGCTTCCGACAGACCGAGTCGGCAGTTTATTGGCCTATGTGTGGGGCCCTCTGACAGGCTTCCCAGATCGATATCTGCCTGAAAGTCAGGCAAATCTCCATCTGTCAGGGTAAAAAATCCCGTTGGGTCGCGACTGCATGTGTCCGTTAATGCAGTCCCGCAATCCAACCACCCGTATGGACTGCATTGTGATTCGTTTGTTGGGCCCTAGGGCCCACAATCGGATCAGCCCGATATCACCCACCTCAATGTGGGCATATTGGGTAGAGATCTGCTCATTTGGTGACATCACCAAACAAGTGGATCTCTCTGTGTATAACATTCAGATTTCTTTTTTTTCTACGAGTCACATTTTTCCTTTAAACATTTGTGTTTTTTTTATTTTTTATTAAATGGAAAAACCATGGAAAAACTCTTCAGCAATAATAACAGTCAAAGTCCTTTAGAAGTCAATGGCAGCTGTACTGATCCTATTGGACCTTTTTTAGCCATTCAGATTTTGAGGTTTTTCAGATTTTTTTGGTTGTGTAGGAGACTGGTAAATGTATCCCTGTTTACTTTGTATTTCCCCAAAGATTGTGCCCAAAGAGGACCCTTAGTCTAATAAAGGGAGTTATTCCCCATTTCCTGGGTAACATTATGACCCCTAGCTCGGACGCTAGGTGTTGTGCTATAATATAAATGCTGCGGGCTCAGGTGGGATTCTGCAAAGGTTTTTGCCTGCTGCTCTCCTAAGTGAATATGAGCCTTTCCGTGGAGTCATCATTAGTCAGGACTAGTGAGGAATAGCTATACCCAGAAATAGTCTGTAATAGTCTCTCTAGGAGAGCCAGACAGATTAGGGCTACCTATATTGAGCAGCATTAGCTCCACCAAGGAAAACTCACTAAATGTTTGTAGTTACCTTAGTTTACCCTTTTCTCTTAAACCCTCTGCCATTTTTAAATGAGTAGGCACCCATAAACATATTTTAGATTTAGATTGTTATGTAAACTGTTACTTTGTGAAATATTATATTCAAGTCCGAATCTAAAAAACTCAAATTCAAGTTTTGTTTACTTTAAAATCTTATTATATATTAGCTTTGTTTACTTTAAAATCTTATTATATTTAATAGATGAAAAAAGTCAGAATCCAAAAATACTCTATCTCAGACCTTGTATATAAGTCAATGGGAGAGGTCCCTATCCTATTTGGGAGTTTCTGGGGTCTGTGCTGGAATTAGCCTGAAAAGCTGAGTATCTTGGGCTTTTCAGGCAAAATCTGGAAAATTTAGACTTTTCATGAACAAGCCCGAAAAAATTGAATGATTCGGAAAAATATCCTGAAATTTTTTATTTTCGCTCAATTTTATCAAGTTTTTCACAGATGTGATTAAATCGTGTTTTTTTATTAATAAATAATGTCAAAGCATGAATTCTAGTTTGCTCTGATTCTCTGATACTGATTTTGATTCTGATTTTAATAAATAATCCCCTCAGTGTGTTTGTGGGAGTAGTGTTGGTGTTGGGGGGTACTGCAGACTATGATAATGATAATGTCCATGATAATGTCTTACCAATCCTCCCTTTGAACCCAGACACACGTTTTTAATGGCTCTAAGCTCAACATCCTACTTCTTCCTTTATGATTGCCTGTTTGATACACTAGAAGCTTATGGAACATTCTAGAATTGTTTACAGCTGTCTGTAGTCCTCAAGGATATAATAAGTGCGCTGAAAGTATTAATATTACACATTTACTCATTATTTTATATATTGTAGGATATGACTCATGTTGATAAATACTGCTTGGAAACTAGTTCCAGGCTGAAATTTTTAAAGGTAAACATTTCTAGTGAGTAGAAAATTGTCGCACAGTAGCATTTATCTGGTTGGAGGGAAAATCACCTTGAAAGCAGAACATGAATATAATTTCCCTGAAGGCTGTGCAATGTAATTGAAATGGCAGAAAATGAAGGAAAAAGAAAAAAACAGCAGGAGTTAACTGAATTGACTCTACTTTGTTTCAGTTGAGCTAATTTTCTGCCATCAGGTTTAACTTGGTATTTCCCCCTGCGTAAATCGTACCCTCATTTAATAAACAATTTCCTCCAGCAGTGAAAATGTTAATTAGCCCAACGTTAATTATCATGGAGGAAGAAAGAGCCTCATTTATTCTTTTAAGTTTAATTAGTACCTATTCAATTATTAAGAGGCGAAACCCAATAAATCCCATTGCTAGTCTACGTCTTTCCATAGTAAGGTCGTACTTTGAAGACATGAAGTTTTAATAGACAAGGGGGCCCAATAAGAAATGATATAAAAGGAGTAAATTTCCTTATCTGCTCATGTAAAAGATACTGCTGAGAAAGATAGGGAAGCAAATAGTTGATGATGTGTAGAAAATCATACAAAGGCTTTATTGATTCTTGCCGTTGAGCAGCAGATAAGAATCACTGGAAAATCCTGAGGATTCGAGTCGCTTAATTCCAAAGCCTTTGTGACTCAACATAAAAATCGAGTGGAATATATAGTTACGCTTTGACAGCACAACATTTTAAGGTGATGAAATCTGGAGAAGAAATCTGAATAGTGTAGGATGCGGAGAGGGGAATCTATGAGATGCTATGTTTCTGGGACTCATTTATTTTTATGATTGCTTACAAAATAAGTGCACTGTTGAGTAAATTGCTGTCTGAACCATTTATTTAAGAAGAAGACGAGCGAATATAAAAAATCTATTTTTTACTGGTGTGTATATGCATAACATTGATTTATTATTAGAGGCAATATGTGGAGAATAAACAGGAGAGAAGATAGAAAGGTGGGTGAGTCATAGCCACAATCTCTAAACTCTTTTAAAATAACACTGAATACACTATATGGTCAAAAGTGTGTTGACACCCCTTCTATTTAATAAAATTGATAATTTAAGCCACAGCCCTCATTTCTGGAAAAGGTTCCATTGAATCCTAGAATGACCTAGAATGGTAAGGTTCATACAAAATGGGTTTGCTGAGATGGTAGTGGAAGAATTGAGTGGCCTGCATAAAACTCTCACCTCAACCCAACTGAACCCTTGTGAAATGAAGTGACACCCTGATTGTGAGCTAGGGCTGGTCCCCAAGATCACTGCCCATTCTATTATGCATGTATCAAAGTAATTCCCAGGAACAATGTTCCAACCTCTTGTGGAAACTTTCTCAAGAGAAATATAGAAGCAATGAGAAGAACAAGGGGTCTGTTAACTGACATTCAAATTTCTTTTATTTTTTTAGGAATCTCTAAAAATTCGTGTTTTTTCTATATTTCCTTAAAACTCTAAACATTTGAGAATTATTAAGTATAAAAACCACAAAAAAACTCAAAAATACAAAATGTCACCAGGTGAAGTTTTTGAGGTCCTCTAAAATGAGACTGTTGATGAATAGGCCTCCAAAAGTGATATTATAGGCCCATTTATTAAATGTTGAATTTTAGTGGCATTAGAGCTTTTTGAAACCACGATTAAACTCATTTTCTCTAAAAGCTTGAATGCCATGAAAGTTATTCATATATTTGAATATAAAAAGTAAGAATGGAAAAAAAATACGTAATGATCCGAATAAAAATCTGAAAATCTTTAAAAATCGACTGGTACGGGGACTTGACTACTTTTATTTGGAGCAGTTTGGTATTAGAGTTTATTTTTGTGGTTTATACACTTAGGGGCCCATTTACTTAGTTCGAGTGAAGGAATAGAGGAAAAATAGTTCGCATTTCGAATGGTCGAATATGGCTTCTTCGACCATCGAATGGGCTACTTCGACCTTCGACTTCGAATCGAACATTACGAACTAAAAATCGCTCGACTATTCGACCATTCGATAGTCGAAGTGCTGTCTCTTTTAAAATTTCTTCGACCCCCTAGTTCGCCACCTAAAATCTACCGAGGCCAATTTTAGCCTATGGGGAACGATTATTCCTTTGATCGTTCAATCGTAGCAATAGCGCAAAATCCTTCGACTTCGATATTCGAAGTCGAAGGATTTTACTTTGATGGTTGAATATCGAGGGTTAATTAACCCTCGATATTCGACCCTAGGTAAATGTGCCCCTTAATAAATCTAACCATTTAATTATAAAAGAACACAAAGTTTTAGAGAAAAATATGATTTGTGAAAAAAAGGAAATCCAAATTTTAATAAAATTCACTTCTTAGTTTGCCCAGGTGTTATAACACCCAATAAGATGGGTGTTATTTTACTAATGTATTTACTAGTGTATTTTACTATTTAGCCCCCTAAGTATGTATTGTGCAATGTCTGGGGGGGGGGGGTTAATTAATATCTTTCTGTGGGTTTGAAAAAGACAAATGTTTAGTTATTTTTTTGAAGATTTATGATATGTTGATCAACATAATGGGGAAATCCCTTATCTAGAAAACCCCAGTTCCCAAGCATTCCAGATACTCAATCCCATATATTTAATTATCAACTGCCTAGAACTGGCGGTAAGTGTCAGATCTTCTGTATTCATGGTCAGAACCTTGAGAAACTGGTGTGAATATGGTGGAGGGTTGAATCCAGTCTGTATCCATGTCCATTTAACTGATTGCGACTTTGATCACCTGAACACTAAGGAGCCCATTTGTTTAAACCTCAATATTTTGTGGTTGAGTTTTTAAAGGGGAAAACTCAAATTTTTAGAAGGAAAAAAAAACTTTTTACATTTTTTTTTAGAGATTTATTATACCCCAAAGCTGCCAAAAATCCAAATCCAAAAATACGCCATCTCAAACCTGTTGAGCTCATGTAGAAGTCAATGGTGGATGTCTCGACATCCGCACTGATTTTTGTTCGATAAAAGTTTTTGGGGGCAGCAATTCGTTAAATTGATGAGCGATTTTGTTGCAACGTTTTTTCATGCCGACTTTTTCGAGAAAAATTATTGGTAAAATTAGTGGGATTCGGATTTGGGAGTTTGGCTGATTTTTTTTTTCATTAGAGTGTGAAAAAGTTGAGTTTTAGTAGATACTAAGTAAATAGTAAATACTACGCTTATGTAGAAAGTTTGCCCTGGGTCTAGAACAGAGCAAGCCAGTCAGCCGTTATCTGAGAATAACATACGCTTTAGGTCATTTCAAAGCAACTGTCCCTGTTGGAGTGGGACAAACCACTCAAATCCTCCCCAAAATGCTCAGTTGTGCTGGTGAAAATTAGTTGTTACATTAATAAGAAGCAGATGTTTTCAATAAAAATATTTCCATCCCAGTCTATTTAGATATACTGTGTTGTGACTCCCAAAAAGTGATCGGCAAGGATGTTATGGGCAGAAGATGCCACCGGGCCAGGTGGGGGGAAAATGTGACCATGTCACTACAGGATAGTTGTACAGGTATGGGGACCTGTTATCCAGAATACTCGGGACATGGGGTTTTCCAGATAATGGATCTTTCCGTCATTTAGATCTTCCTACCTTAAGAAAATCACTTAAACATTAAATAAACCCAATAGGCTGGTTTTGCTTCCATTAATTATCTTAGTTGGGATCAAGTACAAGCGATTGTTTTATTATTACAGAGAAAAAGGAAATCACTTGGATTTGGATTATTTGGGATCTAGGGGAGATGGTCATTCTTGGGTTTCAGGATAACGGAACCCATACCTGCTGTACTACATGGAAAGCAATACAAAATCCATAGATGCACAAGATATATAAACAACTATAATAACCTGACTTCCAACAGTGAACAAATCCTCATTCCTTATGGAATTCATACTACAAAAATGCAGAGCCTCGTTGCTCGTGTGACCTCTCGTGTGATGTTTTCAGCTCATCCTAAATGCTCCCGCTAGATTAAGTCGGCCACATTCCCGGCTTCACCTGTTTTCTATACGCATGAAAAGTGTCGTATCCCTTTCAAGACTTGCTGTCTGACCCGACGAGATCGAAACGATCAGTATGTGAGTTATCTAAAGCACATGCCTCCCATTGAGACTTCATAAGGTCCATTAGTAACCTCTGTAACTCCCTGGGGCTTTCAGCAAGGCACCTCCAACTCCCGCTAGTTTCATTTCATACAATGAGGCTGCTATATAACTTAGTTAAAATACTTCAAAGTCATACATTAGCCATATTAGTGCTATACTCTCTATCCAGCTAGTTGAGCACCTTGATTTAGACTTCAGCCTGTGCGAAACGTGCTTTCATTGGTCACATTTTATGTGGCGTCTCACTGGTTCAAGCCATTAAGTTAAAGTAGTGGTTCACCTTTAATTTAACTTTTGGGGGTCATTTACTAAACAAAGGTTTGGCTTTTTGGGGCAAAACTCAAATTTTTAGTTTTTAAAAAAAAAAACTCAATTTTTTTAGGTTTATTAAAGCCCGATGCTGCAAAAAACCCTGAATCTGAAAATCCGCCGTCTCAGACCTGCCGAGGTTGTGTATAAGTCAATGGCAGCGGTCCCTATCCTAATTTCAAGTTTCTGTGGTCTGCACTGGGTTTAGCCCGAAAATCTGACCATTTTGGGCTTTTTCCATAAAAAAAAAAAAAATTTGGGCTTTTCAGGGAAAAAGCCCAAGAAAATCATACAATTCAGGTTTTCACTTCGATTATATCAAGTTTTTACCTGATCCAATTAAATTCGAGCTTTTTTAATAATGAATAAGGTAAAATCAGTTATGGGATTTTGGTTTCTCTAATCTAATCTAAATAATGTAATAATTTTCGATTTTAGTAAATAACACCCTTTGTATGAACTAGAGAGGCATATTCTGAGGCAATTTGTAATTGGTTTATTATTTGTGTTTTGTGAGTTTTTTAGCTTTTTATTCAGCAGCTCTCCAGTTTGCAATTTCAGAAATCTGGTTGTTAGGATCCAAATTCCCCTAGAAACAATGCACTGATTTGAATAAGAGACTGGAAAATGAACAGGAGAGGCCTGAATAGAAAGATGAGTAATACAAAGTAACAATAACAATAAATCTGTAGCCTTACAGAACATTTGTTTTTTTTTAGATGGGGTCAGTGAGTCAGAAGAAGAGAGACACATTTTTGAAATGGTAAAAAAAACTAAAAAAAAAGGAAGATCAATTGAAAAGTTGCTTAGAATTAGCCATTATATATCATACTAAAAGTTACTGTAAAGGTGAACCACTCCTTTAAGTTCCAGCTTTAAGTAGAAAGAAAATTAGAGGAATTGCTTTTAGATACTTCTACTTTCCCAGGAGAAAATATATGGACTGAAAATGTCTATATGTGATCTATAGATTCTAAGAGGATTCAAATTAAGTAATTGCCCCCACAAAACTCACAGGTACAGGTCTGGGACCTGTTATCCAGAATGCTCAGGACCTGGGGTTTTACAGATAAGGGATCTTTCCGTAATTTGGATCTTCATACTTTAAGTCTACTAGAAAATCATATACATAAACATTAGATAAACCCAAAAAGCTGATTTTGCTTCCAATAAGGATTAATTATATCTTAGTTGGGATCAAGTATAAGCGACTGTTTTATTATTACACAGAAAAAGGAAATCTTTTATAAAAATTTGGATTATTTCAATAAAAAGGAGTCTATGGGAGAAGGCCTTTCATTAATTCAGAGCTTTCTGGATAACGGATCCCATACCTGTATTTGCAAATACTGATATCAAGCTTTCTAGAAATGGTCACAATCTACTAAATGAACATAACAGTTGTCATTTCTGATGACCCCAGAAGCAAGTGTTAGATCACCCAGGCTTATAAACATATATATGGTGCTGGGTGCAGAGGGGTCATTTATCTACAACCTGCCCAATGACAGTTGGTAAGGGCAGAGCTTCCTTGCACCGGGCACCACTATGATCTGAACCTGGCACCAGATTTTTAATCTGCCGTAAGGTTCAGAACAGGGCTTTATTTATATATAGGCACCATAGGGCTAGTGTTTTGGGCAGCAGCTTATGGGGAGATGCCCTTGGGTACCTATATAAATGAATACATTATTTAAAGAAAAATACATAATCCCCCTCAGCTGCCATTGGCCAGCCTTTATTTGTGGAAAGGCCATCAAGGCTTGGGCCTAGGGCTGCAGTATTTTAGGAGGAGGTGCTGCCCAATCACTGCCGCATTGGTTCAAAAACACTGAGGATGAGCAGGAGATACAATAGTTTTATACATTTACTGTGCGCAATCCCCATTCTTTCAGTCCTGATGAAGATTTGTGTGAATAAAAGGGAGGGGGCGATGGACAGCAGCGGGCCTAGGGGTGCCCCTGTGTAGATCAAGTAGGGATGCACTGATCCAAGATTCGCTTCGGGATTCGGCCAGCATTCGGCCTTTTCCAGCAGGATTTGGATTCGGCTGAAACCTTCTGCCCGGCTGAACCGAATTCTAATTTGCATATGCAAATTTGGGGGGAGGGAAATTGTGTGAATTTTTGTCACAAAACAAGGAAGTAAAAAATGTTCCCCTTCCCCACCCCTAATTTGCATATGCAAATTAGGATTCAGATTTAGTTTAGTATTCAGCCGAATCTTTCAAGAAGGATTCGGGGGTTCGGGCGAATCCAAAATGTGGATTCGGTGCATCCCTTAAATCGGGCCCTGGACATTGGACACTTTCTGCATAAATTCAGTGGCAGAATTGCAGGGGTTGAGGGGCCTTGTACTTACCAACTACCAATGGGCAAAAATGTGGTGCTAGGTGCAGATCCTGTTCCATTGCTATAAGACCCCTGCACCCACCAATACCCCCAACATACATCCCCTTGCTCACCACTTATGAGCACATAGCTGCAAAATCTATTCATTGAGGGAACACAGTTCCTTGACCTCCATTTTGAAGCACACAGGTGCTGACTGCGGAGCAGGTGGGTCTGCTTTTTGCATTGTGCAATACAGAAATGGGAATTTATGTCCTAATTCTTCTAGGGTAATTTAATGGTGTTACTGGCCCTTTAGTTTGAGAGAATTTATTCCAGTGATGTCCTGCAACCTTCACACAAGACATAGAACCACTGACTGCTCCCTCAAACTGTCATGTTATCATCATACAGAAAAGTGAGTCTGCACAGATGTCCATATAGGAAATATAAACCTGATAGACTTTGGGGGTTATTTATAAGCTCCGGTTGAGCTTTTGATCCAAAACTCAATTTTTTCAGATTTTTTACAAAAAAACTCTCAAATTTTTCGATATTTATTAAAGCCTGATGCAGCAAAAAGTCAGAATCCTAAAATCCTCCATCTCAGACCTGCTAAGGTTGTATATAAGTCAATGGCAGAGGCCCCTATCTTATTTTGACATTTCTGTGGTCTGCACTGGAATTAGCCTAAAATATCGACCTTTTTTTTAAAAAAAAAAAAAAAAATCAAGCAATTTGGCAAACATCATGCAATTCAGGTTTTAGCTCGATTTTAGCAAATTTTTACCAGAACCAAGCTTTTTTTTTAATAATAAATAAGGTCAAATCATGGATTCTTGTCTGACTTTTTTTAATTTAAATAATCTGAAAAAGTCTGATTTTCATAAATAAGGCCCCCAACGTAAGTATTTTATTTCTGCTATTCTAAATTCCAGACAGAAACAAAATACAATGCCCAGATTATTATACAGTTCACATGTGTAAATATGTTGAACAAAAGCAAGAGAAAAGAAGCGCAGAAGATGGGCGAAAAGGCAGACGGACTGAGCTCATTTCAGGGATATTGTAGCAGGATAGATGCCGCCATTGGTACCTCCATTCACTCCACCATATAATAAATAAGAAATTCTCATTCCCTTTAATTTCCCAACACAATCAGTAACTGCACGTATCAGATTTATTTTTCACACCTTGGTAGCCGATTGTGGTGTGTGCGTCTGTGCCATAGTTTATAGACATGGCCCCCCAGACACACACCTTCGTAGCCCTGCCAAGTGCCAGCGTTTGTAAACAGGACTGCACAGATGGCAAATTGACTGCAATTCAATGTAACTTCCAGTTGCTGCTAATTGAATTGTTTAGAAGTGCGCGTTGATTCGTTAGATGATCTGGTAACCTGAGAGAAATAAAAGCGTAACGCCTCCCTGCAGAGCTTACAGTCTAATTGGGTAAAAACACAACATATAACAATATACAACAACAAAATATGCATTTACATTTAATGCCATCCTGACCAGTTAGAGATATTTAGAAGCCCACTAAGTGTACATTTGGCATATACATGAACTCTTGGAACTACAGGACTACAGAGCTAGCACTCATTGATGGCGTCCATCAATGTAATGGGTTTTATAAAACAATTAATGAGCTTGTACGTTGTGCTCATATCTCAAGTTTTATGTACATGCCAAGCATAGAGCTGAGAACACTTTCTAGTTCTTGTTTTTAACTGTAGCCTGGGTGCATTTAAACTCACATTCAGCTATAGAGAGATACAATACCACTTAGTGGTCCAGATACCCCCCAGTGGAAACCTCCCAGTGAGTAGAACTGGCCTGAATCCCAGTTCCCACACTTTAGGAAAGGTATTGTCTGGGAGTGATATCTCCAAACTACTTCTCCTCAGTGGACCCAAGAGCTGTTCTTGCTAACTGACATCTCCTAAGGGTAACCTCAGGATCTGACTGGGCTGGTGGGATACCAAGAAAAACCCTTGAGCCCTGCCAGCCAAGACCCAAAACCCATCTGCCCTCTGCCCTCACTTCACTCTGCCCTTCCTTGCAAGATTGCGGAAAAGGTAAGAATAAGGTGTGTGAGGGGAGGTGATGGCAGTGGGTGAATGGGTGGATTGCAGGGACCCAAGATGGGGTATGGGGCCCCTGGTGTAGCAGCCCTGGAGGGACTTGCACACCTCAGTTTGACCCTGAGACAAAATCTACTATATACTTTGACAAAAATCTACTATCTCTGTCTAGACTTTGTCAATGGAGGGTTTAGATTGCGTTAGGTGGAACTGGACTTCTTTAATAAGGCTTGCCTCCACCCCAGGCCCTTTGGAAGATCAACCTCTGTCCACCTAGTGTCCAGCAAGAAGGGAAATGCCTTCTGATATACAGACTAAAGGCAGGAAATATTGACAATGTCACTTGTTCAGTTAAGGGAATCCGCCCCCCCCCCCTTCCTACAGGGTATTGGTAACAGAAACCGGGACTTACTAAACAAGTAGTGGAAATAAACTGTTTGAGTCCCCTAAAGATACATGAAAGTTTTGCAGACCTCACATATGCATGTTGGCTTGATCTTAAATGAATGAATAATAGGTTTCAAACTGTGTTGGTTGCCCTCTAGCAGGTAGGTACAGACTAAAAGTCAGTATTAATTTTGATATACAGTAAGCTGAAGTAGTGCCTGGACAAATATTGGACAAACAACAATCACGTGTACGCTAAAGCTTGGGACTCCAGGTAAGGGTTTATGTTTCAGTCATCTGGATCACTGTACCATAAGGCTACTAGAAAAACATTCAGTCTTTCAATAAACCCAATAGGATTGTATTACCCCCCACCAAATATGGATTTATACTGAGAAACGGGAAATAATCGAATAACCCAAGCCATGATAGCAATTTTATATGTGCAACCATATATTAACTCTATGTCTAAATTACTCTTGCTTGAGAAGAACATAATGCGGGGGATTTAATAAAGGGCGAAGTGGCCTTCATTAGCGAAAACTTGCCAGAAATCCCATCCACAGGCACATTTACTAACAGGACAATTCGCTAGTGAAAAAGAACATCTCTAGTGTAGTTTCGTGCCCTATCGGCAGGTGAATTTTTGCTCTGGAGAACGATCGTTACTCTGCAAATTCACTAAAGTGCGAATTTTACAGAACGTTTCCTCTTTTGCCAGAGTTTCCTTCACCACCTTAGACCTGACGAACTGATAAGATGAAGCTCCTTCCTCCTCAATCTTATGTCAGTGACATCATATCCTGTATGCCGAAAAGTCATAAAGGTTCTAAAATACACTGGTGTTTTTGTCATATTTTAATGTGGGATAATGTTTAAAAGTTGTAACTGTATTATATATATATATATAATATATATATATATATATATATATATATATTTTTTTTTTCTTTCTTTTTTTTTTTCTTTCTTAATTTTATTTTTAACCATTTGAGGGAGGTTCCACATTTTTTTTAGGGTGGGCTCGTGTCTGGGACATTAGAGGATCTCTTTTGTCTTTATGTTGCTTCCTTGGACATGTGTAATAATAAAGGGCCCCATTTGCACCAACATCTCTAATAAAGACATATATATGACCTATATGTATCCGCCCTATTCAAATTGACCTAAGCGTTAGAGTACGAATGAAGTTTCGACAGGCAGAAATGAATGCCAGCGAAAGATTGCTATGAAATGCTCGCGCTGACGAATTATCACTAGTGAAACTTCGCCAGCATTCGGCTGATGAGACGCAACTTTACAATTTAGTGAATTAGCAAAGTGGTAGCAAATTTACGCCTTACGAATTGGCACGAAGTGTGGCAGATCTTTGGCTGGCGAAAATTCGCCCTTTAGCGAATTTGCCCCTATATTTCCTTTTCCCATATCAAAGCAACGATCTACATAACTGGATGTAAATAAACTGTTTTCATTTTCTGCATTCCCCCTACTAATTTCAAGGTGCAAACTTTTTGGATACTTCAAAGTGAAATGGGCCTGAAGTCCAGTGCTATAAGGTGATATAAGGCCGCATCTTCATGTACTTCAATGTTCTGAAGCGCGGCCATCTATCAGTTCAGATGACAAATTTAGATAGAGCGCCGGTTATTTGTCACCCTCTTGTAGGAATTATGAATGCTTTAGCTGATCTGAAAGCAAACCACACAGCAGGACAGTACTTAATGGAAAATTCTAGCTTTGTATAAGTGTCTGAAAAACTTCACCGATGACCTTGCAACTGGCTTACTTACTCATAATCCTCTGTTAGAAAATAATCATTCCAAGGAAGTTAATAAAATATCGTAGGCTATGATTAAAGGACTCTTAGCATGCTGTGCACTGTTTAATTAAATCCTTCTTATCTGAGGCAGATGATCAATGTTTTCATTACAGCTTAATGTAGTAAATTTGGAAGAAAAGAATTGGTTCCGTATTTTTCTCTGCTTGTCTGGTTTCACAGCAAATGTGTCAGTCGGCTGGAGTCGCAGTCAGCTCAGCGAACAATGTAAATTAAGATTGCGAGTTACATAATGACTCATTTTACAATGTAGAACATCGGTCTCTTTGGCCATTTCTGCTATCCAATGGAATGAAATTTGGTGTTGTGGATGATATACGTAGATGAGTTTGTACACTAAGGGGCAGATTTCGAGGTCGAAGTGAAAATTCAAACTAAAAAAATTCGAACTTCGAGCTAATTTTTGTGTACTAGGGAATAGTCTAAATTCAATTTGTATTTGAAAAAAATTAAAAAATTTGAATAACGAAATTTATCATGTGCTGTCTCTTTAAAAATTTGACTTTGACCATTCGCCATCTAAAACTTGCCAAATTGCTGTTTTAGCCTATGGGGGGACCTCCTAGAACCTATTTGGTGTCATTTGGTGGACTTTGAAAAATTAGATTTTTTTGGAAAAACTTCAAATAAAATTCGATCACATACGCTGTTACTTCGATTCGTACGATTCAAATTCGAAAAGAGACCTATTCGGCCAAAAAAAACGCTTACATTTTTTGATAAATTTTGATTGGTGTTTTTTAATTCGAATTTCGAAGTTATGGGAGTTGGGAATAATCCAAACTCGAATTGGAGATTTATCATACCTGGACCCTGGGAACAACTCAAAATCGATTATTTCCCCCCTAAAATGTTCTGATTTCATGTAGAAGTCAATGGTAGAGTTCCAGTGACCCATTTGAAGATGTTAATAGCCTTTCTGACATTCAAGTTTTTTTTTGAGAAAAAACTTGATTCAAATATGAATTGAACACAAATTTTCGGATCATTCCTATTCGATCGAATATTAGACATTTGAGTTTTTTCTTAAATCACCTTCCATTTGAGTTGTGAGTATATTTGCATTTATTAGCATTAAAAAAATTCACATGAATTTGAAATTCAACCTTTGATAAATCTGCCCCTAAATTATACTATTCAGAATGTAATATATATATATAATATAACCACAGAACAAGTTAGGTTGAAATCTAAGACACCGACTATTAAAGTTTAACCTTCCAATATACTCTGTACAAACCTACACCCTCTAAGGAGGAAAAAAATACCATCCTGATTCCAAAAAAGCAGTCCAATTTCCTTCCTAAAAAGTGTTACTATTGTATATTGAGCAATGCTTTACATTTGCTAGAAATTGTCCTAATTTTAAATTTAAAAAAAAAAAGGTTTTTTTCAATCTAGTTTTTGCTTTTCATGCTTTTCTTGCTCCTGCAGAAATAACACAGATTTGACAATTAACTGTATCCATTATTTGAGCATGGCCAGGCAAACATCTAAGTTGAAAGATTTAGTGCAAATCCTTGGATCGAAAAATCGAAGGAAAAATCGTTCAAACAAATGATTAAATCCTTCGAATTGAACAATTCGAAGGATTTTAATCCATTGATCAAACGATTTTTCTTCGATCCCAAAGGCTAACGTTGGTGCTCGGTAGGTTTTAGGTGGCGAAGTAGGTGTTCAAAGTTTTTTTTAAAGAGACGGTACTTCGACTATCGAATGGTCGAATAGTCAAGCGATTTTTAGTTAGAATTTTTCGATTAGATGTCAAAGTCGTAGTTGAAGTAGCCAATTCAATGGTCGAAGTAGCCAAAAAAATACTTCGAAATTCAAAGTATTTTTTATTCTAATCCTTCACTCGAGCTAAGTAAATGTGCCCCAAAAACTTGAATGTTTGGATTTATTTAGCACAAAAGTTTTGAAAAATTCAAATGTATGCGAGTTGATGTAAAATCAATAGGAGTTGTCGTAGGCAATATTCAAGCCAATTTTTTAATTCATGGTTTTTTTTATTTTTGCTAGATCTTTTGAGTTTGTAAACGCACACGTTCGAGTTTTTTGATTTTTTTTTTACCCGATTGTGTTCAACAGAGTTTTTTTTTTATTTGGATGCTTTCATAAATAAGCAAAAGTTAATTTTTTCAATTGTGAGTTCATTTAAAGTAGAAAACCTCACAAATTCTTGATAAATAAGCCAGTCAATGCAGTTCAACAACAAGTTACTTGACTGAATCCCATGTATTTTTATTTTCAATCTCCGTGTGCCTACCAGTGTTTCTCCTGATGAGTTGCCATTAGAGCACTAGAAAGGTAGACCCTACAAAGTTTACTTCCTGGAGTTACTAATGTCTCTGTCTGATACTCCTGAACGTATACTGTGAACAAAACCACTGAATGGCCTGTGTTTGTAGCTTGTCATTATGTGATGTTGGGGGCTCAAAACATTAATTCTGATCAGAAGTAATTGAATCATATATTAGATAACAAAATGCAACGATCCTATTAGTACAATAGTTTGTAGTGTAGCACATTGCTTTTATCTATAGATATCATAATTACATTTGTTGATGGCCTCAGGGAATCTTGTAGAGCTTCAGCTTTTCTCTGCTTAATACACTAGACACATTCTCTATCCTTGACTGCACTCTCAAAAATCTGTGAATGATCATAGGCTGTGTAACATAACGTTCCTTCGCTTAGTGATAAATATCTGTTTTGAAACCAGCCTTAGCCTTTACTGAATTCATAGAGCAGCAGCAATTTTCAAACGAAAAGAAAAGTGGAGAACATCAGCTCAGTTTAGCGCAGTGGAATCCTTTAGGGGTCTGGGGACTGGTGGTTGCCCACCATAATTTGGCAATTTGGGTGATATCTGTAGAAATAATTGTTGTCCTTCTTACTCATTGAAGTAGGGTGGTATTTGGGTTATACACTTTTTGGCCAAGATCATTTTGGAACAAATCAGAGGCTTCAAAGGTGAGGCTCGTAACAAAAATGTTTGCAAACCTTGGGTTTTGAGTGCAAAAATAAAACAAATTAAATGAATGTATTTTTTTTTTACTTAAACTTTACTTTAGTTCCCTCCATATGGGCAGATTAAAATATAAGCAAATGCTTTGCCAGGTCCCACATTCGTTAATTATGCCCTAATTATGGGAATATTTTACATTCATCCCCAATTCCCGCCCAAGTGGCCTCCGACTGACTGCTCCATGTATTATCCAAGGATATAACCTTAGACTACCTATGGTTTAGAGCCAGTTAATGACTTCCTTCATTATGGCCATTTCTTGTTTAAGCAAATGAGATTACGGGCCTATTTATTAAAATTCCAGATCAATTTTTTTACCAAAAAATCTAAAAACTCTGGAATGATAAAATGGGGCAGCTATTAAAAGCAAGTGTTCTCATCTGTTTAATGTGACTTCTGTTTCTTAAAAATACATGCTGATCTTCCCTCTCTAGTCGAGTGTGTGACCGCGGTTAGGACCATGATGACCGGTTTAAATCTGGAAATTCGGCTCTTAAAGTTAACAGGAGTGGCTTTTTGCCACCCCTGGTAACTTCTGGGCAGCTGCCGCCTGAGGCAAGGTGCTCACCTGCACTGTAGTCTGAAAATCTGACTATGTCAGGCTATCTGAATATTTTCAGATTTGTCAGGAAAAAGTCCGGAAAAATCGTGAGATTCAGGGAAAAAAATTAAAAAAAAAACCTACAACTCAGATTTTCGCACAATTTTATGTTTGTCCATGATCCGACAAAATCAGTTTTTTTTTAAAATAATAAATGAGGTCCAATCATGGATTCTAGTTTGGTCAGACTTTTTTCATTACAAAAGTCAGAAAAATTCGGACTTTGATAAATAAGGCCATTGGTAAAAAAACCTTCCCATTCCATATTTCATACACTTAAAGTGATGTAATAGCATTTATAATGCTTCTCCAACAGAATCCTGCATTGAAATCCATTTTCCAAAATTTTAAATATAACATGGGGCTAAACATATTCTTAGTTTCGCAGGTGCCCTCAGTTATGTGCTCTGATACTGCTTTACTGCTGCACTGCAAGTTGGAGTGATATCAACCTCCTCTCTTTCCCCCAGCAGCCTATCAACAGAACAATGAGACAGTGGCCAGATAACAGTTCCCTTACTCCTGCATTGCTAAAAATGCACCCCACCTAGTGATAGATATAAGAACAGCACTCAATAATAAAAATCTAAGTCCAGCTAAACCAAGTTGTGACTCCACAGTTACTTTGAGTAGGAGAAACAAAAGCCTTTCTGAAAGCATTTCCATTGTGAAGTGTTGGCTCTTTCTGAAAGCACATGAAACCTAAGATGGCACTTACAAACAAATATTATAACTTGAAAAAGTACATTTATTAATAATATTTAATCTTGCAAAAGCAAGAAAGAAAAAAATAACTCAGAATTTGTTTTAATTTACAATAAGAAATCCCGGGTGCATACAGTATATGATATGATTTGGTTATAGGAAAGAATAACATTATGATAATATTGGTTCTTTATTGGCTATATAAGTATCCTTAATTTTATATTTGCAGAAGTTTTGAACCCAGCTACAGTAAATACACACAGATCAAACAGAGAAGCTACAGAAATAGTTGCGTAACACACGTTATAATTATTTATGAGTTTTGTTGCTGCAATTAGTTGGAATGACAGTTTTGCAAAGGAATTTACAAATATCAGCAAAAATACATGAAATTGCAATTTGACATCATGTTAAACATAATCACACGTGTGATGCATGAACGGGAAAGAGCAGGTATCTCATTTCACGGTATTGACCAAATACCCACAAGCATTAGGGATGGTGGTAGAGATAAACTGCTTTTGTAAGCGGAAATAAGATTGAACTTCTGGGTATTTATAAGAGTAACATTGATTTAAACTATTAACATTTTTAAAAAATTCTGCTTTAAGTTATAGAACAATATATGCTTTTCTTCAACCGTATTAACATTTTTTGTTTCATTCCAGTTTTGTTCTGCATAAGATGGCAGTGTAGTAGACTTTAACACTTTTCTAAAAAAAACGCAGAAACAGTAATTGGTAACAGAGATAAAAAGAGAGAAAAAAAATTGCCTAATTATTCATTGATTGTTCTTTAAAAAATATATATTAATAATCATATAATTCTCGGAATTATTTTTTCTGTCAGCATGGTGGAAGCTGATTTGTCAATTTTCAATTGTTTTTTTAAATTGCTATTAAACTCACTTGAGCAATGTTTTTTTTCTCAACTGCTTACACTTTTACGAAAAAATTCAGTAAAAACAAATCATATTCATTTTTGGGGAAAAAACACTATTATTGCATTATCCCATTTATTTTTTTACAAATCTGACTATTCAAAAAAACAAAAAAGGGCAAAAATAAAATAGCATGGATGTTGAAAACACCCATTGACTTTATAGAAGCGCCCCAAGTTTTAGATACCAATATTAGCTAAAAGCTACCAAAAATGATCCCATTGCAGAATCATAGAAAAAAAATGACAAATGTATTTTATCCAATGGACTTTTTTTTTTTTTTTGCATCAACTGCATTTAAGTTAATGGGAGTTTTACTTTGCAGTTTTTTTTTGCACCAAATAAGTTTTTCTTGGCTTTTTTTGTTAGGGATGCACCGAATCCACTTTTTTGGATTCGGCCAAACCCCCGAATCCTTCACTAAAGATTCGGCTGAATACCGAACCGAATCCAAATCCTAATTTGCATATGCAAATTAAGGGTGGGAAGTGGAAAACATTGTGACAAAAAGTCATGTGATTTCCCTGCCCTCCCTAATTTGCATATGCAAATTAGGATTTGGATTCGGTTCGGCCGAGCAGAAGGATTCGGCCGAATCCTGCTGAAAAAGGCAGAATCCTGGATTCGGTGCATCCCTACTTTTTCTTGCATTCTATTCCCTTTTGTTTGGCCAAAACAAAATGTATGATGAAATTCCAGTGCAGATTCACAAAAATGTCATCATTCACAAAAATCTCGTAAAATTTGCTCTTCACAAATACAGGTATGGGACCTGTTATCCAGAATGCTCGGGAGCCTGGGTTTTTTTGTATAATGGGTAATAATTTGGATCTCCATAGCTAAAATCCACTAGAAAATCCTGTAAACATTAAGGGGCAGATTTATCAACGGTCGAAGTGAATTTGAGGGAATTTTCGAAGTAAAAAAATTTGAAGTAATTTTTTGGATACTTCGACCATCGAATAGGATACTATAACTTTGAATTTACTTTGACTTTGATTCTAAGTAAAAATCGTTTGACTATTCTACTATTCGATAATCAAAGTACTGTCTCTTTAAAAAAACTTCGACTTCAATACTTCGCCAAATTAAACCTGCCGAAGTGCTATGTTAGCCTATGGGGACCTTTTACAGCATTTTTCTACGTTTTTGAAGTCTAAGTAAAAATCGTTCGATCGTACGATAAAATCGTTCGAATCGTTCGATTCGAAGGATTTAATTGTTCGATCATTCGATTTTACTTTAACCACAGAATAGCCAAATTCGATGAAAAAAAGTTCGAATTTGATATTCGAATTCAAAGTATTTTAATTTGATGGTCAAATTTCAAAGTATTTTTAACCTCGAAATTCAACCCTTCATAAATCTGCCCCTAAATAAACCCAATAGGTTGGCTTTGCTTCCAATAAGGATTAATTATATCTTAGTTGGGATCAAGTACAAGCTACTGTTTTATTATATTTATAATATTTTTTAAAAATGTGGATTATTTGTATAAAATGACATCTATTGGCTTTTCTGTAATTCAGAACTTTCTGGATAATGGGTTTCCAGATAACGGATCCAATACCTGTACAAAATTTTTCCATTTAAATTTTTTTTTTTTAATCATTCAAATTTGGAAACGTTCAGGGATCATGTTTTTCCCCGCTATTTTTTTTAAATCGCTGAAACACCCCGGATCTTAAATTTGAACATTTTGGCAACGTTTCAGTAATCCATATTGTCTTTTTTTTTTTGAATGCTCTGTTAATAGTTTCATTTCTACTGTTTAAACAATTTCTGGGTACTGAGTAATGAGAGAAATGGAGAGTTCAATTTAATGATGTCTGCACAATTCCCTAATTTAACAAATTTAATGTTATTCTAATTTGATTTTAATAACAGCAATTTATTTCTTTTAACTTTTGCGTCCGATTTACTAGGTGTTGCATGTGTGGAGGTGGGGGGAGCGTGTAAATCAAACCCAGGGAAATTTGAAAACAAAATTGACTAATTACAACTTTCAGTCAATTATTTAGAAAACACAATCTATATTCATCTACGAGATGGGAATCGAGACGTTTATAAATCTTATTACATTTATGCATAATCTTAAGGAAAATGGATGCAAATAAGAAATAGAGAAAAGGGAATTTTAGTAAAATGACTAAGTTAAGGTAAATATTTTCTGGGTTCCGTGTTGAGTTTCAAGTCATTTTATGTAAAATTGCCTTTTAAAAATTAAATTTATGCAGCGCTGGAACAGAGGTAGAGTTAATATGATCCATATTCTGCTATTAGTAACTGCTTTTGCCCATGTAAAGTTCAGGTCAATTAGCCACGTTGATATATTACATTTATTTATTGTTGTTAACCTCATTTCTGTTCCATAACATGAGGGACATGTTACATTAAATGGAGGAGAAGGTTTTTATTTTCAGCTTGATTATTATTAAGCACTTGTAAGCCATGTTCCTAAAGGTAAATAGACACCTCCCAAGAGACTTAATTAGACTTCCTTGCATGGAAATTAATTTGTTTGTAATAGCAAACTGTTTTGTTCGGAGTAGCCATAGAAACTTCAGTTTAATCCAGTCTAGTCTCGTTAACATTTCATTCCACAGGGTTTCATGGGTAGATCATAATAACAATAATTAACTAGTGATGGGCGAATTTGCGCGAAACAGTGAAAAATTTGCAAAACGGCGCCGGCATCTTGTTTTTGATGCCGGCATCCGTTTTTGACGCTGGCGTCCATTTTTTTTATGCCGGTGAATTTTCGTGCCCGTTTCACCAAATTAATTGTAAAATTAATGTTCCATATGTTATGAAATGTCTGGAGAAAACCGGTTCCCCAAAAAAAGTTTGTCAGGACTTTTGCAGGCAATCCCGCTTAAAGAAAGGAAAAGTCGCCAGCGTTTTTTCAACTTTAATGCATTTTCGGCTCACAGGATATGATGTAAGTGACATAGGATTGAGGAAGATCTAGCTTCTTTTTAGCAGTTCACCTTGTCTGAGGTGAAGAAGTTACCAAAAGAGGTACCGTTCAGTAAAATCTGCACTTTAGTAAATTTGCAGAACAATGACCATTCGCCTGAGTGAAAAGATGCCTGTTGATAGAGTGCAAACAAAAGCTAGCAATGGTCTCCTTCGCTAGAGAATTGTCGTCTGCACCTGTTAGTGAATTGGCGATGTCCCTGCAAATTGAATTTCTGGTGAATTTTCGCTAGTGACGGCCACTTTGTCCTTTAGTAAATCTGCCCCATT
Source organism: Xenopus laevis (assembly GCF_017654675.1). Classification (NCBI taxonomy): domain Eukaryota; kingdom Metazoa; phylum Chordata; class Amphibia; order Anura; family Pipidae; genus Xenopus; species Xenopus laevis. The sequence continues at coordinate 13,785,868 of NC_054371.1, forward strand.
ATGATAAATACTAATGAGTAGTGATGGCTGAATTTATTCGGCAGGCATGGATTCATGACGAATTTCCACATTTCGCCAAACAGAAATGTCTTCGCCAAACTGTGGTGAAAATTCACCGGCGGAAAATTTGTCGCAACAAAAAAAAATTGACGCGTGTCAGAGTTGTAGCGCGCGTCAAAGTTACTCATAGGCTTTAATGCTTTTGGACAAACTAGTCGTGTTTATGAAAATTGACGATCGCGTCAAAATAGTCATGCGTCAGAATTATTTTGACTCCCATCGACTTCAATGTATTTCGCAAATTTTTCACTGCATCAAAACGAGACAGATTCTGGCAGTGACAGTAGGGATCGATATGATTGGAGAATCTATTTGCATGTGTAATTAAGCTTGGAGTTTCTGCTTTGTAGAGCTACTGTACATGGTACAGACACTGAGGGGGTTATTTACTAAACTCTGAATGCAAAAATTACAAAAAAAACTTGATTTTTTTTAAATAAAATTGGACTTTTTAAAAACCGTGAATTTTTCGGAATTTATTAAACCCCGAGGATGGAAAAGGCCAAATCATAAAATCTGGCATCTCAAAGTTGCATATAAGTCAATGAGAGAAGACCCAATCATTTTTTGATGTGCGATGGGTTTCCTGAGTTTTCTGAATCTTTGGGAAAAAATTTGAGTTTTCGTGTGAAAAATGGAAAAAAATATTGAAAATCGGATTAAAAATCAGAAAAATTGTGAAAATCTGATTTATTCCCGAAAAGTAAATTTTCAGGGAAATGTAATTATAACTAAGCGTAAAAGAGGGAGATTTGATTGGAGTTTGTAGTAGAAAATATTGAGATAAATTCAGACTTTGATAAATAACCCCCTGAATTCTTCCCCATTAATCAGCTTCCAGAACTCACAGTCATTCTAAAGCCACAGGGGCCACACATTTACTAGGGAAGAAAAACAAAATGCGTAGAAAATAAAAATAAAATAAAATTAAATAACCTTATAACACTTTGGAAAAAAAACATTCTCTGCCCCATTCAATTAGTGAATTTTTCTTGCTACTTATTATTTAGCATAAATCGAAGATATAATAGCTTTAGCATCGCTATGGGCTGTTATTAAAGAGAAAGCAAACTGTGTATTGATGAGGATCGCTGAGCTGTGGAACTCACGGATGGTCAGAGAATTGCTTCAGCGTTATTTTTAAATGGAAGAAAAAGTCAAGCATATATGTCTGACCAAATCCCGTTAGACAAGCTTTGCCTATTTAGTATATACTTTGCATTAGGCTCTGCTGATCTGGTATTAAAGAAACCTGACATAACTGAGCTGTAACAAGCCCCTTCTTCTCCTCTACTCACTGAATCCTCTGTAATCCCCTATTCCCTCTTCTCCTCAGTATGTGCTCATTAGTCCTGTGTCTTATGGCTATAGATATGTCGTCTTGCAAAGCAGAAATTCCTATATGAAAGGCAGTAAATGTATAATGTCTCATTGCTGCACTCCTTTACGCTGAAGTGCCTTTAAATTCCTTTAAGAACCCCATTAGTTCCTGTAGTATGATGCTGAGGTTGAAAGGTGCAGCTGGAACATATTTTATATTGATGCAGCCCAACAGTAACATATAGGTTTGCACTGCATGAAAAACGCCGGGGAAAGGTTCCTGAGGGACAAAGACTTAAATTGTGTCTCTCTAATGAGTACCAGAAGGGATAAAATCATTCCGGAGTATCCGTGCTGTGAATGAGTATCTTGCCTGTCCGTGCATCTTCCCAGGTCGCACATCTAAGGGCATAATTAATATCTGTATTGACGACTCTTATCCCTCTGTAAGAAGAAACAGGATTTATTTGTGTGAACTGAAAAAAAAAAAAAAAAAAAAAAAATATATATATATATATATATATATATAATAGTGAGGCGGTTATTTATTGAAGTCTGCCAAAAGCATGAAAAATTCTAGCTTTTTTTTTACTATAAAATCCAAATTTAGTGGGAAAAAAACTTGAATTTATTATACCCCAAGGTAGGGACGGACTGGGGGGCCACACCAGGGCTGCAGTTGCAGGGCCCCCCTCCTGGACCTCCCCACCCCGATCTGATGCGCATTGGAGTGTGTGCTCCAGTGCGAGCGTGCGCGCAATGCAGGGCTGGATTTACATAGAGGGCGCCCCTAGGCCCACCGTTGTTCATTGCCGTACTCCCTTTTTTCCCCTCAAATTTTCATCATCAGGACCACAGCAATGGGGTTTGGCACACAGGAAATGTAAAAAACCTAAAAATCATATCACCTGCGCATCCCCAGTGTTTCTGAACCAATGTGAGTGTAGTTCGGCAGCATGCCGCCCCCTAAAATCCTGCCACCCTAGGCCCGGGCCTTGGTGGCCTCAAATCCTTGGTGCACAAATCCGGGCCTGGAGCAATGTGGTTTTGCCGCAAGCAGCCCGTATAAGGGAGGTCACAGCATGAGTAGATGAACCAGCGCAGGGTTCAGATCTTGGCCGGCGGGTCCCACAAGAATCCCAGTCTGACCCTACCCCAATGATGCAAAAGTCCGAATCTGAAAATTTGCTATCTCAGACCTGCCGACATTGAATATAAGTCAATGGGAGAAGTCACTATCCTATTGGGAAGTTTCTGTGGTCTGCGCTAGAAGTAGCATGAAAATCCAGCGAAAAACTAAAATCCAGCGATTCAGGAAAAACCTCAGAAAAAAATGATAAATTTATTGAAGTCTGAATGCCAAAAACACAAAAAATGCAAGGTTTTTTTACTATAAGATCCACATTTTTATTTGGAAAAACCCTAAAATTTTTCAAGATTTATTATACCACAAGGATGCAAAAAGTCAGAATCTGAAATTTTGCTATCTCAGACCTGCCGGCGTTCTATATAAGTCAATGGATGAGGTCACTATCCTGTTGGGAAGTTTCTGTTATCTGCGTGAATTCGCTTGAAAATACAACTATTTCGGCCTTTTCGGGCAAAAATCTGATAAATCTAGCGATTCAGAAAAAGCCTGAGAAAATAAAAGGATTAGGGTTTTGCTTGATTTTATCGAGTTTTTATCAGATTAAATTGTGCTTTTTTAATGATAAATAAGGTCAAATCGTGGTTCTAGTTTGGTCAGACTTTTTTATTTTAAGAAATCAGTAAAATTCCGATTTTGATAAATAACCCCCTGAATGTCATGTCTAAAATATGCCATTTTGTATTAGGAAACTACAGAAATGCTATTAAAACTCTTTCTTTCCATCTCTGTATCGCATTGTGCTATAAAATATCTTAATAAATTATTTTGTCAGGCGACCTTTCAGATATTTTGCTTCATAGGGAGAACTTAAACATAAGAAACACTTAATAACGTCTGCCTGCTGAACGAATAAGCCTGCCGTGTGCTGACAAATAAATAGAATTGGAACATTAATGGTGCAGAGGTATTTAATAATGTGTGCAAACAAAATCCACTGTTGCCGAGTTTGGCTTCTCGTCACTACTCAAACTGTAGGCAAATGGTATGTGAAATAAATACAACCATTATTTCATTTTGTTTCTAGGTTAACAATGAAAAAAAAAATCCACAGAATACATTAAATAGCTGTTACAGGTATGGAATCTGTTATCTGGAAACCCCTTATCCAGAAAGCTCCGAATTATGGAAAAGCCGCCTCCCATAGACTCCATTATAATGAAATAATCAAAATTTATTTAAATGATTTCCTTTTTCTGTGTAATAATAAAACAGTAGCTTGTACTTGATCCCAACTAAGATATAATTAATCCTTATTGGAAGCAAAATCAGCTTATTGGGTTTATTGTTTACATGATTTTCTAGTAGACGTAAGGTATGAAGATCCAAATTATGGAAAGATCTGTTATACAGAAAACCCCAGGTCCCGAGCATTCTGGATAACAGGTCCCATACCTGTACTTCAAATGTCCCACTAGTGCTGTAAAGTTTATCTGCCAAGTTGTCCATTTCTAACAGTCTGTGATAATCATGGGTGGGCCACTAAGTGAAATGGTTTAAATGATATATATAGTGACAAAGAAGACATTTCCACTGTGCTTCTTGTTCTAATCCAAATATAATAATACAAAATATAATGGTTCTAAAGACGCAGATTGCATAAAAAATGTAGGTATCCCTGTATTTAGCCCTGCCTGGTCTAGAACCAGGGGTTCAGCATGTGCTGTCTAGTCCTTCACCTGGTTAAGGAGGCAGAACAGGTTCAGACATGCATTTCTTTTTGCCTTTGCTTCTGTTTGATGATACTGTACATACAGACAATGTAGGTCCAGCTGCAGGTTATTCTCCTATTAACAAGTTATTTAAGGCTGATGCTTCCTGCTCAAAGCTCATCCATGGAGCTTCCTTCCAAGGTATAGTCTTGAGTCCTGCTACTGGGTGTGTTCCTGCAATGCTCTTATTCTCCAGATTCTTATCTCCGGGTAAGATCTCTCGAGTTTTATGTGGACATTTTTGCCTGCTGCCTGTACAGACCTTTTGCTAGTCTTACAAATGTGTTGCCTTCTGCCTCTCTGCTTGCTCATTTAAATAGTATTTCCATTGTGGCCACATTTAGAATTTTTAATAAATTGTTCTTTGTTTACACCAGATATTGTTTCTAATTTTCAGACAGTTTCACAGCACTAGACTATTAATAGCCAGACTTACACCAACAGGTTGTCCTGTCATTGGTTACTTTTTGAAGCCAAGTTGCTTTGACTCTCCTTAAGATGCTTCCTCAAGTAGACATTACTCTTCCTTGTGCTGGACAAAGAAGCTGGTGGCACCATCACAAAATATCACAGCTTTATCAGAAAGGTCTATATAAATACACCAGTAAACCCTCAAAGTAATGCTGCTCTGAGTCCTCTGTCAAAAGAAATAGGGATGTAGCGAACTGTTCGCCGGCGAACTTGTTCGCGCGAACTTCGACCGTTCGCGTCCGCCGATTGTTCACGAACGTTTGGGAACGTTCGCAGTTTGAGTTCGCGTTCGATTCGAATACAAATCGTTCGACCATTCGACCATTCGACCGCTAAAATCGAACGATTTCCATTCGTTCGAACGATTTCCATTCGTTCGAACGATTTCCATTCGTTCGAACGATTAAAATCCTTCGAACGTTCGATTCGAATGAAAATCCTTCGATCGAACGATTAAAATCCTTCGAACCTTCGATTCGAATGAAAAATCCTTCGAACGTTCGAATCGAACGATTTTAGCGGGTGTTCGAAGTTCGCGAACTGTTCGCGAACGTTCGCATTTTTTGCCGGTGTTCACGAACGGCGTTCGCGAACACCAAATCGGCAGTTCGCTACATCCCTAAAAAGAAACACCACATTTCTTTCCTTCTATTGTGTACTCATGGGCTTCTGCATCAGACTTCCTGTTTTCAGCTTAAACCTCCAGGGCTAGGGTTTGAGCATGCTCAGTTTTCTCCTCTGTCCCCCTCCCTCCTCCCCTCCCTGCTGTAATCTGAGCCCAGAGCTATGACTGAGCAGCAGGGCCGGAACTAGGGGTAGGCAGAGTAGGCACGTGCCTAGGGCGCAAAGCTGGGGGGTGCCAGGCACGTACCTGCTCTGTCGCCTACCCCATGTCCAGTCGCATGTCTCCCCTTGTATTTGCACTTTTGCGCATGCGCGCACAGCAATTCATGCTTCGGCGCATGCGCGCAAGTGTCAATTTGCGCATGCACACAAAAGTACCGGTTCGCGCATGCTCGCGCTCAGTCAGCGCTAGCCCAGAAAAGCTGCCTAGGGCGCCTGTTGGGGCTGGCCCGGCCCTGATAAGCAGGGAAAGACTCAGGCAGGAAGTGATGTCACAGCAAGCTAATATGGCAGCTGCTATCCTCAACAAACAGAGAGAGCTTGTAGAGTTGTTTACTCAGGTATGGTAATTCATTCTGCAGAATAAATATAGTGTTATAGCTTGCACTATTGTGGCTAATCTATTGGCAATAAACTTCTTTGGTAGCTTTCCTTCTCCTTTAAGACTGAACACCTTCTATTCATTACACTCCCCTCCCCTGAACCTGGGCAATTTTTTCTTTGCCAGAATTCAAGAGTTTCTCTTCTTATCAGTATGACCAAAACTTGGTCTCTTTCCATGAATCCTTTGGCTCTATAACTACGATATGTTTCGCATTGGGATTGGAACAGCGATTCATCATAAACATTCTAGCTGGACTTTTTCACCCTTCTCTCCACTCTCACATCTGCTCCACTCTTGTTATTCGGCTGGAACGAATTTCCAACGTCAATTAAAAGATTATGTGCAGCCATGGCTAACTCTCCACTGTACATAAATAAACACTGTGCAACACCAGCAGGTGTGGAAATTCTGAGGACTGAGTAATTAAAACAAGTACAGACATTTTTTAGCTCATGGGGTGCAATCAATCATAAGGTTTTTCTGTTATGGTAAAAACACATCTAAAAGGGTCCATACCCATGGGTGTTTGAGTATGTTTCTGTTGAAATATATATTGTATTTATATGTGGTTTTCTAAAGCATTTTTTGACACCCATTTCTTTATTTTAATACAGTCTTAATGTGTGTCTAAAGCATATCATTTACAGTATCCCATGCATTTAGGAGCTCTTAGCTTTGTGTGTGTTAAGGCCCCTGGACTGTATGAAATTGAATTGGAGGCTTTTGGAGTCCAGCCTTACAAGTAGCAATAGTAAGCATTCATTTCCTAATTTGGTTTTACAGTTTTATGGAATTAATTCCAGGTGTAGTAATCAAGGGCCTATATAAGTCTCTAGCTAGCTCTAGCTACCATTGCTGCTAGGTTAGTTGAAGCTACTGTGTTCCTGAGTCCGTGCCAATTTCTTGTCTTCTATGGACCTCTTGCTCCTTGTTTGGACCTTGCTTGTCTGCTGCCTGCTGAGACCATGGCCTGTTATGTGACTCTGCTTTGCCTGACGCCTGCCCTGACCATAGGCTGTTATCTTACTCTGCTTTGTCTTCCACCTGCCCTGACCATGGCCTGTTATTTGACTCTGCTTTGTCTACAGCCTTCCCTGACCATGGACTGTTATTTGACTCTTCTTAGTCTACAGCCTGTCCTGACCATGGCCTGTTATTTGACTCTGCTTTGTCTTCCACCTGCCCTGACCATGGTCTGTTATTTGACTCTGCTTTGTCTATACCCTGCCCTGACCATGGTCTGTTATTTGACTCTGCTTTGTCTGCCACCTGCCCTGACCATGGCCTGTTATTTGACTCTGCTTTGTCTATACCCTGTCCTGACCATGGTCTGTTATTTGACTCTGCTTTGTCTATACTGCCCTGACCATGGTCTGTTATTTGACTCTGCTTTGTCTGCCACCTGCCCTGACCATGGTCTGTTATTTGACTCTGCTTTGTCTGCCACCTGCCCTGACCATGGCCCACTATTGGACTTGTGTATTCAGTTTATTATGCCGTTATCTTGCCACTTCAGCAAACTATTTACAGAACCATGTACCAGCATCCCCCAGTATATGGACTCTTCACTCAACCATTTGTTCTTGTTTCTGTGTCTCAAACAAACACAAAAAGCAACCTATGGTATGTTATGGGAAGTGGTAAGGACAGGGCACCCTTGTGCCTACTAGAACTACACTAGGTGAAAGCACAGCCATACCCCGAACATCAAATGGTTTTTGAACAAGTGCTAAGGTTCAAGCTTTTGCACACCTTATTTCTCCTACATTTGTAGCAAGTACAGTATTATATGAGACCCATAGTAATTCCTTGTTTTTTGCCTATGTTTTGCCTATATGTCCTTTATACTAGTACTCGGGAGAGCTGGAGCTGCTGGTGCTGGAGGGAAAATATGATGTGATTGGTGTGGCCGAAACATGGCTGAATGAGTCGCATGACTGGGCAGTTAATATCAGTGGCTATACTTTGTTTCGGAGGGACAGAGGCAATAGAAAAGGAGGAGGGGTATGTCTGGATTTAAAAGCGTATCTAAAGGAGGAGGTTATGTTAGAAAATGAGGGGGCAGAAGTCTTATGGGTGGAGTTCTTCACTAATTGTAAAGAATCCAGCAAATTAATTGTAGGTGTATGTTATAGACCCCCTAATGTAATTAAGGAGGAGGCGAAGCTCCTGATGCAAATAGAAAAGGCTGCTAGTTTGGGTAAAGTAATAATAATGGGGGGTTTTAATTATCCAGATATTGACCGGAGCAACAGTACTGCCAGATCAGTTAATGGAAACAAGTTTATAAACTTGTTGTATGACAATTTTATGGCACAGGTTGTTGAGGAGCCAACCAGAAAAAATGCTATTCTGGATCTAGTGATCTCAAATGACCCAGAACTTATAGCAAATGTGCAAGTCATTGAACCCCTGGGTAATAGTGACCATAATGTTATATCTTTTAATGTCTGGTGCAAAAAACAAAAATATACTGGGGCAACAAAAACCATGAATTTTGGAAAAGTGCCTTGAGGGCTGCCCTACAGAGTATTGATTGGGGCGTTACATTTTCATCTAAAAACACAGAACAGAAATGGTTTTCATTTAAAATGATATTAATTCATTACTGTTCTCAATTTATTCCCTTAAGGGGTACATGTAGGAGCTCTAAAGCTGGCCATAGACGCAAAGATCCGATCGTACGAATCGTGGATTCGTACGATTTTCGGACCATGTGTGGAGAGTCCCGACATTTTTCGTCCGTCGGAGATCGGTCGTTTGGTCGATCGGACAGGTTAGAAAATTTCTGTCGCCTGCCGATACTATCTCTGCGTGTATTGCCGATCGTACGATTTTCAGTGGGAGACTGTCACTAGTGTTGTCAGACATAAGTATCGTACGATGTCAGGAGCAGAACATTGGGTGATCTGTTCTTATTTGATCGGAATGGTAAAGACTTTGATCTGAATGGTTAGTGGAGGGTCGGGAGATGGGAAAGTCCGATCGTACGTTGATTCGTACGATCGGATCTTTGCGTCTATGGCCAGCTTAAGAATCATCCTATATGGCTTAGTACAGAAGTAAAGAAGTTAATAGGAAAGAAGAGAAAGACATTTAAAAACTACAAATCTGTTGGGACAGAAGCTGCATTTAATGAATCTAAACACTGTAATAAATGTTGTAAATCAGCAATTCGGAAGGCAAAGAAAAGAAATGAAGACTTAATTGCGGTGGAGGTGAAAACTAACCCTAAAAAGTTTTTTTAATATATTAATAGTAAAAAGATGCAGGTTGAGAGTGTTGCTCCATTAAATAATGGTACCATTAAATAATGGTAAAAGGCAAATGTGCTAAATCAGTTCTTTTCATCAGTGTATACAATAGAGGAGTCTGGGTTCCCAGGCTCACTTCATAGCTGTACTAATGGCTCAGCTCAATCTAGTCAGTGGCTGACTCAGGATATGATTCATAAAGCTTTAATAAAAATTAATGTAAACAAGGCTCCAGGGCCTGATGGCATACACCCCCGGGTTCTAAGAGAGCTTAGTTCAGTTTTAGACCAGACCCTTTTTCTGATTTTCTCAGATTCACTTTCATCTGGTATGGTGCCTATGGATTGGAGAAAAGCTGATGTTATTAAAATATTTAAATTACGATCTCAGCCTGGCAATTATAGGCCAGTAAGTTTGACATCTGTTGTGGGCAAATTATTTGAAGGCTTGTTAAGGGATCACATTCAAAATTTTGTCCTAATGAATGGCATTATGAGCAGCAATCAGCATGGCTTTATGAAGGATAGGTCTGTCAGACGAATTTGATTGCATTTTATGATGAGGTAAGTAAGATTCTGGACAGTAGGGGGGGGGCAGTAGATGTGATCTATTTGGATTTTGCCAAAGCGTTTGATACTGTGCCCCACAAATGACTACTTTCTAAACTAAGGTCTGTTGGGCTTAATGAAGTCGTTTGCACATTGATAGGAAACTGGCTACAGGATCGGGTACAGAGGGTGGTTGTTAATGGTACATTCTCTACTTGGAGTAAGGTTTCTAGTGGGGTCCCTCAGGGCTCGGTATTGGGGCCACTTTTATTTAACTTGTTTATTAATGACTTAGGGGAGGGTATTGTAAGTAATGTATCAGTGTTTGCAGACAACACAAAACTATCCAGCCCAATTAATTCCATCCAAGTTGTGGCATCCCTGCAACACGATCTTGACAAACTGTTTTTTTTTCAAAATAAATTTTTTTTATTGGTTTCACACAATCCACAGTACAGAACGAAAGGCATAATAAAAGCAGCAGATCACATCAGTACATAAGATGACATAGTAGCGTGTCTACATTCTTACCATTCTCCGAGCTCTTACTAAGACATGACACCAGCTGGAGCGGAAGGGAGATGTGCTCCAAGTTACCGACACAGTTATGTCTAAGACAGTTCTAAGTTCCACTATCGGCCCTTCAAACAAAAAACTTCTGGTCAATTTCAAATAGGCACAAAGATGACTGTGTTGACATAAGTTAGTGGTGTGGAAACCAATGAATATCGTTGCATATCAATAGCTATTGTCAATAGAAAAACAAATATAACGGAAAAGATAGTGGAAGTTGTGAAAAGAGAAAAAGATCAGAAGGGAGAGAGTGGAGAGTGGGAAAGGAGGAGAGGAACTATCCAGGATTATTCACAGAATAATCAATAAACATCCCTTAACAAAAACGTGACCTTTACCTGAGTCAGCGTAGCCGAAGTCCGGGGGAGAAAGCTAGTGAGTAGTGATGGGCAAATTTATTCGCCAGGCACGAATTCGCGGCGAATTTGCGCGTTTTGCCGCCAGCGAATAAATTCGCGAAACGCCCGCGAAAATTCGCTGCAAAAATTCGCCGGCGTCAAAATTTTTTTTCCGAAAAACGGGCGCCGGCGTCGAGAAAACGGGCGCCGGCGTCAAAAACGAGACGCAAATTCGCCCATCACTACTAGTGAGAGATCACGTAGAAACAAAAAGAAAATTTTTGACGGCACGGGAAAGTCACCTTTGCCTATCCTGTCTTCAGGTTTGGATAAGCTGCAGGTACTGGTCAGAATGTACGTATTGGGTCCAATAGAACCATTTTTTTGTGAAATGAGATTCAATGTTGATAAATGTAAAGTCATGCACCTGGGATGCAAAAATATCCAAGCCACTTATACCCTTAATTGGACTGCACTAGGCAAATCCATTATAGAAAAGGACATTGGAGTCCTTGTAGATGATAAACTTATGAGCAGCATCAAGGGCAAATAAGGTCTTGAGCTGTATTAAAAGGGGCATAGAGTCACGGGAGGAGGGGGTCATTCTTCCACTGTATAGAGCACTTGTAAGGCCCCATCTAGAATATCTCGTACAGTTTTGGTCTCCATCACTCAAACAGGACATTATTGTATTAGAGAGGGTACAGAGAAGGGCAACTAAGCTGGTAAAGGGAAAATCTTAGCTATGAGGAAAGACTGGCCAAATTGGGGATGTTCACGCTGGAGAAGAGGCGCTTAAGGGGTAATATCATAACTATGTATAAATATATAAGGGGATCATATAATAATTTCTCTAATGATTTATTTACCAGTAGGTCTTTCCAGCTGACACAAGGTCACCCATTCCGATTAGAAGAAAAGAGGTTCCAGCTAAATATTCAGAAGGGGTTTTTTACAGTGAGAGCTGTGAAGATGTGGAATTCTCTCCCTGAATCAGGGGTACAGGCTGATACATTAGATAGGTATAAGAAGGGGTTGGATGGTGTTTAGCAAGTGAGGGAATACAGGGATATGGAAGATAGCTCATAGTACAAGTTGATCCAGGGACTAGTCCCTCTGAGGCAAATTGGAAAGGCTTTAGATGGGTTTTTTTGCCTTCCTCTTGATCAACTGGCAGTTAGGCAGGTTAAAAAAAAAGATTGAACTTGATGGACGTGTGTCTTTTTTCAACCTTACTTACTATGCTACTCTCCAAAATGTGACCAGATCTATTAACATTAATCCTTTAATATAGATAAAGTTGATGAATTAGAGTTTTAGAAATATTTTGGATGCCCACCTTGTTGATTATATTTGTATTGGCAATTGGATGTCTGGGTAGAATTCTTAGGGTGTTTGATCCTGAATCTTGGTGCATCCGTGCACACAATCAAAATCATGTTGGTAGAGCAAGCACAAGTTGCAGTGGCCTATTCTCATAATGATTGTGCTTGAATGGCACTACTTCCCTCATACCAATGCATGTGGAGAAAGAAATGGCAAAAGCATGTGATTCACTAGGCTCTAGTCAATTGTATGTGTAGGGACAATATACACAAGGAACCCTGGAATATAGGTGTAAATGGTTCCTTGCATTCATAAATGAGACATTTTTGCTGCTCATAAGGCTTATTCAGGGGCCCCAGCAAAGTTTCTTTGACCTGAAACTGAAAATAGGACAATTTCATACTTGCTCCTTTCTTTGACAACATGATAACCTTTATCTAAGATCCATAATGAGATCTGTTTGTTTATTTGAGTCAGAGACATTTTGTCTGTTAATAGATTGTGCTTGTTTTTGTCAGGGTAATTGCGTCCAGTTGTCCCCGATACTCCAGTTCTTCATCTGAAGTATAAATAAAGAATCCAGAGTGGTTATGAGAGAGGATCCGATATGAATACAAAGAGCATCTAATCTGATAGCATTGTGTGCAGATTGCATTGTTATTGATTAGACTTGTCATAACTAAGCTGAAAGAGATGAATATTGCAGTGAATGAGGAATGGAAGCACGCTAGATCCTCAACAAAGGTAATATCAAATGTCAAAACATTTCACTTCCAAAAATAACATAATATGAATATAAAAGTTAATTGCACAAAAAAAATGTGTGGAAAAAATGAAAGTTGAAGGAAAAACTGTAGATATGAACTGTGTGACAAAAAGAAGCCATAGCAAAACAATAACTATAATCATGAAGAAGAAAAAGGTTAGGGAAAAAGCCCTACAGGACAAGCTGCCATATATCTAGGGACAAGTGAACCAGATCCCAGAAAACCAGGGGATTTTATATTTGCCTAGAATCCTATACAAATTTTGACACTTGTAAATTCTGTTTAGAATGAAGTTCAGAACTAATTTAGGACAACAGTAAATGTACATTTACAACAAATATGAAATGCGCTACAACTTAAATTTGTGGAAGAAAGATGCATTGTAGCAACAGTAAGTCATGAAGGTAGGAATACTGTAATGTGGTGCCAGGAGGGTAAAGATTGAGCCAGGAAGGCATAATAGAAACAGTAGGGCAAAATGGATACAGTAGAGTAGACTATGATAGAGATAGTAGAATAAGATAGAGAAAGTAGGGCAAAACAGTGACAGCAGGGCATTAAATAAACAGTAGGACAAGATGGATACAGTAGAGCACTGAAAAGAAAGTAGGGCAAGTTAGAAACAGTAGGGCATAATAGAAACAGTAGAGCAAGAAGGAGACAGTATGACAGACAGGAACAGTAAGGCATGATGACGGGAATACTGTAAGATGGTGCATGGAGGGCATGATAGAAACAATAAGGCAAAATGGAGACAGTAGAGCAAGATGGATACTGTAGTACATGATAGAGACAATAGGACAAAATTAAGACAGTAGGGTATGATAAAGACAGTAGCATAAGATGTAGACAGTACGGTAGGATATGCTAAAGACAGTAGCGTATGATGGAGACCATAGTGTAAGATGGAAAAAGTAGGGCAATATGGAGACAGAAGGGCATTAAAGCAAAAGTAGTAAAAAAAGATGGATACCGCAGGGCATGAAAAAAACAGTAATGCAAGTTGGAGACTGTAGAACATAGTAGAAAGAGAAGAGCAAGATGGAAACACCATGACAAGGTGGAGACAGTAGGACATGATGGAGAAAGTAGGGCAAGATGGAGATGGAACATCTTTATAGAGACAATAAAGCAAGATGGAGACAGAAGGACATTATAGAAAAAGCAGGTCATGGTGAAAATGGGAGGGCAAGGTGGAGACAGTAGTGCATAAAAGAAACAATAGAATGTGATTAAAAGAAACAATAGGTTAGGATGGAGACAGAAGGACTTTAAAGGGACAGATAGAAAAGCCAGAAACATTAGGACATAAAAAAAACAGTAGGGTAAAATGGAGAAACTGGACAAGATGGAGATGGAAAGACATGACAAGACAGTAAGGTAAGGGCATGATGGAGACAGAAGGGCAACATGAAAACGAAAAAGGTAAGGAAAAAGCTCTGCAGTATAAGATCCCATATATGTAGAGAATAGAGAAACAGATCACTAGAGAGAACCAATCCCTATTTCTGTAGGGGAAATGAAAACAGAGCAGGAAGTAACCCATCCATTGTTTTCCTTTTATCTCTGTCTCTGACTCCAACCTCACTTTTGTCTTGTTTCAACCTATGCCTATAAACCATAAAAACCCTGTTCTATGTTAGTTGCTAACTTGTGAGTACAAGGCGTGCTGACTATTATCAGTGCATAAATTGACACCAGCATTACACATACTCTATGAAGCAAAAATATGCATGTTGCAAACACCTTACAAAATATTAAAAACTGCCTTTTCCTGCTTCACAAATTTTTCTTTTTTTTCTTTTTGAAGAGCAGGAATTCATTTGGGCAAACCTGACGTGAATCGTGCCGCTCTCACAGATTACTGTCTTAGGACAGTAAACATTGCTGATTTGTACAAGTGCTTAAGGCATGCAAAAGGCATAAACTGCTTTCATCTCTCTCCAGATTTGCATTATTGCAGACGAGAACAGCATTAAATGAAGTATTGTTAAATAAAATGGAAATTATGTCGACAAAGTCCAAGTAATTCATCTTCGAAATAAACAAAATATATTGCCAGTGTTACTCGGTGAGTCTTTCTCATCGCCTGTGATTTACAGATTTAAATATGAAGACAATATTAAGTAGTAATAAATGACTTTACAGCGGAGAAAGACTCCTCTACAGATATTAGTTATCACTAAGCATTTACATACACACACACATATATATATATATATATATATATATATCAGAAAAAGGGAAAGCTGTGCTCAATAAATTTTAAACCATTAAGGGGTGCAATGAGGCTGTGATCACAAAATTCATACTGATGAATAAAAGAAGTCCTCTGCACTTACCCATGTCAATATGTACATGATAGTAAGATATATTATGCATCAAGCAACTAAAAAATGCCTTCCCCTTTAAAGGAGAAGGAAATGCTAAAATTAAGCAAAGTTTATCAGAAACACTGCATTTCTTTCCTTCTATTGTGTTCTTATGGGCTTCTTTATCAGACTTCCTGTTTTCAGCTTAAACCTCCAGGGCTTGGGCTTGAGCATGCTCAGTTTGCTCCTCTCCCCCTCCCTACTGTAATCTGAGCCCAGAGCTAAAAGTGAGCAGGGAGAAACTCAGGCAGGAAGTGATGTCACACCAAGCTAAAATGGCAGCTGCTATCTTAGATAAGCAGAGAGAGTACCAGAGCTGTTTACTCAGGTATGGTAAAGCATTCTGAAGAATAAATATAGTCTTAAACTGTAGCTTGCACTATTGCGATAAACTGACTCGGTAGCTTTCCTTCTCCTTTAAACAAAACAGGGATTGGTTGTCAATACATTACAAAATATCCAAGCTGACCAATTATGCCATCCCTGGTCTGGCCAGTCCTACACTCACTTTCATCAGATTAATTAAGAATTGTACTGCCTCATTATATTATAACTAATAACAGCTGTTTGTGAGTCTATGAGTGAGGTCTCTATTCAGGAAGGAAGAACCAGGACATGAGGTGGTGCAGGTGAGAGAGCTGAGGAGAAAAGTTTAAAGAATATGATTAATTTATCTATAATTTTCTTGTTTTTATTTGCTGTAATAGTAACTGATACATTATCCAAGAACAGTTTTCATATAAAGTATATACTTCCAATGGACAATTCTGTTTGGGTTTTAGAAGAATAAACATTTTGTGGAAAACCCTAATGTGAATATAACTCAGGCAACTACAGTTATGGGACCTGTTATCCAGAATGCTCAGGACCTGGGGTTTTCCAGATAATGGATCATTCCATAATTTGGATCTTTATACCGTAAGTCTACTAGAAAATCATGTAAACATGAAATAAACCCAATAGGCTGGGTTTGTTTCCAATAAGGATTAATTATATCTTAGTTGGGATCAAGTACAAGCTACTGTTTTATTATTACACAGAAAAGGGAAGTCATTTTTAATAATTTGGATTATTTGGATAAAATTGAGTCAATGGGAGTTGGCCATTCCGTAATTCAGAGCTTTCTGGATAATGGGTTTCTGGATAACGGATCACATACCTGTACTTATCACATGTATAAGAGTGTCAAAATTGAGTGGAGCTTTATGAAGTGTCTCTTGCACCTCACCATTGCCAGACATAGTTGTTGGGGGTGAAATAGGGCTGCAGTGGGAAGTAGCTGTAGTTCTCAAGCATAGTGAGACATTGGGATGAAGTCACGCCGTGGTCCAGTTGATCCAGGAAAAGCCAGAAGTCGGGAGGAAGGCAAGAGACGAAAACATGAATAATATAGACCCTCTCTTTCTCTTTACCTAGAGCTACCCATAGGGGACTACCTAGCAGAAAGCAAGGACTGACCATTAAATGGAGGGGTAAAGCACAGTAGACTGTCAGCCAACAGAGAACTGCTGTAAACTCTACAACAGAAAATGCAGTAAGGACAACTTAGAAGCCAGAAAAGCTGGAGGCTATAGGTAGGACCCAAACATTTACAGCTTCCCTTAATATTTTATAAAGTTCTGCTAAGGATGGACTAAATGTCAACCTCATCTAACCTCATCTGGGCCTTGGCTTTACAGATCTGCAACTGCCTTTCCCAGCTTCTCCAACTTAAACTTCGTGACTTTGTTGACAGCAGATGACTGCTCCAGTAGGCTTCAATCTTTCCTAATGAGTCCTGCTTACGCCTATGCTTATGCTTAAGTATTTCACTTTCAGCTTCATTATTTGTCCTCTCAGTGAGCAGTCTTTATTTATTCAATCAATTATTGACTTATTTATGTTCCTTGCAGTCCGAGGAACTCTCAGCAAATTCCTTCACCGCCACAATTGAAAAGCATTGATTTTTTTTTTCATGCGCAGCCTTTGTAAAGGTCCAATTTTCATTTGCATGCATCTCAGCAGGGAAATCATTCACCTGAACAGTGTTCAACTTGTGTCAATGGTGTAATTCCTCTGTACCCACCAACAAGATGTTTCTTGATCATAGTTGCTGTTCCTATCCATTGGGGGACAAGATTAAACTTCAACAAATTGAAGCCATTCTTCTTCTGCCATAGGCAAATACTCCGGGTTGTGTTTCTTTGGTTCCACAATACTCCAGAAAATTCTTTATATAAATTAACAGTAAGGGCGACAATACTCAGTGCACTTATGTATTTAGCAATGTGACTCCCATTTTCACTCTTTTTCATGACTATATATACGCATTGGTAGGCAAGTGAGATGACATTATTCCTACATCTCTCTGGGAGAGACCAAAGCCTTAGGGGTGGATTTAAGAAAGATGGAACTGGGAACCCAGAAGGATTTCCAGCAGTTTTATCTTTTTTTATGTTTATTAAGAACATTTGGACAGGAAAGTGATATTCCTTGCTACTAGCTTCTGGCTGAAACCCTACCTACCCTTTATATTCCCCATGTCAATCCTTTGCTGCTATTAATGAAAGTTTATGGTTTCAAACTTTACAATTTTAAAGGTGTCTGTTTGTCAGAAAGTGTTCAGCACTAACACCTCCCCAAACTCTTTGCTCCAATGAAATAGGTGACAATGGATTGCATTACTATTGCTGCATACATGAAGGTCAGCAGCTCCGTCCTTACTTTCCATACCTCACTGAACAAGTGAAAGGAGAGAGCTTTGTATTTAATGCCCACTTGGGGCTTAAAGCACCTAAATGCTGTGCACCTTGCACTGGATTTTCCGTTTAGTCTAATACAAGGCATGGGGTACAGTTTGCACATTCCTCTGGGAATAGTTTCTTAAGCAGATATGTCAACTCGCCCATTTTTTTAGGAGACACTCTGATCTAAGATCCTTTTAACCATCAGCGTAACTTTGTCCCTCCTGCCCGGCACGAACTGTCCCTCCAGCTCCCTCTGCACCTACTGGGCTACACAACATTGAGCCACGCCACTAAATTAAAGGTCTGGGAAGCAGCTGGGAAGAGGAAACTACAATACAACAGACCCTGTGGTCCAGGGCCTCCTTCTTGCTCAGGCCCCATAGAGTCCAAAGGGGTCTGCTCTATAGCTAGTTATATAGCTAGTTACACCACTGCTTTCAACTAGTGATGGGCGAATTTCTCCCGTGAAACTCTAAATTTGTTTTGACCCTGGCGCTAAAGTCAATGTGCATCCGAATAATGGTTTTGACACAATCAACTTTTTTTTTTTTTTTAAATAATTTTTTTTTTATTGGTTTCTGAGGTAAAGCAAAACAGGGGAGGGTACAGAAATGAAAAAAAAGGGGGGGAGAGGAGGGGGGAGGTCTAAGCCAAAGTACAAAATATCCAGGTCTCACAGTACACTTATAAGTTAATACAATGCATCATATGATTAAGTACAACAGTGGTCTCCAGCAGGGTATGTCGCCAAAAGCGAGCAATTGAAAATGCATAACAGATCACCACAAAAAAGTTTTCCTGTGTACCAAAGCATTCGGGATATCAGGGTTCCCAGGAGGGCCTAAACCTTATAGAATCTATCGGGCCTAGATGCGTGTCGAACATGTCCGTCTTAGGGCGTCAGAAGTTGTTTATAATCTTCTGTATCTCTAAATAGCAACCATCTCAACCATACGTCTCTATATTTAGAGTGTTGCTTGCTAGAGAAGGTAGATAGCTCCTCAAATTTTGCAATTTCATTGACTTTCATAGCCCATTCTTTAACAGAGCAAATTTACTCACCCCCAGCGAAATGCAGAAAATTTGATGGGCAAATTTATTCACCCATCACTACTCTCAACTGATCACCTATAGTAACTGGTCTATTGTCAGTAATTTGCACCCAAAACCTAATTTACCCATTTTATTGAAATGCATAGAATTGTCATCCGCAGCAGTAGAGACACAAGCACCACTGGGGGGCAAGTTGGCATCTCAGCTTAGAAAGTTTTTTGTCATTATCTCTACAGTGCTTTACTTTAGCACCCATAAGAATATCAACCCTTAAAGGACACCTGTTACCCTAAGGTGACCCAGAGGTGTGGGTAATAGAGCCTGTATTCCAGTTGGGGGTAATAAAAATTGCCCTTGCTAGCACTAGGCCTCTCCCACCGGGAGCTCTCTGGCGGTATGGGTGGCATAGTGCTCGCTTATTATGCATGATACACAATATGGCTGCACAAATCAGGAGCTCTGTCGCAGTGTGAGTGGCCATGTTGTGTTGTGTGCATGTGCGTAATGAAGGCACCTCACAATCTGATGTTACACGCATTTGCATAATGAGCAAGTTGCGGCATTTACTCATTCTGCACAAGTGTTTGCCCCGACATGGCGCCCTATCGCCCTAAATGGAGTCGGCTCTATTATCCCGCACCTCTAGTGGAGGAAATTATTTCAGGTGACGGGCGCCCTTTCAAAGCCTACTGCAAAAAAAAGACTTTAATCAAAACAAAAAACAAAAAGAGAATACAATATAAATTGTAACTGACACACTTAAAAAACCAGTTTTGTGTCAATTCTTCTGCATCTGTTTCACCCCATGGGTGTTAATAGTCAGTGTTCTGTTGGAATCCTTGTTGCACAAAAGGGCAAAAAGTATTTGGAAAATGTAATACATTATTAAATTGAAACCAGAAAAACATGGGTAACACTACCCAATGTTGTTAGAGTTTTTTTATGCCTGGAAAGCTTGTGTTTGGCACATTCCAGTGACTGTTTGTGGCTGACAACTCTGCAGCTGGCTTCATCTATTGTTATGTCTTTATGACACAAGGGAAAAATGTAGAGAAGTATAATTGGACTAATTTGATATTAGGTTTTTAATTGGTATATTTACATGCAACAAGCAGCTGTTCTCTTCAATTTTCTCTTCTAAATACCATTTTTAAAAAACGTTTTTGATGCCGAACAACGTTTCTGTAGAATGAAGGTGAATCAGAAGGTGCCGCACTGCTTGTTGGAATTCCTCATCTGTACCTACTTGGCATCCAACCCAGAACTGCCGAGCTGCTAATTTCCATCATACTAAATGCTGAAATGAAAATATAATTCAACAGATGCACATAAACAAAAGTATATATCAGAGAGACGCAGTCGTGTTTTCTGTTGTAATGAAGGAAGGAACAGTCAGAGCTGTGAATTAACAATATGTCAATTAGAAACAAGGGAAAACAAATGAGCCTCAACATGCAGCATTTTATATTTCTGGGGATGTTTTTAAAAGCTGCTGTAATGTAAAACTGTCCTTAGTACAGGGGAATACCTATACTGCCATAGTTTTATTGTATCTCTCTGTACAGACTATGAGCAAACTTAGGGGACTGTTCCTGCTGAATTGTGCTTAGTACAGAGGAATACCTATGCTGTCATAGTTTTATGAGATCTCTCTGTACAGACTATGAGCAAACTTAGGAGGCTGTTCCTGCTGAATTGTGCTTAGTACAGAGGAATACCTATGCTGCCATAGTTTTATGGGATCTCTCTGTACAGACTATGAGCAAACTTAGGGACTGTTCCTGCTGAATTGTGCTTAGTACAGAGGAATACCTATGCTGCCATAGTTTTATGGCATTTCTCTTGTACTGGGATCTAGGGGAGTTGTGGTTGTGTGAAACTAACACATTCTGTTAAATTATGTTTTAAAATAAAATGTTAATACAAATTTTCCTAGAAACAGATATAAGCCTCATTCTTTGTGGCAAATATATATATATATATATATATATATATATATATATATATATATATATATAGTCCTCCAAGAAGCCAGCACTCTCGAAAAATAGCTTTTGAACGCCTGGGTGCAGCATCGACAATTTCGAACTCCACATGCACAAATAAGATCCGCACTCACAGGACTTATGAAAATTATAGAAAATTTATTGCAAGAGTCTAACGTTTCGACCTCATCCGAGGTCTTTTTCAAAGTAACAAATACTAACACACAAATGCTTTAAATACCTAGATTGGCGGGAAAAACCGGTACTTGGCCAATTAAAGATGACGTGTCCACCTCATCATTAAAGCACGACAAATATACATATCCCAGTCAACATAAATAATAAAAAAACATTACACAAAAATAAAATACAGTATAACACAACCCACACACTAATACAATGTTAAAAACAATTAAAACCAAATATTCAGTAACATTATATATCACTTCCCACTTGTTGCCATAATTGCTACATTGCTACAGTCTGTAGGACTGTGTTCCTTAAAGTTGTATAATGATAGTGCTGGGTTAATTTGTTTAGTTCAGTATATGATATAAGCCACACACCCATGCACCAGACTGATTTTAATTGCAACACATGGATGAGCTGCATTTTTTGTTTTTGTATATTCTATAAAGGAAAGTGGCTTTCCCTTTAATGCTTGCTCTCCCAACCCCCGCCCCTCTAAACACAGTCCTACAGATTACTTAAAAGCCCATAATGCTGAATGTTTCTTTGGAAGAGGTCATGCCAAATAAAGAGAGAAGCAGGTATGGTCTTTCTCCTCCCAAAGAAAATACCCTTTTTCACTTAGGTAGGACTGATGCATGGACACTGCCTTGGCGGGGCGCATCAGCTTATGCATACTTTGTACCAGTGATCCCCAACCAGTAGCTCGCGAGCAACATGTTGCTCTCCAACCCCTTGAATGTTGCTCTCTGTGTCCTCAGAGCAGATGCTTATTTTTGAATTCCAGGCTTGGAAGCAAGTTTTAATTGCATAGAAATAAGTATAGTGCCAAGTAGAGCCTCTTGTAGGCTTCCAGTCCACATAGGGGCAACCAAATGGCCAATCACAGCCCTTATTTGGCACCCCATGGGACTATTTTATTCTTGTGTTGCTCTCCATCTCTTTTTACATTTGAATGTGGCTCACGGGTAAAAAAAGGTTGGGGACCCCTGCTTTGTACAAACCATGTAACCAAAAGTGTCTCTTTTTGCCAAATTCAGATAAGTTCTCTTTAATCCAATTGTTCCTTAAAGTTGTATAATGATAGTGCTGGGTTAATTTGTTTAGTTCAGTATATATATATATATATATATATATATATATATATATATATATATATATGTATATATATATATAATATATATATATATATATATATATATATATATATATATATATATATATATATATATATATATATATATAGAGATATATATATATATATATATATAGAGATATATATATATATATATATATATATGTATTCATCAATTCCGGATGCACACAAGGATTTTAGAAAAATAAAAACTTAACTTTTATTTAATGTATCATTAAAAGAAAACAGGCCAACGTTTCGGTCCCCATCTTGGACCTTTATCAAGACGATCCAAGATGGGGACCGAAACGTTGGCCTGTTTTCTTTTAATGATACATTAAATAAAAGTTAAGTTTTTATTTTTCTAAAATCCTTGTGTGCATCCGGAATTGATGAATACTTCTAAATACCCGACAAATGGATAGCACCTGGGTGAATTGATGAATTACAGCGTGGGAGTGCTTGATCCAGTACTTTTTATATATATATATATATATATATATATATATATATATATATATATATATATCCGTTATCTGGAAACCCCATATCCAGAAAGCTCTGAAATTTAATAATAGCATTGGGCCTAGTAAAAGAACTCGATAGCAACAAAAATCACATGATCCCATTTATTTTTACATTATAGGTATGGAATCCATTATCTGGAAAACTGTTATCCAAAAAACCCTGAATTACAGAAAGATCGTCTCTCCATTTTATCCAAATAATCCAAATTTTTAAAAATGATTTCCTTTTTCTGTGTTATAATAAAACAGGCGCTTGTACTTGATCCCAACTAAGATATAATTAATCCTTATTGGAGGCAAAGCCAGCCTATTGGCTTTATTTAATGTTTAAGTGGTTTTCTTGTATGAAGATCCAAAATTACAGAAAGATCCATTATCTGGAAAACCCCAGGTCCTGAGCATTCTGGATAACAGGTCCCATACCTTTGTATATGTGTATATTCTGGAAAAATTGAGATTGAGCCGTATGCATTGTAAGTTAACTTCTAAAGATTCAAGAAACAAATTTGACAGAACTTGAGTTATTCTGAATCTAAAGATGTTTGAAAGGAAAGTGCTTCTGTGATCCATGAACTGTGACGCCTTGATCTGCACATAAATAAGGGAAAGGCTCGGCTTAACTCCCTGAGATCTTTCATTCCCTGTGAAACAATGGGACATAAAAGGAGGATAAAAGTTGTTCGAAGATTGAAAAGGAAGAAAGAAGCAGGCGGATCCCTGGCAGGTTTGTAGGCACCAGAGATGATGAAAAAGATTTCGATTCCAGGGAATTTATGTATTTTGCTGATCTTTTTTCTTCACGTTGCTAGCAAAGGTTTACATTTGTTTTCTGTTAGATTCCAAGCACTGATCATCACTGTCAGGAACCATTTGTGTCGTCTGTGAATTTAAAGGACCAGTAACATCAAAAAATGTAATTGTTTTAAAGTAATAAAAATATAATGCAGTGTTGCCCTGCACTAGTAAAACTGTTGTGTTGGCTTCAGAAACACTACTATAGTTAATATAAATAAGCTGCTGTGTAGCCATCGGGGCAGCTATTTAAAGGAGAAAAGGCTTAAGTTACACAGCAGATAAGCTCTGTAGAACATAATGTTATCTGTTATCCACTATTCATCCTGTGCCATAGAGCCGTTTTTCAATTTCCGCCATTGCTACTCAGCAGCTTGTTTATATGATGTATATTAGTGTTTCTGAAGCAAACAGATCAGTTTTACCACTGCAGGGCAACACTACATGACATTTTCTTACTTTAAAACACTTTCAGTTTTTGGTGTTACTGTTCCTTTAATTTGAGTGTTCAAAAGAAGCTACTATATACTAAATATATTACATAGTAACATAGTTACATAGTTAAATTGGGTTGAAAAAAGACAAAGTCCATCAAGTTCAACCCCTCCAAATGAAAACCCAGCCCCATACACACACCCCTCCCTACTTTTAATTAAATTCTATATCCCCATATCTATACTAACTATAGAGTTTAGTATCACAATAGCCTTTGATATTATGTCTGTCCAAAAAATCATCCAAGTCCCTCTTATAGTCATTAACTGAATCAGCATCACAACATCACCCGGCAGTGCATTCCCCAACCTCACTGTCCTCACTGTGAAGAACCCCCTACTCTGTTCCTTTAAATGAAACTTCTTTTCTTCTATTCTAAAGGAGAGGCTTCTGGTACGTGATCCACTTTATGGGTAAAAAGGTCCCCTGCTATTTGTCTATAATGTCCTCTAATGTACTTGTAAAGACTAATCATGTCCCCTCGCAAGAGACTTTTTTCCAGAGAAAACAACCCCAACCTTGTCAGTCTCCCCTCATAATTTAACTCTTCCCTCCCTCTAACCAGTTTAGTTGCACTTAGTCTCTGCACTCTCTCCAGCTCATTTATATCCCTCTTAAGGACTGGAGTCCAAAACTGCCCCCATACTCCAGATGAGGCCTCACCAGGGACCTATAAAGAGGCAGAATTATGTTTTCATCCCTTGAGTTAATGCCCTTTTTTATACAAGACAGAACTTTATTTGCTTTAGTAGCCACAGAATGACACTGCCCAGAATTAGACAACTTCTCATTTAAGGAAACTCCCAACACACTGCCATTTAGTGTATAACTATTAAATCATTGGAAGCTATTAGATAAAGCCCAAGCTACTGTATTTCTACTGTGTTTGGAACAAATCCTTATATTAACTTTTGCCCACAGTAACACTCCCTTCCCAGAGACTATTATCCACTGTTACTATAGACACCATCTCTCCCTACTATACCTGCTATCCCACAGTCACACTCCCTTCCCAGAGACTATTATCCACTGTTACTATAGGCACCATCTCTCCCTACTATACCTGCTATCCCACAGTCACACTCCCTTCCCAGAGACTATTATCCACTGTTACTATAGGCACCATCTCTCCCTACTATACCTGCTATCCCACAGTCACACTCCCTTCCCAGAGACTATTATCCACTGTTACTATAGGCACCATCTCTCCCTACTATACCTGCTATCCCACAGTCACACTCCCTTCCCAGAGACTATTATCCACT
This sequence comes from Xenopus laevis, assembly GCF_017654675.1. Lineage (NCBI taxonomy): Eukaryota > Metazoa > Chordata > Amphibia > Anura > Pipidae > Xenopus > Xenopus laevis. Next base: position 13,811,151 of record NC_054371.1, read on the forward strand.
GTTACTATAGACACCATCTCTCCCTACTATACCTGCTATCCCACAGTCACACTCCCTTCCCAGAGACTATTATCCACTGTTACTATAGGCACCATCTCTCCCTACTATACCTGCTATCCCACAGTCACAGTCCCTTCCCAGAGACTATTATCCACTGTTACTATAGACACCATCTCTCCCTACTATACCTGTTATCCCACAGTCACACTCCCTTCCCAGAGACTATTATCCACTGTTACTATAGACACCATCTCTCCCTACTATACCTGCTATCCCACAGTCACACTCCCTTCCCAGAGACTATTATCCACTGTTACTATAGGCACCATCTCTCCCTACTATACCTGCTATCCCACAGTAACACTCCCTTCCCAGAGACTATTATCCACTGTTACTATAGGCACCATCTCTCCCTACTATACCTGCTATCCCACAGTCACACTCCCTTCCCAGAGACTATTATCCCACTGTTACTATAGACACCATCTCTCCCTACTATACCTGCTATCCCACAGTCACACTCCCCTCCCAGAGACTATTATCCACTGTTACTATAGACACCATCTCTCCCTACTATACCTGCTATCCCACAGTCACACTCCCTTCCCAGAGACTATTATCCCACTGTTACTATAGACACCATCTCTCCCTACTATACCTGCTATCCCACAGTCACACTCCCTTCCCAGAGACTATTATCCACTGTTACTATAGGCACCATCTCTCCCTACTATACCTGCTATCCCACAGTCACACTCCCTTCCCAGAGACTATTATCCACTGTTACTATAGACACCATCTCTCCCTACTATACCTGCTATCCCACAGTCACACTCCCTTCCCAGAGACTATTATCCACTGTTACTATAGGCACCATCTCTCCCTACTATACCTGCTATCCCACAGTCACAGTCCCTTCCCAGAGACTATTATCCACTGTTACTATAGACACCATCTCTCCCTACTATACCTGCTATCCCACAGTCACACTCCCTTCCCAGAGACTATTATCCACTGTTACTATAGACACCATCTCTCCCTACTATACCTGCTATCCCACAGTCACACTCCCTTCCCAGAGACTATTATCCACTGTTACTATAGGCACCATCTCTCCCTACTATACCTGCTATCCCACAGTCACACTCCCTTCCCAGAAACAGTTTCCTGCTAACAAAATTGTTTTGTAATCAAGACGTATTTTTGCAATTACACAAAAATAACTTAAAACCAGAAGTACACAATATACATGTAAAATCTACACGACCATTCAGGGTGCACAGTGCTCAAGCTAAGGCAGCAGGAAACGATCACACATTGTGCAAAACTTACGTATGTCGAACACACAAGGAGGCATTTTTTGTCTTTTCTGCTATGTAATGTGATACTATGCATGGCTATATTACTTACAAATTAATTGAAGACCTAGAAGGTCCACTTACACAGCACAATGTTGTAGGGAATCATAAATGCAGAGATGCAATTAGGAAAGAACATGCTATTTTCCTTATTTTTCTAATTTTTATATAGAAAATGTACAAATAAATACATCATATAGTAATATATTATACCACTGGCTGAAGTTACCCATATTAACCTTCTTTGCTATACGTGTGGTATAATTTGCAAATAAGTGATGCAGGCAGTGGAGAGAATATCAGCAATAGACAATAAAGGGCATTGTGACCCCAAGTGTGGGCGTAATAATGTATAAAACACTCCTTATACAACATACAAGCATGTGACGTGGAAAGCTGTGATATGACCTCTAAGATAAGGGCAGCATAAAGTCATACAACTTTAATTCACAATCTCATAAAACCCCTTGCATTGGTACTGAGCAGCCAATTATTGGGTTGGTCCTTCCAGTTGTGTAGGAGAAATCAACAAGGCATAGGTTGATCGTAACTGATTATGATCCTGTTGCAATGATCCTGTTGATCCTGTTGCAACATCTTCATTCAGACCCTATCCATTGGATCCAAGAAACTGTTCCAATAATGAAAGCACAGAACTAATGCTCGTGTCTTATCATGAAACCAGGAGATAAATGAGAGAAGCGCAAATGTTAAACTCAGAAAACAGGGATACAAATGCATCAAACAGAGAAACAAATGAATTGTCTGGAAATTCAATGTATTCCTTTATTTCCCTATGGGACCAAACTGTAAATTAAATCCTTATAAATGGAGCGTGGCTACATCAGTAAATGCCATTTATAAGCTCTTGCGTTGCTGCTCTCTCCCTTCAGTTTTTCCTCCACTCTTGTCCCCCTCCCTTCAAACTGCCAGGCTCCTCTCTTACTTTGCATGGGGTGCTCCTCCTGTCTTACTCCCTCCCAGCAATAGTCACTCTTTACTTCTCTTTCAGATCTTGCTCCCCATGCCATCTGTGTCTGCTCCGTTTCATTCCCTCCTCCCATGATACATTACTTTCTCCCTTCTCCCTCTGATCTTGCTTACCCCCACCCGCCATCTCAAATTTGGCTCCCTGCCTCTCCATGTAGAGTTCAGCAGCGGGTCGGGTACCTACAGGTTACCCACCAAAAAAACGGGTACCCAAGGGGATGATGGTGGTCAAGGTTCTGATATTTCTTATTGTTATGTTATAATGTCTATATTTTACGCCTTTTAACATTTTACAAAATTTTTTTCCTGTCCCCGCCCACTTTTGATGATTTCACTTCTGGTTTGCAGTAGCAGCACTTCCTGTTTAATGGTGGTCATCGAGTTGTGGAGTAGGCAGTTGCAGGCCAGGGTCGGGTAGTGGATAAATATGTGGGTTGTGGTTTGGGTCACCGGCTGTGGGTTGTGAGTTTGGGTTGGGGCTGGGCCTCATAAATTGGTTCTGTCCAGGACTCCATGTCCACTCTGGCTGGGTCCCCCACCATGATGCCTCTCTGGTCTCCCTCCCTTGCATGGTCTTTCTCCATTCACGCTCACCCAAGGTTCCACCCATCACCTCAAATTCCACACAACCTCCCTCTCAAATCTCACTCCCTCTCCCACCTTAACTCTCTGGTCCCAGTTTAGGTATCCCTCCTTCCCTGGCCTTTCCCCCTTCTCTGCTCTCTGCTTAAGCGGCAGATAATGACATCACCAATGACAGACAAGAAAGGGTTACAAAAAAACAATTAAATTAAAAAAAGGGGTACACAACCTGTATAAAAAGCACTCGACCTTTGGCTTGATATGGTCACATAAATCCTTGGGTGGCTTTATAAATTACCATATGGGGTACATTATCCACAATAATCCATTCTTAGTATTTTTTCCTATATGAAAATACGTGAAAAAAAAATGTGAGATGCAAATTTTCCAGAAGGGGAAAAAAAAAATTCTGGTAAAATTGAGGTTTCTTTATTTTAAATGTTTTAAATGTATAAATGTCTGAGTCTGAGAATGGAAGAGTTTTCAAACTTCAAATTGTTCTTCCTGGTAACACTTACATTTTTTATTTAAAATGTGTTTCAAGTTTATGAAAGTTTTCCTAATGTTTTGAAAACATTTAATTATTTTTCTGTAGAATCTAAAATAATTATACCAGTCTGGGTCGTTTATCATTTCCCAATTTTTAAGTGCTCTCCAGCTTTGTGCAATCGAAAAACATTTTATGCTACGCATTTCATGCTATGAAAGTTGTTCACATTGTGGGAAATTCCTGACCCAGTGTAAAATTAGGTTCATTTTTTTTCAATATTTTTTGAAAATAAAATATTAAAGAAATATCTTTTCCCCTATAAATATGTCTTTTTGGAATAATAGTAGGGAATAATCATAAGTTAGGGGATGTTTCCTGATAACCTGATTTTTTTCCACTGGTGTTGGAATGTAAAAACAGTAACTTTTCCCCAGTCCTTAATTGCTCTTCTACCTAGGTTTTTCTTTTATTTTGTTTTACAAAATTTGGATTTGGACTTAAAAACTGAACTTAATGAAAATCTGGAGTTTTTTAAAAGATACATTCAGCATAATAAAATAATGAATGAAAAGTTATAGATTTTAAGACAGCCAATTTAAAGAACAACACTCAGCTAGAGCTCTGTCTACAGTGAATGTTGACCATCCAATGAAACCAGTTATTCAAAGTACAATCACATACTGTATGTTGATCTATGTGCAGTTCAATTAAATATGGCATTTTATTCAATGAGAAAAATAGATTTGTATCCAGATTTAGGGGGTTATTTATCAAAACCAAAAATCTCATTATTTTCTGAAAACTCCAACCAAATCGGCATAGGTTTTTCCCCTTATTTATTAATACATTTTTTCAAAATGTTTCCTGTGCTGAAAAAAAATTGAAAAAATTGTGAAAAAATTTAAATCGGATTCATTTTTCGGATCTGATGCCCAAAAACTCAGATTTTTTCCCAAAAACCACAAAATCTTCAGATTACTGGACAAAACCCAGCGCAGATCAGGATATCTTTGGGACTTCTACCATTGAGGCTTATTTATCAACACTGGCCAAATTTGCCCATGGGCAGTTACCTATAGCAACCAATCAGTGATTAGCTTTTTGAAGCCAGCTGCAAGTAGAACAATAAATGCAGCAATTTGATTGGTTGCCATGGGTTACTGCCCATGTGCAAATTTGCCCGGGAGTTGATAAATGACCCCCATTGACTTCTACATGAACTCCGCAAGTCTGAGTACTGTTTTTATTCAGACTTTTAACACCATCAGAGTTAAACAAATTCCTAAAAATTCAAGGGTTTTTTTTTCCCACAAAAAATTCACATTTTATAGTAAAATAATTTTTTTTTGCATTTTGTTTCGAGTTTTTGGCATTCAGACTTTAATAAATAACCCCCTGAATGTTGATTTCAATGAACATTTAATGGCGGTAACATGAAATAAATGTTAAAGTTAATGTCAAAGTTAATCTTCTTATTTCTAGATTGGGATACTACTGTGCAAATAACATTATACAGGTATGGGCTCTGGACCTGGGGATTTCTGGGTAAGGGATCTTTACGTAATTTAGATCTCCATAACCTAAGTCTACTAGAAAATCATGTAAACATGAAATAAACCCAATAGGCTGGTTTTGCCTCCAATAAGGATTAATATATCTTAGTTGGAATCAAGTACAAGCTACTGTTTTATTATTACAAAGAAAAAGGAAATCATTTTTAAAAATGTGAATTATTTGATTAATATGGAGTCTATGGCAGACGGCCTTCCCATAATTCGGAGATTTCAGGATAACGGGTTTTCCAGATAACTAATTTCATACCTGTAGTCTCTTTGACTGTAATATTGAACCAGTAGCTTGGGGCAATTAGTCACTAAAATGAATCAAATAAAGTATATATTTAGTATAACTAAATTCATATTTTTATGTTTCCAAGGAAACTAAACTGTAGAACTGATATATTTTATGGTCTACTGTGATCCCCTCAAGCTAAAGGTTATTTTAATTGGGGTTCAGGATGGCAACAAACCAATGGGACTATTCAGGTTGAGGTTGCCATGGAAGTAATGACTGCTGAAGGCTACTGTCCACCTGTCTACCAACTGGCTTCTAATGTGATGTGTGAAATAAAGATATAACAACATAACACATACATATATAGAAATACACTAGGGAAAGATGTATAAAAAGGTTCAAAACTGACAATCTTTGTTATTTGGGGTGCTTAGCAGCGTGTGTATAGTATGCCACCAACTGGCCCACCACAAGCAGAGGAGTGGGAGTCCACTTTGCACTGGAGTCAAGTTCTTCCCACCTGAGTGCAACAATATATACTGTGATTGTGCAGAGAAATCTCCCTCTCTGAGTTTTCATTACACCATGGAGGCATGCATGTGCGCCCACTAATAAAGTATAAAGTAGAGTAGTAGTGTAATAAACCATATAAAATGTAAGTTTATGCCGTCCATAAGTAGATGCTGATGATATTTGGGATGTGAACACCGCATTTAACCCGAGCAACCCATGAGCAAATGTGGAGGTTTGTCCTTCCATTACTGTCCATTACTGTTGACATCAGACCATACCCCCATCTGCCATTTTTTTAAAGGCATATAACTCACAAGAAGGGCTCTAGAAATAATGAAAGAAGACTGTGGTCTGTTGGCCTGAGACGAGTGCTGCTTTGACAACACTAACCCTGCAGATGGATCCAACGAAGAGGAATCAAATATGACGTTAACTTTAAATAAACAGGGTGGAGAAAATCCATGTTTGGCTTTACCTGTCTTCTTTGGGACATTACATAGTAACATATTAAGTTAGGTTGAAAAAAAAAAAAAAACAAGTCCATCAAGTTCAACCTTTTCAGTCTATATCTAACTTGTCTAACTGGTAGTTGATCCAGAGGAAGGCAAAAAAAAAAACCCATCTGAAGTCTCTACGATTTGCCTCAGAGGGGGAAAAAATTCCTTCCTGACTCCAAAATGGCAATGGGACCAGTCCCTGGATCAACTTGTACTATGAGCTATTTCCCATAACCCTGTATTCCCTCACTTGCTAAACACCATCCAACCCCTTCTTATACCTATCTAATGTATCAGCCTGTACCACTGATTCAGGGAGACAATTCCACATCTTCACAGCTCTCACTGTAACAAACCCCTTCCCAATATTTAGCTGGAACCTCTTTTCTTCTAATCGGAATGGGTGACCTTGTGTCAGCTGGAAAGACCTACTGGTAAATAAAGCATTAGAGAGATTATTATATGATCCCCTTATATATTTATACATAGTTATCATATCACCCCTTAAGCGCCTCTTCTCCAGCGTGAACATCCCCAATTTGGCCAGTCTTTCCTCATAGCTAAGATTTTCCCTTTACCAGCTTAGTTGCCCTTCTCTGTACCCTCTCTAATACAATAATGTCCTGTTTGAGAGATGGAGACCAAAACTGTACGGCATATTCTAGATGGGGCCTTACCAGTGCTCTATACAGTGGAAGAATAACCCTCTCCTCCCGTGAATCACTGCCCCTTTAATACAGCTCAAGACATTAAAATACTGTAGAAAATAAGATAAATTGTTGGGAAAAACAGACACTAATGCGGTTATTTACTAAACTCCAAATGCAAAATCCCGAAAAAAAATTTTTTAAATAAAATTGGACTTTTAAAAAAATCACGAATCTTTTGGAATTTAATAAACCCCCAGGATGGAAAAGTTTGAAATAAAAAAGCCGGCATCTCAGACCTGTCGAGGTTGCATAAAAGTCAATGGGAGAAGTCCCAAAGAGTTTTGTGATGTGCACTGGGTTTCGTGCAGTATCCCAAAGTTGAGAAAAAAGCATAAGAAATCTGAGTTTTCGGGTGAAAACTCCAAAAAGAAACGTGAAAATCAAAAATGTTCATGCAAAGTAAATTTCTGGGAAAATGTAATAATAAGTAAAACGTAAAAAACCGAATGGATTTGATCAGTGTTTGCAGCAGAAAATGTTGAGATAAAATCAGACTTTGATAAATAACCCCCTAAGCCTTTTCCTGCCACAGCAATATTATTCATTATAGTTACAAAAATATTGTATTCTTTTCCCCAATTTTAAAAATAAATACAGATTTTATTTCTTTTAATTGTTTGTGGTTAATCAGCTTCTATTACACATTGCACATTAGACAGGGAAACATGCCAGAACATATCAACTGTTCTATTCCTATGTGTAAATTCACGTGAAATATCCCAGACATGAGCATCTCCATGAAGACAGCTTAGCTCAGGCGTGAATTTTGAATGACTTATTTTGAAATGCTTTTCTGGTGTGCTTAGGTACATTTGACATAGTCATCAAATGAGATGTCTCTCTCTTGTATGGAATGCTCTGAATTGCTTTACATCTTTACAGTAAAACAGTTCTTTGTGTAAAGCTGTAGGACTGATGATACTTGACTGGACTGGATTTAGGAACAAAACGTAGGAAAAATATTAAACTCAAGGGGAAGAAAATTGGCAAATTTGTGATTTCTAGGTGCTATAATGGATGCAAGATTGTATTAGATGCCCAATAAAGTATCTGCTTGCATACACGTTGGGGGTTATTTACTAAAATACAAATTTATCTCATATTTTATTAAAAAAAAACAACCCCCCATGCTCAATTTGACCTTATTTATTGATAAATAAACCCAAATTAATCGGACCACAGAAAAATTTGATGAAATCAAGAGAAAACATACAGTAATTCGCTCAAATTTTTATGGCTTTTTCCCAAATTGATCGTTTTTTTTGAGTTTTTGCCCGAAAACCCAGAAAATGTAGGATTTTCAGGCTAAACCCATCACAGATCACAATAACTTCAAATTGATATAGTTGCCTCTCCCATTGACTTATACAGGACCTTGACAGGTCTGAGATGGCGGATTTTCGGATTTCTGGCTTTTTGCAGCATCGAAAAAATTTGAGTTTTTGCCCCAAAAAGGCCCACTAGATAAATTCAAGGTTTAGTAAATAAACCCCTATGTGCCAGTTTGTCATTTGCACCACATTTGGTACACCAGACACAAGGCACAGGTGGCAAGTACAGAACATCGTGTCTCATACCTAAAGGTACTTAATGGTGCACCCACAAACCATCCATATCATCAGTACAGCAGCTCCTGAGCAGCAATTAGGACACAGGAAGAAGATTGACACCGAAGAACAGGCAAAAGTTCAATAGCACAGTATACAAAGGGGCAGATTTATTAAGGGTCGAATATCGAGGGTTAATTAACCCTCGATATTTGACTAGGAACTAAATCCTTCGACTTCGAATATCGAAGTCGAAGGATTTAGCGCAAATGCTGCGATCGAACGATCGAAGGATTATTCCTTCGATCGAACGATAAAATCCTTCAAATCGAACGATTCGAAGGATTTTAATACAACGATCGAAGGAATATCCTTTGATCAAAAAAACTTAGGCAAGCCTATGGGGACCTTCCCCATAGGCTAACATTGACTTCGGTAGCTTTTAGCTGCCGAAGTAGGGGGTCGAAGTTTTTTTTAAAGAGGCAGTACTTCGACTATCGAATGGTCGAATAGTCGAACGATTTTTAGTTCGAATCGTTCGATTTGTAGTCGTAGTCGAAGGTCGAAGTAGCCCATTCGATGGTCGAAGTAGCCCAAAAAACACTTCGAAATTCGAAGTTTTTCTACTTCGAATCCTTCACTCGAGCTTCATGAATCGGCCCCAGTGTGTTACCTAAAAATGTAGTCTATATTTAGCCTATAGTCAGGGCTGGCAGCAATAGGAATGGTCAAGTACAGACAAGAGGATCAGAAACCACTGCAAACAGAACTAGCAGTTGTAGCACAACTAGGAACTAACTAAGCAAGACCCATTAAACTCAAGTCTGAAAGTGTCTTTTATTTTAAATTTTGCACCAAACCGGGGGCCATGATGGCATCATATGTGGTATGGATCCAGCCACGTCATCACACCATCACCTGGGCAGCAAAGTTGCAAGAAGGTGACATTGCAGCCATATTGGAGGAGGCTACCCTCACGACTGGAGCCTTTGTATGTGCTTACTACATGGTTCTGCTTTCAAATATATATACACAATCACAATCCGATTTAAAATATATGAACACAATCCTAATCTTTCTTCTGCCTCTATATTCTATAAAAATAGTTTATATTTACCGATGTGGGGTGCTCAATGTTGGCTCAGCTGCAATCACAAGTTCCATATGATACACACAAAAATAGAAAGACAATTTCAAGAAACAAAAACTATGAGAGTAACGAGTTTTTTACACTTATTTATTATTACATTTTCACAAAAATCTGATTTGCGGTAAAAAAAATAAATCAGATTTTCAAAATTTTTTCATCCAGTTTTCACGATTGTCACGATTTTTTCTGAATTTTCACACAAAAACTCAGCGAAAACTTCTGGGTATTGCACGAAACCCAGCAAACATCAAAAAAGCATTGGGACCTTTCCCATTGACTTATATGCAACCTCGACAGGTATGAGACGCTGGATTTTCAGATTCTGACTTTCCCATCCTCGGGGTTTAATAAATTCCAAAAAATTTGTGATTTTTTAAAAGTCTGATTTTATTAAAAAAAATCACAAATTTTTCATGATTTTTGCATTTGGAGTTTAGTAAATAACTCTCTTAGGGGCAGATTTACTAAGGTTGGAATGGTTAATTAGAATTAGAATTTTCTAGTTATTTTTTTGTGTCAAAGCTCACAATTTTGAGTTCAAAACCACAAACTTGAATCCGAGACTTATCATCCCCCTACCCTGTAAGTAACTAAAATTCAATAGGTCGCCAGCTAAAACCTGCCCATTTCATGGAGAAGTCAATGGCAGAGATCTGCTGACCTATGTAAAGAAGTTAATAGCCTTCCTGACATTCGAGTTTTTCGAGAGAAAAGCTCTATTCGAATTGCATTCAAATTGAATTTGAGTTTTTGGGTCAGTAAAATTTATTCAAAACTCTAATATTTGACCTTTAATAAATCAGCCCCTTATTTGATAATATACTATGACACACCGGGGCCCATTTACTTAGTTCGAGTGAAGGAATAGAGGAAAAAAAGTTCAAATTTCGAATGGTCGAATATGGCTACTTCGACCATCGAATGGGCTACTTCGACCTTCGACTACGACCTTCGACTTCGAATCGAACGATTCGAACTAAAAATCGCTCAACTATTCAACCGTTCGAAGCACTGTCTCTTTAAAAATGTATTCGGCCCCTAGTTCGCCACCTTAACCCTACCGAGGCCAATGTTAGCCTATGGGGAAGGTCCCAATAGGCTTCCTAACAATTTCCTGATCGAAGGAATATCGTTCGATCGATGGATTAAAAATACTTTGAATCGTTCGATTCGAAGAATTTAATCGTTCGATCGAACGATTATTCCTTTGATCGTTCGATCGTAGGAATATCGGTAAATCCTTTGACTTCGATATTCGAAGTTGAAGGATTTTACTTCTATGGTCGAATATCGAGGTTTAATTAACCCTCGATATTCGGCCCTAGGTAAATGTGCCCCACCAAGTCAGAAATGTATAATATATACTAAAATACATACTGAAACTAGTTGTATGTATAATAGGTGCCTGTAAAGCCACTTTTTCCAGTATATGCTTGGGTGAATTTGACCCATATCGTTTCGCCAAAAATTTGCTGCGGGCGATATGTCACTGATGCCCATGAAAGTCTATGGGCGTCAAAACATTTTTTGACGAGTGGCAATTTTTTTTTGATAAGCGTCATTTTTTTTGACACTTGACGCCATAAATGTCTATGGGCATCATTTCCATGGCGTACAAGGCAAAAAAATTCGCCCATCCCTAATTATGAACCTTTGTGCTAAAAGACTTTCTGGCCAAGAATTAGTATTGCATTTAAGATGCATAACTCTTCCCCTCCCCCCCAAAAAAAACTGATGCCCTGTTGTCAAGTAGAAAAAAGTGGCAAGTGTCAGCTTTAAAAATGGCCACCAACAGTAGGTGACAATTTGACAAAGCTCAGTGTTACAGGAGGAAAATGCATCAGATGTATTACCATATATTTACATTTTATATATGAATTAGTGATGTTAGATGAGTTTTTTCAATTTTCCCATTACGTGACCTATCACACCCCAATAAATAGTTCCGCTCAGAATCTATTCATTGGTGGTGCACTTCTTTGATATTTTACCTACAGGCAGTAGCAAGTTACCTGGAGTAAATATGGTCACTTAGAGAATAAGAACTGCTTTTTTATAGGAATCTCTACATCTGCTGCTCTGCAAGGGAGCGAGTGAAACGAATTATATGAAGAACAGTTCAAAAAAGCAACCTCAAGAATATCATAATAAACAATGAAGGGAGAGATGATCCTAAAAATAAGGGTTGGTTCACCTTAAAGTTAACTTTTGGTATGTTATACAATTCTAAGCAACTTTTAAATTGGTCTTCGTTATTTTCATATATATATATATATATATATATATATATATATATATATATATATATATATATATATATAGTTTTTTAATTATTTGCATTTTTCTTATGACTCTTTCCAGTTTTTAAATGGGGGTCACTGGCTCCATATAAAAACCAAATGCTCTGCAAGGCTACAAATTAAGAAAGTTATTTACTAAACTCCGATTGCAAAAATCATGATTTTTTTTTTGTATAAAATTGGACTTTTAAAAAATCATGAATTTTTCAGAATTTATTATACCCCGAGGATGGAAAAAGTCTGAATCAGAAAATCCGGCATCACAGACCTGTTGAAGTTGCATATAAGTCAATGGGAGAAGTTCCAATGATTTTTTGATGTGCGCCTGGTTTCGTGAAATACCCCAAAGATTTCTGAGTTTTCAGGAAAAAGCTGAGTTTTCGGTTGGAAAATCGAAAAAATTGTGAAATTCAGATTTTTTTCCCGCTAACCACATTTTTCGGGAAAATCTAATAAAAAAGTGGTAAATTTTTTAATAATTCTAATAAAAAGCAGTAAAATCCTGTGCGGATGCTATAAGAGTTTTTGGCAGAACATGTTGAGATAAATTAAGACTTTGATAAATAACCCCCTTTTTGTTATTGTTACTTTTTATTGCTCATCTTTCTATTCAGGCCTTTCCTATTCATATTCCAGTCTCTTATCCAAACCAGGGAAATTTGGATCCTAGCAACCAGATTGCTAAAATTGTAAACTGGAGAGCTGCTGAATAAAAAGAAAAATAAGTCAAAAACCCCAAATAGTTAAAAATAAAAAACAACTGCAAATTGTCTCAGAATATCCCTCTCTACATCATACTAAAAAATAACTCAAAGGTGAACAACCTCTTTAAGTAAATCTGAAAAAGTGAGAAGTCGACAAATAAATGAATTGGGGTGATCATCTAACACAAACAGCAGAACGAGGGGCTTAAGAACAGTATTTTGTCTCACGTATAAAACAGGACGACGTGTAGATCCAGAGAGATGATTATGTTTAATGACTCACCAGGACTTTCTATTTCTGCCTCAGCATCAAATTCAATGTGTTCAGCCAAAAATACCGCCAGTGCTGCCTCCCTCAATTTATGTAAAAGGCTTAAATGTAGAAAGGTGTAGTCCCAAGATAATTTCCCCATTTTAAGAAACGCAGGTTTTATCATCATCAGACATCTTGAAATAGCCTCATCTCGGCATCGGCCCATTTTCTGCTAATCTAATATTCTAAAATTCTATTGCGATGATCGTCACCTATTTAATGGCTCATTGAGTTTAGCAGCCATATTATCTCTTTTTTCCCCCCATTTACATTAGAACTGTTATAGTAATGACTTGTAATAAAAATTAAAGAACAAACTGAAAGGATTAAAGAGCATCTGTGTTCGTGCAATTCCATCTCCTCCTAGTACAGTGTGATCTTATTGACTTACATTTTCTTCCCCTGTATGAATTGCCATATGTCTTATGATCATTTCACATTTTCCTTGAGGAAGGCAAGAGGACAGGCTCGCCCAATGTTTCCTACTCACATTGTTCCCTGGGTAATATCTGTCTATAAATTCAATAACAGGGGCGTAACTACTGGGGGTGCAGGGGGTGCCCACACTGCCTTAGGGGGTGGGGAGGCCCCGCTGCACCCGGGCCCGACCCACATTACTTACATTTAGTGACGGGTGAATTTGTCCCATTTTGCTTTGCCAGAAAACTTGCCGCGAGATGGCGAAAAATTTGCGAAAAATTTGCGAAGCATGAATTTTGACACCTGTGTCAATTTTGGCACCAGCATTAAAGTCAATGGGCGTCAGAATAATGTTGTCATGCAGCGATTTTGACTCGTGCGACTTTTCCGACACAAATCCAAATTTTTTTCGCCCCCGCAAATTTTTCATGGCTGCTTCGTGAATTTATTCATCGGTGGTGAAACGCGCCGCAAATTCGTACCTGGCGAATTTATTCACCCATCACTAGTTACATAACTGTTCAATAATAATAATGTTGTCATTGTCCTCCTTCTGACAATCGCGTAAATTTTGACAACGGCATTAAAGTCAATGGGCGTCCGAATAATGTTGACGCACGACGAATTTGAAGCAAGTGACTTTTCCAACATACGTCCAAAAATTTTTAACGCCAGCAAATTTTCACACCAGTTTTGCAAATGTATTCATCGGCCGTGCCTGGTGATTCACCATCACTAGTTACGTTACTGTTCAATAATAATAATAATAATGTCGTCATTGTAACATGCCCTGCCTAGGTTAGCATTCGGACATTTGGTTGTGGAGCCAAGGCAAACTCCAACAAAAAGTTGAACAGACCTTTGATCATACCAGTTTAAAGGAGAATTAAGCAAGTCCAGAAGCCTTGTCATCATTTTCTGCAGTTCTGTTTCCAATGAAATAATGAAGAAGTTCTACTCTGCCTAGCAAAATGTATTAGGGAAAGGAAAGCTTAGATGTGCAATGATCAGAAAGTTGAAATCTGTTTCATGGATTAAAGAGCGTGTTTTGGACAAATATATCCTAATGATACAGCAACTGCATAATAATATAGGGATGTGGGGCACTTTATATGCCAGGCTATATTTATTGAAATTGGAAATAAAATCCTCCAACATGTACATAAAAATATATATATAATTTGTATTAAGTCCCAGTGAGTGCGATACTGTGTTTTTTTTAATTTCTCTTATTTGACCAGCACTAAGGCAGTTAACTATATTTTTGCAGGGTTGTGCTCCTCTCTGCACCTATATATATATATATATATATATATATATATATATATATATATATATATATAAATATATATATAGTATATATATATATATCTATATATATCTATATATATATCTATCTATATATATATATATATATATATATATATATATATATGTGTGTGTGTGTAGATTTCAACTTTCAACTATTGATAGATAGATAGATAGATAGATAGATAGATAGATAGATAGATAGATGATAGATAGATAATAGATAGATAGATAGATAGATAGATAGATACAAATTACACATGCCATGTAACTTATTACAAGATAAAAAGCATGAAGGAAAAGAAACGCTGAATGATCAGAATAAAAATCATAAAATCTACAAAACTTCAAAATTCTCCGACAATTACTAGTGAAAAAAAAATCCCAAAATATCTAAAGGTCTAAATGGGTAAAAAAAAGGTTCCAGTAGGATCCAAATATAAAAAGCACGAATGAAAGAAAACACTGGACAATCAGAATAAAAAATCTGAAACCTCTAAAAATGTGATGCAATTAGTAGTGAAAAAAAATCCAAAAACATCTAAAGGTCTAAAAGGCTAAAAATGGTTCCAGTAGGATCCAAATAAGAAAAAACCCAAATAAAAAAATGCTGGGCAATCAGAATAAAATTTGCTAGTAAAACAAAATCCAAAAACATCTAAAGGTGTAAATGTCTAAAGGTTCAAAAATTATCCAAATATAAAAGCATGAATGAAAAAAAAACCTGGACGATTAGAAAAAAAAGCCTCTAAAAAAAACATCTAAAAGTCTAAATGGCTAAAAAAAGGTTCCAGCAGGATCTAAATATAAAAAGCAGGAAAGAAAAGAAATGCTGAACGATCCGAATATCTATCCTAAAACCTCTAAGAATTCTAATTATTCGGACAATGACTGGTGCAAAAAGATCCAAAAACATGAAAGAATGAAAGAAAACACTGGACAATCAGAATAAAAAATCTGAAACCTCTAAAAATGTGATGCAATTAGTAGTGAAAAAAAATCCAAAAACATCTAAAGGTCTAAAAGGCTAAAAATGGTTCCAGTAGGATCCAAATAAGAAAAAACCCAAATAAAAAAATGCTGGGCAATCAGAATAAAATTTGCTAGTAAAACAAAATCCAAAAACATTTAAAGGTGTAAATGTCTAAAGGTTCAAAAATTATCCAAATATAAAAGCATGAATGAAAAAAAACCTGGACGATTAGAAAAAAAAGCCTCTATGAATGAAAGAAAACACTGGACAATCAGAATAAAAAATCTGAAACCTCTAAAAATGTGATGCAATTAGTAGTGAAAAAAAATCCAAAAACATCTAAAGGTCTATAAGGCTAAAAATGGTTCCAGTAGGATCCAAATAAGAAAAACCCAAATAAAAAAATGCTGGGCAATCAGAATAAAATTTGCTAGTAAAACAAAATCCAAAAACATCTAAAGGTGTAAATGTCTAAAGGTTCAAAAATTATCCAAATATAAAAGCATGAATGAAAAAAAAACCTGGACGATTAGAAAAAAAAGCCTCTAAAAAAAACATCTAAAAGTCTAAATGGCTAAAAAAAGGTTCCAGCAGGATCTAAATATAAAAAGCAGGAAAGAAAAGAAATGCTGAACGATCCGAATATCTATCCTAAAACCTCTAAGAATTCTAATTATTCGGACAATGACTGGTGCAAAAAGATCCAAAAACATGAAAGAATGAAAGAAAACACTGGACAATCAGAATAAAAAATCTGAAACCTCTAAAAATGTGATGCAATTAGTAGTGAAAAAAAATCCAAAAACATCTAAAGGTCTAAAAGGCTAAAAATGGTTCCAGTAGGATCCAAATAAGAAAAAACCCAAATAAAAAAATGCTGGGCAATCAGAATAAAATTTGCTAGTAAAACAAAATCCAAAAACATTTAAAGGTGTAAATGTCTAAAGGTTCAAAAATTATCCAAATATAAAAGCATGAATGAAAAAAAACCTGGACGATTAGAAAAAAAAGCCTCTATGAATGAAAGAAAACACTGGACAATCAGAATAAAAAATCTGAAACCTCTAAAAATGTGATGCAATTAGTAGTGAAAAAAAATCCAAAAACATCTAAAGGTCTAAAAGGCTAAAAATGGTTCCAGTAGGATCCAAATAAGAAAAAACCCAAATAAAAAAATGCTGGGCAATCAGAATAAAATTTGCTAGTAAAACAAAATCCAAAAACATCTAAAGGTGTAAATGTCTAAAGGTTCAAAAATTATCCAAATATAAAAGCATGAATGAAAAAAAAACCTGGACGATTAGAAAAAAAAGCCTCTAAAAAAACATCTAAAAGTCTAAATGGCTAAAAAAAGGTTCCAGCAGGATCTAAATATAAAAAGCAGGAAAGAAAAGAAACACTGAACGATCCGAATATCTATCCTAAAACCTCTAAGAATTCTAATTATTCGGACAATGACTGGTGCAAAAAGATCCAAAAACATCTAAAGGTTTAAATGGCTGAAAAAAGTTCTAGCAGGATCAATGCAGCTCCCATTGACTTTACTGGGACCTTGACTACTTTTAGTCAGTTTTGTATTAGAGTTTTTCATGGTTTTTACACTTATACATTTCAAATTTTTAGTGTTTTTGAGAAATTGTTTAGAGACAAAAATACAATTTGTGAAAAAATTAAAAATCAGAATGTTAGCACTTGGGTTTTTGACATGGGTTGGTGCCTTCAGAAAAGGCAAGTCAGATTTCTAGGCTTCACAAATACAGGTTATATGGTAAGACATTAGTGTCTTTGGTTAAAATAAAAACCTGAATAATAAAAATCAAATGAAAAATATTAAATAATACATTCAAATTTTTGGAATGATTGCTGAAAATCATAATGGGCTACTCACCATGCTGTCAGCTTTGTGAATAGTATTTGGATAAACTCCTTTTTATTTAGACTTTTATCTTTGCCTTTGCATTAGTAAAATGAGCCCTGCTGCTATACAAAGCTATGTGGCAGATCATTTTCTGTAATTAAAGTTCAAAATAACTGTTGTTGCTATATTTATACCAAAAAAAAAACACCAATATGTAAAGAGGTGAAAATTAACTTTTATTTTTAATATGGTAATAGTTGGGCAAAAATGTAGTTCTAATGTTGGCCTGTAGGGGAATCCCACCTGCAGGAGCCTATATAAGGAAGTGCAGGAGCTGTGCACTTCCTCTTTGGCCTAACATCAAACACAGGAGAGACAGACGCTACTGAGTCAGATCAGGTGGGTACCTGATCCTTGCTAGGGTAGACAGAGAGGTAGTGGAGTGTGAGTAGCTCACTTTACGAGTAAGAGTTAGATATGGTAGCTAGCAAGGACAGCTTGAGTCCCAACAAGGAGTGAGAATTCTGGGTAGAGTCCCAGGGCGATTGTGCACTAGATAGGGAAGTGAGAGTGTAGGGACTAGGTAGGTGGCAGCCTTGGGTGCTGTATGCTTGTCAGTTGTGACTCCAGTCTGCCCCTGTGAACTTATAAGAAGCTGCTCAATAAAACTTGATTTGACTCACCGCCATAGGCGTCGAAACCGGGGGGCCAGGGGAGCATTGCCCCCCAGAATTTTGACCCTCGGTTTTGTAGGCTGCAGGCAAATTTTTTTCCCGTCATTTTCTAAAAAAATTTTATTTTTGCATACTGCATGCGCAAAGGCTTTTTTTCCCATTTGACCTCGTCGCGTCAAGCTCCTACGTTGAGCAACAAAGAGTTAATATTAATATTATTAACATGTATTTATATAGTGCCAACATATTGCGTAGCTATTGCTTCCGTGGCATTCTGCTAATAGTCTGGGGGTATTTATACATGAAATGTCCTCTGTGACATTCAGCAATTAGTCTCGGGGTATGTATACATGCAATTGATATTGTGCCATATGAATTCTGGGGGTAGTTATACATGGAATTGCCATTGGGCCATTATGCTATGATTTCTGGGGGTATTTATAAATAAAGTTGCCATTATACTGTGAATTCTGGAGGATTTATAAATTAAATTACCATTCTGCCAGGAGTTCTAGGGCTATTTGTACATGGAATTTCTACTGTACCATCCTGCTTTCTGAGGGAGGGGTGCATACAGAAAATACAGGGTTAAAGATCTTAGTACAAAGTTAATCCAAAAAATGGTACAATCTTGGAGTCAGGAAGAAATTCTTTGAAGTAAATTGGAAAAGCTTTAGAAGGGGTTGTTCTCCTTTCTTTGTATCAGCTAGAAGTTAGAAGCTAGACAGGTTTTACTTAGGCCAAAAGGCTAGACTTGTGTCTTTTTTCAACCTCATTTCTATGTTTATATATAATTATTTTGCTGATGCAGTGGGATTCGGTGAATTTGTACAGATGACTGCCTAACCAGAAACTAAAAATGCGCCTTAAGGTTACGTTTTATTTAATTTGCTTCATAGGAGTTTTGGATTTACGGATGGGAAGGTGCAGTTATGTGGGTCAGTTCTTTTTTTTTCTTCAATTATAATTACTATTTGACCCTGCACACCATCCTCTGTGTTTGATGGGCAGTGCTCCCCTATCACTAACTCTGTAATGTAGTTTAGGTGCCGGAATCTTTTCCCCATAATGTGCTTGTAGTGCAGCATCCACAGCTTTCAGTTAAAATTGTATATGTGATGTTAATACCCCCTTCCTGCCGTGCAAGACTTTAAGCAAATGTTGCCCCCACTGCTATGTTTTAATTTTTCTGAAAATTCAATGAAAGCACATGGGAAAGTGGGTGGAGTCTAAAGGGACCATCATCCTGCCCCCCCCCTCAGCCAGAACCATCTTCTGATGCCTAAGCTCACCATAATTAAGTTTGTGCCTTCTCCGTGCCTGCGGGGGGGGGTTCTAGCTGAAGATGTACCAGTTATGGGTATTCCCGTATTTTTACTTGAAATTCTGCTTTAAAAATTTGCTCTACAGATATTCACTTTGCCGCCTTCAAATGTCTCCAAATTTTCAGTCCCACACCCAATGTCGCTTACTCATTTTAGATTGTAGGTTTTTTTGGGCAGGGCCTTTTTTACTTCATGTATCGGTTATTGGTTGTTTTGTATGTTTTTCTGTATGTTCAATGTATACACTTTTTTCTTGACTGGCGGCACTTTATATTGTAAATTGTACTCCCCACTACCAGCCACCGGTTATGACTGTTCTCCAGTTCTTCAGTTATGACTGTTCTTCAGATATTTCTGCATATACAGTTTATCCAGGCTTTACTATAGAGCTGTGAGTGCTGTAGGTGGCATTGAGTGTGCATACTGGAACCAATACGTGAATGCTTTTGCTGCTTATTTTCTATAGAGAGTTTTATAATGGGGTTCCTTTGGGCATATTGTCAACATGTGGAAAACATTCACTCATCTCATCTGTTCATTTCAATAAGCAATTAGCGGACAGTATCGTTCCTACTTCAGGGTTTAATCACAAGGCTTTGTCTCCACCGATTGGGCAGAATGAAATTAAAGTCATATTGAGCCTGAGAAATTATACCGAAAATAAATGTTTTGCTGACAAACCTGCCGATGGTATATCCATAAATATTCAGTAGATCTTCCCAACCGGACACTTTGCATAGACATCAGCGAACCATGACTTTTCAGGAATAGGAACACGACTTCTAATTAGCCAG
The DNA here is from genome assembly GCF_017654675.1 of Xenopus laevis. Taxonomy (NCBI): domain Eukaryota; kingdom Metazoa; phylum Chordata; class Amphibia; order Anura; family Pipidae; genus Xenopus; species Xenopus laevis. Next base: position 13,831,451 of record NC_054371.1, read on the forward strand.
AACATAACAAGAGAGTGTAATTACTCCATTCATCTCAAATGTGTAATAAATAATGAACAGCTTTCATCTTGCGCAGCTGTAATAAATGGAATGAGCTGCCCTTTACCGAGTGTAAGACGACTGCGGTATGCAGATGCCAGAACGCACGTATCCTCTTCAGGCTCATCATTTAAACAGGATATCAATAAATCCAGCTGACAAATTTGTCATTGAAAAATCTGTTGTGCTCAGCTGTAATCTGTGTGTCCCTGCCAAATTAAAAGTAATGGAAGGCTCAAAGACGTTGCTTTTCACTTTGCACTTGGGTAAACATTTAAAGAGATGGACAACACTCCCATATTAAGCTGCATACTCCATAGACATGGCAAATGAGAGAAAGTTTAGTGCTGAGTAAAACCTGCTGCGTGTAGAATTAAGAAACAATATGATAAGACCTTGAGTTTCAGTAGGCGACCAACATGGTGTCCAAAGTGAGGCTTGCCATACTACTGTTAATAGGAAAGATAGTCTATAGTGTTTAAACATTATAATCCATTGCTTTTTGACACCAACAATCATATACATTCAAACGCAATCAGATTTAAATGACACCAAGTGTAGGACTACATGGACGTTTTTTGCGCGATCCGATGTGCTGTGACATAACGCCTGCGACAAGTCACATGCCACAGAATTGATCAGCGTTGATCCGACGCAATACGACTGTCGGATACAGATGCTGCGTCTGCATCCGACAGTCCCATTACGTCGGATCAATGCTGCAACTTCATCCGACATTTCTATCTCTTACCTTTTTTCGTTTTGCTGCAGCGTGTCGGGTCACGCTGAAAACATCCATGTAGTCCTACCCTAATACCAATGCAAAACCAAGGTGACTGCTAGTGGGGCTTTTAGCTTTTCCAGCAAGAATTATCTATAAAGCTTAATAAACTTGGTAAAAACCTGACATACTGTATAACATCCCAAACTCAATTTTAATTTTTAGGATGTATATTAATCTCCAAACCAATATGTTTCCCTGCAAAGCAAAGCCTATTTTATGTCTGTATCTGCTGCCACTTTCACTTTCACTTCAGTATTTGCCATCATATGTGTCATGCTCATAAAATTGTGTAGCCACAAGTGTTTTCTTTCGCTTTTTCCTTATTGGTTTATGGTGTAAAGTTACCAACGACACTTTTATCTAGAGCAGTGATCCCCAACCAGTGGCTCAAGAGTAACATTTTGCTCTCTAACCCCTTGGATGTTGCTCTCAGTGGCCTCAAAGCTGGGGCTTACTTTTAAATTCCAGACTTGAAGGAAAATTTTGGTTGCATAAAAAACACATGTACTGCCAAATAGAACATCCAGTAAGTTGCCAGTTAACATAGAGGCTACCAAATAGTCCATCACAGTCCTATTAGTTCTCCCCCCTAGGAACATAATCATGCTTGTGCTGCTCCCCAACTCTGTTTACATTTGAATGTGGCTCTTGGGGACCCCTGCTCTACAGTCTTATTCTAGTGGTTTGACTCACTTAAAGGGGATGTAAAGTAAAAAAATAATATTCCATTTTTACTTTCTTTATAGAAAAAGAACCCTATCTCAAATATAATTTAATTAAAAAATGTCTACCGTTACGATGCAGTGAAATTCTCCCTTCATTTACGTGCTCTGACTGATGCAGATAGAAAACTTCAGACGTTTCCTAACTGCTCCGCAAGGAAACAATCATACTTTCAAACGGCAAGGAGGAACGACTTCCTAGAACTCAAGCAGCTTTGTTTGTTTCCCTGTAGAACAGCCAGGGACTATGTAGAGATTAAAATCTGCAGCAGTCAGAGCAAGTAAATGAAGGGAGAATTTCACTGCATACAGTCAGGTTTCTTATAAAAAGGTAGACATTTTTTAATTGCAGTATATTGGGGATAGGTTTATTTTTCAGTTTATAAAGTAAAAATTGGATTTTATTTTTTATTTTTACATTGAATGTTTCCAACTCAGCTGCAGGGACAAATATCATGGCCACAATTTAAACAGATAAACTGGGATTCTATTTGGAGGATTTTTTTGCTGCAGCCACTGGTTCTGCAGAGTTGGAGAAAGTTTGTATTAAATAGTAAAAAAACGATAAAATCCACATTAGATTACATGACAACACCGGACTCAGTGCAGTCTGTATATTCTGATTATTGATCAGTCTTGCTGTATTGGTTTCTGGCAAATATTAGTTGTCTTGTGCTGTTTTAGTATTTTATGATGATCCTTAAGCTTAGCCCTCCCATCAGCAGCCCAGACCACACTGAGCATGTGCACAGTCTTTGTCTTGCAAAGATGCTTTAACAGTTACACGATGATGACCCCCTACAGCCAACTTTGAAAGCAAAAATCATTTGCTTAATTAGGCTTCTGGTACAGTAAGGACCCGTCACCCAAAAAAAACATTCCAAATCCTATTTTATCACATTAATCAAGCAAAATGAACTTAAATTACACTATATAAATTATTTGAATCTTTTTTCCTTCAGTCTGGGAATTCATAATTATAGCAAGCAGGCAGGAGCCATTTTGTGGACACTGTTATTAAGACAAGTCCTGTATCATCTCAGAATCTTGTTTGTGCACCAGAATGGGGGACCTGATGTTCATTCCCATGTCCTGGCTACACAATTAAACAGTAAAGAGAACAGGGGGAATGTGTGGAGAGCAGTGACATCTAGGAAGTGCTGAATGGAAAGTGAAAGTAATTGTCTGCCCCGCCTCTATGCCACTGGCATAGAGGAGGGGCAGATAATATTTGATTGACAGCTGAGATTTTTAAATGAGCTTAAAACAGCTATGAATGCTTTAATAAAAAATAGAAATTGGATTTCATGTTTAATTTGAAAAGGACTTTTATTATACAGATTTTTGTGTCTGGATGACAGGTCCACTTTAAGTATACAAAATACAGCATTTCTAGCATTATTCTATTTTAGACTTTAGTTTTGCATTAATGCAAATGCACGGGCAATTCAGTAGGTAGATAATCCCTTCAGTGTTGCAAGAAGTAACATAATGTAACTTAATAGAAAAAAACTTTCCTGGGGTAAATAGGCACCTCTACTTTAATTATGCCAGACCAATGGCCACCATTGTGGCAAGTAAAGGTTCCTATTTTTGGAAGATGTTAGTTTTATGTTAGTACTTTACCTTCAAATCCAAGGTAACAGTGTGGCACCAGCATAAATATCTTAAAACACCTGGTTAACAGGCAGCATATAGCATTATGGGAACACTATGTCAATTATATGTTTCCTATTTAGGCAGGTTCCCTTGAATTATATTTCTAGTATACCTTAATAATGAGCACATTCACTTTAAATGTTAGCGTCAATTATCTTGCTGTGCAAGTTACCTACCATAATGGTCAATACATCACTGATCTGTGCAAAAAATCCCAACTGATAGAAATAATATGCTAAGGAAAGACCACTTTCATCCAGTGGGGATGATGAGGGGACTCCCCAAGAGTCAGTTCATGAGGGCCTGGAGAATAATATCATCCCATGAACCATAAACAGGAGGATGAATTGATAGATACATTTGCAAAGATGGGGACATGTGAAGCAGAATTGGAGGAAATAAAAAGCAATGTGTCTCATTTAATTCCATGTGCACTTGACGGTCATTAATTAGGTGTAAAATACAGGGCTCCCACTGTTGTGTTGTGCAGCTGTTAATATTCTAGGTGTTTAATTGGATAAGGGCAGTTACCAATAGCAACTAATCATCATTTCGTCTTGAGGAGTCTGGTAAACGTTAGACAAACAAGATTTCCAAGTCATTAATGTGTCAAATAAATATCCCAAAAAATCAGCCCTGGTAAATACTAAAATAAATTCATTAACAGTCCAGCAAATCGTATTATTATAATAGGGGGAATTATGTTAATTAGGGCCTTTTTTAATTTCGCCTTGGCAAATGAAGCTCAAAGATGCACATTCATAAATACTAATTTGCCGATAAGCACGGCCCTCGTCCTTGATTCTGTGCAATTTAAATAAATGACAAAAAAAAACATATTTTGAGCTGACACTCTGCCCACTGAACAATAAGGCGCATGGCAGCGGCGGGGTCTTGTTATTCATATTATCAGCACATTTCAGATTTGTTGTTTATTGAATATGCACATTCCTGAAATTATTAAAAAGCCCATACTGTGTTCATCCTCGAGTAAATAACTCACAGGTGCCTCATGCAAGTAAGGCCAGCAGGAGAGCACTTTGTCCGGCACCAAAACACGACCTGCATTTACATGTTATTATAATTATATATCCCCTTCGAGCTGAGCTAATCTTCCCTACTTGTATATTTATAGATGTGTGTGTGCTACTGCAGGGCATTCTGTGTTATACTGCTTAGTATAATGCTAGTTACAATTTCATGTATCATTTATAGGGGATCAAATACTGAGACCCCAGATGCAAGTGCAAGAGGCCTAAGGGTAGCAAAAGCACTCCCTGAAGACTCAGGGCTCCATAGTGGCCCATACCCACTGGTGCAACCAACTTGCACATCTGAATGACATATAAGTTATGGGACAGGTGGAGGGTGGGAAAGGGGACACCTGATAAGGTCCTACTCTCTTTCTTCCTGGATTCTGCCTGGGGAAGCAGAAGAGACAAGATTGGAGCCTAGGCAAAGGTAGGCTTAGTTTGTGTTAGGATATTTTCTATTATAGATCACTCTAGACATGTTAGATAGGAGTAAGGTAGCTAGTGATCAGCGTGAGCTCCACCATGGTCCTTGGTGTACTAACTAAGAGCAGACCTAGCGGTAGATGCTAGGTTCCAGAAGAAGCAAGACTTTTAAATTGACTATCCATAGGCTTATCGTTGGCCCCTGATGATCATCCACTTCTGAAGGGTAAGTATATTTTGCACTATATTTATCTCAATTTATCAGTGCTCTCGATGTGTTTCTGCCAGTGGTTTTAGGAACCACTGGCACCTTTATATTAAGCTTTTCTTCAGAGGTGTAGTTTAGGAACACCCTACCCCAATATACGCGAGGGTCTGCACCCGTGGGTTGAGTCACATAGAAATGACTGTAAATTCTATAGTAGGGTAACACTCCTTTTATCTATATCCTTACAGTGGTTTGCAACCATCTGTTTGCAGATTTGAAAAGAAAATACTAAGCGTTATCATCATTTGAAGTGGGAATAAGTCACAGATGTTTGTGGTCTGGGGGTTCCAAGGCACAACAATGCATATATTACAAGGTTTCATCCTTAAAACTGATAGGCTAGGGCTAAAGGAATAGACCAAAGCAGACCTATATATCCAGCATTGGTCTCCACTACTGAACAACAGAAAAGAAAGAGATCAAATGGCCCCTGTTATTGCACCTGATGTGGCATAAAGAACACAATTGCACATACTAATCATATCCATGTCCAATTTCAATTCATATGCATTAACATTTCTTTAGTATGTAATTCCTTTGGCACAAGTCTTCTGCCCCTATTGATACTAACTGGGTGGGAACCTTGGAATTGCTTCCATGGTCGCAGCCGCTCCAAAGTTCCTTAGTATCTATAGATACACTTGCCTGTGATTCAGCAGAAGAGGCTGGATTGACACAATGGTGCTTGGTGGTCTTTCTCCATTACAAGGATATATATGAAGTAGCTCAAGGAATCTGGAGGACCATCCACGAGGATTTTTTTAAGACCATTCCGTAAGCAACACAGTTCTAATTAAATTTGCCTCAGTATCAGACTTCCAAGTGTTCTGAGAATGAACATAAAGGAAGGAAATTTCATGCATGGGAAATGAACAGTTTACTATAAGGTCAGGTAGCCAAGAATTAGTTCTCTAATTACACACCTACACATAACCGTATACCATTATAAGAAAGAATAAATGAATCACAATTCTATGCATGCAGTATTTGCCACATGTTTTAATTATAATTACTCATGACACTGATAAATCTTATCGCTGAGACTATCTCTGACTAGCATTATGGCTTGAAGGGACACAGTCACCTCTTATTATTGCATCTTTTTCAACGTATCCTTTATTAATCAAAGAGCTCCTATATATTGATTTGTTTGTCTTTTTCTATTTTTTTTTTAATAATGGTAAGATTGCAAATGAAAGTAATGGGGGTGATGATAACTACATTTTTAGTCTTGTCTACACAATATACATTAGAAAGGTACAAAATGTAAATCTATGTGAGTCTCACCTGGGAGCCAAAAAAAAAACCCTTCATTGACTTTATTATAACTAAGGTCGAACAGCCTGAAGGCCAGTTAGGGTGAAATTTGGGACAAGCTCTTATTTGTGCCCTGGGTACCCCTGGAAATATAGCAGGGTGGCTGTTACCCCAATGCTTCTACGTATATATCTGTAACCTTGTTATGAGCTAAGGGGGCCCAGTCTGAAGGTCAGTTAGGGGGAGATTTGAGGTGAGTGCTTATTTGTGCCCTGGGTACCCCTGGAACTATAGCAGGATGACTGTTACCCCAATGTTTCTATATATCTGTAACCTTGTTATGAGCTAAGGGGGCCCAGCCTGAAGGCCAGTTAGGGTGAGACTTGAGGTGAGTGCCTTTGTTTGACTATATGTTGAGCAACAGTAGGGGGCTTGAGCCCAAAACATATCAAATATCTGCTTTTAACAGGTATTATGGGTACTAGTAATATATTCTGAAACTATAACAGTTATGTGTAGCTTTTTTGTTGACTATGACTATTGTATTTTACTGCTTTGTAAAAAGAAGCAAATGCATCATTCCACAATTTTTATATTACGTTTCACTGCATTGTATGACTAAGAATTGATCTTATCTCAGAATAAAAGAATATCTCAGTATGATAACTCCACACATGAAACATTCTATAATCATAACAAATAAATAAATGAATATACTTATGGTAGGGCAGAGAGGACATTTATCAGTTGTGCCCAACAGAAACATGGGGGGCTGGGCGCTACTTAAAAGTGAGAACTCTTGACTTCCATGAAAAAATAATGGATAGACGCACTCAAAGCGTAGCTGGATCCAGAATAGGATGGGGTACTCTAGTACAACTTGTACTGGTAAAAAATCCAATTTTAATAAATATACGTTAAAAAAATTATTGTTATTTGGAGTGGATGTTTAGAGCAGGGGAGTGCATGGCGCTACGCGTTTCGTGACTGCATGGTCACTTCATCAGAAGCCAAAAGCGCCCCCTGCTGGCAAAATACTTATACAAAAGTTAAAACGCACACAGGTGATTAAATCAATCTAACAGTCACTATAGCGTAAATATGTAATATATAGTATAATGAATCAATTAATAAATAGTATACTATAAGTCCAATAAATAATTAAGTTACACAATATAGATCATTCACCAATTAATATAATATTACAGATAGATATATCTAAATATGATGCCAGCAAAGAATTAAACAAGCAGTTCCTAAAAAAATACATGAAAAATGAAATATGAAAAATGGAAAATCTTGACTTCCTGCATTGTCCAATGTCATCTCTTCATTCACTTTCAACATCTGACATATTAAGCCTGGACAGTTGTTAAAGGAGGACTAAACATCACGCGATGTTAAGTCCCCACTGACCCCCCCCCTCCGTTGGCCCCCCTGCCTGCCTCCCCCATACACAATCTTACCCCAGAATTCTGTCCCCTCTTGAAATAGTGAGCACAGCGACATTTTCTTTTCTTTTGTAATTTTCATAAAGTGAAGCAACAACTCCGCATGTCCCGAAAGAGACGGAAATTGCCGAAGGGGAGAAAGAAGACAGGGAGGCAGAGAGGGGGGGCCAATGGAGGGGGACCAGTAGGGACTTTACATCATGGGGGGTTTAGTTCTCCTTTAAGGCAGTCTTAGTGCTAAGAAAGAGATAATTAAGGACAGAGATCCAACCGTGCATAGGGCTGTACTGAGCCACCACAAAGTAGATGACTAAAAAATATGAAAGCCTCAATTACACCTCTAAAGACTTAAACACATAGACCATTTTGTAAACTTGCTTAACATTATATTTGACAAGTGCAATGAGAGCATAGGATAATGTATTTTAGCAAACCAATTTTATGTCCGTTGAAAGTAAAGACCTTTCAAACCTCCTGGGGTTTTATTCAGCTGTCAGAGGCTTCAAACGTGTTAGAAGAAGATTCCCTCGGGGTTTCTAAATCTTTGCACTTCAAAAAAGGGATGTGTTTCTATTTAAAGGTTCTACCAGGCAGAGCCAAAGTCCCTATTATAAGATAGATAGTGGCTTCACAAAGTAAAAATGTGACAGGCACAAGCATATTACAGTAGGTTAATAGCACATTGAGCAACAGGTGAGATTAAACTAATCTAAATGAATCTAGGAAGGTCACGTAAGGAGCCCAAATACAGTACTGAGGATCCTGAGGTGACAGCAGTTATGGATCTCTATGATTAAGGAAGAAAACACAAATGTGAATAAGCACAAAGCAGTAATTTTACTGTCATTTACTACATATGAAGCATAGTCAAGATTCCTTCAAGCATGTAGCTGCAAAACATCTCCTCGTATTAACACATGCTACAATGTATTTTGGCTCTGAGACTGTCTAGTTTACATAGTTCTTCTTGATGCTACAGTATGTCCTGAAAGACTCACTTGAGAGAGTTTTGTGGTACAGTGGCAAAGTCTTGTTATTCAAATAGTGTCCCCATTCAGGTTCTCAGGCTCACCAGCTTTTTTTAACACATAAACCGGAAAGTTGAGCCTCCAACAAACACCCCAATTTCATGGTAGCCCCCTGTAATGATTATTAAGAGTGTGACTGAGTATTTGAGAGTACAGTAATATATAACTCTTGCTCAACCCCAACTCCAGCTTCCATCTAGTTCCATCAATAGTGTTATGTACAGTCAAACGACGGTATACACTGATGGCAGCCCATAAACATAACTAGTGGGTCAGTAGTTGTTAAGAATGAACCAAGAATTGTCTGGAACCCATATATTGTTGATGAGGATGTAACTCTATAGTTACCATGTATTACAGCACTTACCAAAGCAGTTGCATGGCCAGTTTTTCCCAAACACAATAGAATAAATAACCACTTTAGCAAAAAGGTGCATACATTAAGAGGACTGCATGTTGCTAATGTTAAAATACGAGAGGATAAGATAATACTTAAAGTGGACCTGTCACCCAGACACAAAAATCTGTATAATAAAAGTCCTTTTCAAATTAAACATGAAATCCAATTTCTATGTTTATTAAAGCATTCATAGCTGTTGTAAGCTCATTTTAAAATCTCAGATGTCAATCAAATATTGTCTGCCCCTCCTCTATGCCATTGGCATAGAGGCGGGGCAGATAATTACTTTCACTTTCCATTCAGCACTTCCTACATGTCACTGCTCTCCCCACATTCCCCCAGTTCTCTTCACCATTTAATTGTGTAACCAGGACATGGGGATGGACATCAGGTCCCCCATTCTGGTGCACAAACAAGAATCTGAGATGATGCAAGGCTTTCCTTAAAAACAGTGTCCACAAAATGGCTGCTGCCTGCTTCCTATAATTATGAATTCCCAGACTGAAGGAAACAAGATTCAAATAATTTATACAGTGTAATTAAAGTTCATTTTGCTTGACTAATGGGATAAAATAGGATTTTGAATAATTTTTTTGGGTGACGGGTCCCCTTTAATATAATATGGATGGATGGATTCGATCCTCATTTTTACAATTGAAATCAAGTGGAAGAAACTGAAAAACAAAACTGAAATTGCACATTGGGGTTGGCTTGCTTTAACCTTAATCAAGATAGCAGACCTACTGAATGGTAAAATCCCATCAATTTGACTTCAGAGATTTCTGTGTTCAACCCTCTGATCCCAGACGCCCTCACTGGTAATGGGATACAGCATATGGTTTTTCAGAGATAAATCCTTTACAAAAAAATGACTAATGACTGTTCTATTCGCCTTGCCCAGCTGCCAGTGTCACAAAGCCAATCATAGATCTGCTACTTACTAATCGGTGAAATAAAAACATATAAGCTTTCGATGATCTGCCGGTCTATGCATTACTATTTCACTTTGCTTCACCAGTGTGACGTCATTTCGGAACTTCGCTGATTCCCTAATAAGCGCAGGCATCACGTCACTAGTGAAGGAGATAGACGCTAGCGTTGCTTTGCACTCTAACGGCAGCCGAATTTTCGCTCAGTAACTCAGTGAATCACTAAGATGTGGATTTTACTGAATGTTACCTCATTCACTGCGAAGCCGTCGCTGGCAAATTTTCGCCGGTTAGGGAATTTGCCCCATAATATGAGTATCATCAAATTTAAGCAGAAATTTATTGTAATGGTTGGCACCAGAATTTAGAACCAATGCCAAGCACCCTGGTCTCGGCTCATGCTTCTGCCTGTAGCAGCCGCCTTTGGACTCGGGAGGAGCCCTCGGCCACTCAGATGCCGCCAGGTCTTAAAATGAGAGGTGCGAAAGGCGAAAGGTTCTAAACAGGCGAAGGGGCACAACTGTAAGCAAAGTCTTTGGACAGAAGGTCACTGTGCATGGTGTTTAGACAGCATAGAACACGCCGGGTCAAGTCAGGCAGAAAGTGAGCATAAACAAATCAGGCTGGGTCTGGGCAGGCAGAGTTCAAAGCCTGGTCAGGCAGGTATGGGTCAAAACCGGGAGATCAAATAGATGGATAAGGCAGAAGAGATAGTCGGATTTCAGACAAGGATCAGGATACAGAGGTCAGAATCATCAGGAACAGGCAGGGGTCACAACAGGTAGTCAGAATCAGGATCAAGAACAGAATAGCAAAAGCTAACAGCGTCAGGAACAAATCCTATAACGGGCAGTGAAAAACTACACAATACCCCTTTAAGTACATTTGAAATCCGTGCCCTTGCGCACTGGCATCAACATGCCTGTGCGCATGCGCCTATAATACAGCTGAGGTGCGTCGCGCGCGCCCTTAGATAGCCGGCGCAGGACCAAGACGGCCACGTGGCGGGCGTCCCCGTCGAGGGGGCGGCAGGCGTCCCTGCTGTCCCCCCACTAGACCACCACGGTAAGCTGTTACATTTATTCAACATACTCTACCCTATTAGTGATGGGCGAATTTATTCGCCAGGCGCGAATTCTCGGTAAAAAAACGTTTCGCGAATTTTTCGCCGTTTCGCGAATTTCGTGCGAAATTCGCGAATTTTTCGGCGAAGCAAAACGGCGCAAATTCGCCCATCACTATACCCTATACATAAATACAGGGTATAGGAATGAAAGTCACCTTCCAGGCAGCTTTACCTTCCAGCCACACCCTCCTCCTAAGCTAAACACATATTCCCAGCTGGTTATGAGAGTTCCTTTAGCTCACTTTGCATTAATCCAATGATTTGCCATTACTATTTTAGTGCATCACTTATATGCACACCAAGAAGGATTAAATGGAGGTGGAAAATTGCATAGAATATCTTAGAAGCCTTGTAGGATCACACAGTCAGAACAAAGAGGTTGAACCAGATAAGATGACATGTAGCACTTCCAATTCCATGGCTAAGACTTTGCGGCTACTTGCTTTGAGTGCCAATCCACCAGTCCAGCCTGCTTTGATGGATATACATGCATGGACTCCAGGAAACCCTGGAACTACCAATATCCTGAAAATGGTCGCAATCACAGGGTTCCTTTTGTAGGTTGGGCCCATGCAAACAACCCACTAACAGCAAGTCAATGGGGTTCTAACACTGTTATTGGTGTTGTTATCCGTGAACTGGGAGTGATGAATTCCCGCAGCAATTTGCACCCAACTGTGCAATGTAAAGCCAGTCAGGGGTCCCTTCCTCCAAACGTGAGCATGCAGTCTCTTTGGCTTTAGTGAGATATATTTATAAATGTAAGTTTTCTAAATATATTCAAATATATATCATTCTTTCAGGCTCCAGACATATATTAGGTGCCATGCGGTCAAGCCTAATAGGTTTAAAGAAAATGTGAAGACAGAATTATAAGCACTTTCTTCGATGCTGTTGTATCACAGGCCAGACTTGTTATAACCACGGCAATAAGAAAACCATTTGATTCCACGTGAGGCTTTAATATCTCTCTCTTCTCGTCTTTAAGTCCTTATCTCCTGCTAAGACACACATCGGAGAGAGCCTCTGCTTCACAGAGAAGCCAAGGGGAAAAAAAAGAAAAGCCGGCATTTCCATCAAACAAAAACCTACAGTGAGTGTCTGAGACTCTGATGCCAGAAAGCAAGAGGCGCCTTGGAAGAGATACAGAGCTGCACATTCTCCCATGGAAACAGATGCTTTAATGACATTTGTTGTTAAAGGAAAGGAAGAGATTAGCGGGAAGAAAAGTTTTACTTCTCCTTTTCCTCCAAATAGTTTGGATTAGAGAAATGAAATCTAATGAGGGCACAAATACAGCACTGCTCTTGATGTTTGTCATATACAGGCAGGACTATTTCAGTTAAACGTATTTAATGCAAGCAAAAAAAAAAAACATATATAGAATAACATATCTCACAGTGTTTTGGATTAAAAGTGACAGGACACTGTAGTAGCATATTCTGAGTCAGTATACGGCACATATTGCAGACACAGGGGCATCTATTCTAATTAAAAGAAGGAGGTTTCATCTTAATATTCGGAAAGGGTTTTTTTTTTCTCTGAATTAGTTTCTATTGACTGATGCATAGCTTCGAGAAGGGATTGGATTTTTTTTTAAGAAATTTTGGGGGAAATTTTACTAAAGGGCATGATGTCATTTTGGCACTTCACTGATTTACTAACGGTAGCTGGCGTAATTTTGCTGGCGTAATTTCGCCAGGGAGATAGACTCTGGCGCAACTTCGCACTCTAGCACCAGGTCTGGCGAAAGAGCGTTACTATGCAAATTCACTAAGATGCGGATTTTACTGAACGTTACCTCTTCACCACCTCAGACCAGGCGAAGTGCAATAGAGTAGATAGGACTTCCTCAAAAAAAAGTTGAACATTTTTCTAAGTCCCAAAAAACGCTGGCGTTTTTTCCTATTTAAAGGGTGATGGACTGAAAAAGATCAAAAAAAATTTTTTTTGGGGTACCCTCCTTCCCCCCTACATTTCCTAACATATGGCACCTAAACTATACTCTTGGGCACATGCGTAGGGAATATAACAACTTTATATAATTTTATTAAGGTTCCCTGGACTTGTGTAGTGTAATGTATTTGCTGCAACATATACGTCCATTGTACTTTAACTGCATACGGTATGCTAATTAGCCAAAGCTAGCGTAACTTTGAACTGCTGAGCATAATTTCGCTGGTGTAATTTCGCAAGCATTTGGTATCCTGGGCGCAACTTCGGATCTTCGTGAATTAGCGATGTCCAGGCGAACTTACGCCTGGCGAAGTGTTGTGATGAGCGTGAAGACATCACTGGCAAATTTTTGACGGTTAGTGAATTTGCCCCATAGGGTTACTAATGGATACATTGGCATCAAGTATGACTATAGGGATGAGCAAAAGTCGCCTTTGGATGCAAGCACCTTTAATTCATCCATAGATGGTGTCCACATTTGTTCAGTAGGGTTGTAAATGAGCACTAGTAGTTGTTCAGAGTTTGGCCAAAGTAGAATGAGATACAAAATTTGCCCTTATTTCTACTCTCTATCCTTCCAGGTGTAGAGCCAAAGACTATCATGACATCCCACCATACAGTACTCCTAGCCTTAGGTTCTCTGAAGCAGTCAACAAAACAAGATTTTTTTTAGCTTCTATTATCTACCCATTATCTGAATACAGCTTATTAATTACAAATAAATGCAACATTAGGGTACTGTCAGGAGCGTCAGTTGGCGCCAATGACCCACGTTAGCCGGTGCCGGCTCCTTGCCTTGACTTTGCTTACGCCTGACCCCTTTGGATAACGCAAACGTAGACTTTAACCCCTAAGCTTCCACCTTAGTCCGGACTTTTCAGCAAGGAGCCGATGACAGGTACAAAACTGAGCTAGAAATAAAAATTATGAAGACAGATGTCTTTTAATGCTACCTGGTTCCTGGAACAGAAAATTATTATCACATTATTTAGGGGGTTTTATAGCGATATGAGATACAGCAGGGCTTGACAATCTGCCCAACAAAGACTTTAGCTGTTTAGCTGGTGGGATTCTAGGCATTGTACGACCTCTGAAAGGATCATAGCCTGGAAACTATCATAAAGGTCAGTTTGGGACTCCAACCTCTTAAGAATCTGCAATTATGCTTTGTATAGTCATTGCTGTAAATCACCGGATACCTAAATGCAAAAAGACTGGACAATTAATTATATTATTGCTATGTTCAATCTTCTTATCTTAACAAGCATGTCTTGTCATTGCTAGTTCCTACTCCCCTCTGCTCCTATCTCACTAATAACACCTTCCCAGATGAAAACCACTCAGTCTCTGAACTAATTTGTAGCCGCATTCATGACAGGAAGGCGTAAGGTTTTCCTGATCTTGCTGAAGGGCTGTGATTAGAAAGAAAACCTACTTCTAAACATGGTGAGTGTTGTGTGCAGCCTGTGCAGGTGCCACGTTGGACTAGTGTTGCATGCAGATCAGGAGAGTTGGAATTTGCTTCATAAAAACAAGCTTCATAGAATTTCTCCAAAATGTTTTACTCACTTAAATATATCCTCTAATAGATCTCCTGTCCCTCATCTACTCTTTGCACCTAATCGATACACATCCCTGGCACCTAGTGGCACGTGCACAATAATTATAGGCATCTACAGTATATGTGGGCTAACCCTGGCTACATCTGTTGTAGGCATATTGAAAAAGAATTTTCTGAAGCCTAAAAGGAATTCCTGTTGGAGAAGGTTCTGTAAGGAGGTGTCTCTTATGGGGTTATTTACTAAATCTCGAATTTATCTGGTCAAGCTTTTTGGGGCAAAACCATGAATTTATTGTGGAAAAAAAAACTAGAATTCTTTGAGATTTATTATTCTCGGAGGCTCCAAAAAGCCTGAATCAGAAAATCTGCCATCTCAGACCTGTCGAGGTCCTGTATAAGTCATGGTCTGCTTTGGGTTTAGCCTTAAAATATGACTTTTTCAGGGTTTTCAGGCAAAAAGTTAAAAAAAAGCAGGTAATTTGGGGAAAAAAGGCAGAAAAATTTTGAGCAATTTGGGGTTTTGACCGATTTTATTTCATTTTTACGTAATCTGATTAATTCAAGTTATTTTATTAATAAATAAGGTAAAATCGAGCATTGGAGTTTGGTCATGGTTTTTTTAAATATAATATGAGATAAATTCGGATTTTAATAAATAAACCCCTTAATGTCAATCAGAATGGAGGGGCTTGCTGTAGGATGTCCATATAAGGAAGTGAGTAGTTGGCTCAAAATATCAAAAACAAAAACCGCATTCCTACAACTCTCCTAGATGTCCTCCCACTTTTGGTCTGTTCAGGGTAATTGATGTAATAAAAACTCTAAAACATTCCCATAATTGTTCTGCCTGGTCCCATTCCATGGTGTATGGAGTAGGAACAAGCCTACAATGATTGCCTTTGGGTGTGTCTAGTGAGTAGACCCATAGAGGCAAAGTGAGAGAGGAGGTAACAAACAGCAAGTATCCTACAGGACCACAGAACAGGAGGCAGAGCTGGTCTGAACTTGGGAGTGTAGACAGAGGAGACAGGAACAACTGTTTAGGCACAGATTTGTGATGCACTTGTAAGTATAATCTGAAAGCAGAGTTTGGCTAATGTTGTTAGTAACACACTATTGGTGCTATCTTTTGCTTTAAGGACCAGTGGTGGGTGGGTGCTGCAAACCAAGAGTAACTGCTACAGAGGAGAAGTTGCGAGAAAGAACAACTCACTAACCAGGTGATTACTGACATCTAGGAGGGTTGAAGGTACATGTTTTTTTTTTGTTTTTTATATTTTGATTAATGGATGTTGTCACGATCGGAATCCTTTACCCAAAACTTATGTCAAGCTCCCAGTCATGGCTTACTCTTCTGCCTACAGTAGCCGACTTTGGCTTTGGGAGGAGCCCTAAGCTACTTAGAAGACACCAGGAGCAGGACGAGGGTACTGGGTGAACAAAGGGGCAGACAAGAGGAACACCAGCAGACTGGAGTATTGGTTATTCAGAAGCGTAGCAGCATTTCGCCGGTACGAATCTACTGCGCATGCGCCAAAAGTCATGAAGTGAAATCGGAAAACTTTGTGACTTTTGGCGCATGTGCAGTAGATCCGTACCGGTGAAATGCTCCTATTGCGCATGCGCCAAAAACGCTGGTCAAAGCAGGAAGAAGACCGCTTGGGAGAAGATGGCGCCTGTGAACTCCGTGGACTGGACCTGTGCAGAGGGGTGAGTAACAAGTTATTTGCCCAGCAGGACAGGTAGGCCAGGGGGGAGGAGGGAGGGGGCAACACAGGGGATTTTTGCACCCAGGGGGTATAGCTCTTTTTTTCTTACTAGCATGGAAGCCAATTGATGTTTTTATAGGATAGCCAAGTCTATCTCTTTGGGATATCTCTGGTTACAGCTGTATTATTCATTTTAAGCTCGAACTGAAGCAACATTTTCTGACTCAAGTGTTTATTGTGTATAAACGCATTAGGGACATTTACTTGGCACATACTGTAGGTGTTATTATGTCTTTATTGCTACTTACAGGAAACCGGCCATGTTCCTGTTCTCAAATGCTAAGCACCCGGCGTCTCTTCTCTACCCCATAAAGTACTTATGTTCTCTTATCTAATTACCATATTTATCTGTGACCTCAAAGTGTTTCACACTTGAAATAGTCCTTTTTATCAACCCGAAAAAGGACACCGACACACTTTCATTCTTGAATTCTTAATATAAGTACATTGCATTGTTGGTAGCAAAAGCCACCTCTCCTTCAGTCAAAACTGATTATTATTATACAAGAACATCATGAAAATACCTATAAAGAGACGTTATTTTTTTCGCTAAAGCTTGCATTCTAACACAGAATTAAAAGGAGTTTCACTTTAATAAGCATCAGAAGTAGACTATCTGAAGAGTCTAAATGTTCTAGGCTTCTTTCTTTTGTTTACTAATGAATAACATTTAAGTATTATAATAATCCACTGTTAAGTGAAAGCCTTAACTTGATGGACTCTTATCTCATATGGAATTAATGAGTATATTACAGCGAAACAGGATTATCATGAAGGATTAATGTAGGAGACCAAAGTGGCATTTGTGACTAACATGAGGCCATGGTAGATCCTGAAAAAGAATGTAGCGCTCATTAACAATTTAAAAGGAGAACTGTCAGAAGAACAGAGGAAAGTCTTGGGGTTGGAGACCTTTTGGATAGGTCTGAGATATGTGGACAATTTCATGCTGAGATCCAGATATTTTATAGAGTTTTTAGTCATGGCCACACAGAAGCAAATACGAGAAAAGAATATCAAAGGACCCTTATGATGAAATCATTCAAAACAAAATGATCTAAATATTCTAGTGTGAGAGTAGGAACTGGTGGATCATAACATGTTGCCAGGGGAGTGCCAGGTGTTTTAGAATCTTTAGGACTCCGTTGGCCAGCCTTGATTTAAGCCTTTGTTGTTTCTGGTCTTTGTTTACTGTATTTAATAAGAATATTCTTATTCCAACATTTTCAAATGTTTGTCTATAGAGAAATAGGGTCTTACATAGGAAAGTAGGAAATTCTTAGAGGAAAGTTTTTCCTGCCTCTTCGGTCCCACTTGGATCTCAGTAAGGGAAGAAGGAGTTCCGGAAGGCACAAAACTGAACCAATGTTAGCGACTAGGTGCAAAGAACAGACCTACCATTCTGCATGAAGACCATGTGCGCTATTTATTTGTATTTGGGAAATCATATGCAATTGAGGGCCATGTCAATATACAGTATATCCAATACCCACCCCATGACACACAAGGGCAAAGTTACAAATATTCAGGAATGCAAAAAAAAAATTGAAAAAAATTCTAATGAAAAACATTTGCAATCTGAAAGCTGTTGAGATGCTATAGAAGTCAATGTGGGGAGGGCTATCTGGTGCATTCAAACTAACGATCAAGGAGAATAAAATGTGTTTTTTACAAACACAAACTCAGAAAATTATAAATTGGCCTCAAACTGCAACTTCCATGGGATTTTCAAGTACAATAGGTACAAGTGTGGCACGCTAGTTCCACCAAGATTATACAGGTATGGGAACCCTGCTATCAAGAAATCTCAGAATTACAGGAAAGTTGTCTCCCTGAAATTTACTAAAGGGTGAAGTGGCTAACGCTAGCGTAAATTCGCCAGCGCTTCGTCATTTTGGCACTTAGCCGATTTACTAACGGTAGCTTGCGTAATTTCGCCAAGGAGATAGACTCTGGCGCAACTTTGCACTCTAACGGCAGGTGAATTTTCAGTCTGGCGAAAGAGCGTTACTACGCAAATTCACTATGTTTTTGATTTTACTGAACGTTACCTCTGTCGCTAGACTTGCCTTCACCACTTCAGACCAGGAAAGTGCAATAGAGTAGGAGTAGGAGTTCCTCAAAAAAAAGTTGAAATTTTTTCGAAGTCCCAAAAAACGCTGGCGTTTTTTCCTATTTAAAGGGTGATGGACTGAAAAAGATCTTAAATTTTTTTTGGGGTACTCTCTTTCCCCCCTACATTTGCTAACATATGGCACCTAAACTATACTGTGGGCACATGTGTAGGGCATTATAACAACTTTTTGTTTAAGGTTCCCTGGCCTTGTGTAGTGTAATGTATTTGCTGCAGCATATACGTCCATTGTACTTTAACTGCACGCCATATGCTAATTAGCCAACCCTAGCGTAACTTCGAACTGCTGTTCGTAATTTCGATGGTGTAATTTCACCAGCGTTCGGTATCCTGTGCGCAACTTCGGATCTTTGTGAATTAGAGTTGTCCAGGTGAATTTACGCCTGGCAAAGTATTGCGATGTGCGCAAAGCCAGCGCTGGTGAATTTTCACCGGTTAGTGAATTTGCCCCAATATATTTTATCCAAATAATCCAGATTTTTAAAAACTATTTCCTTTTTCTGTGTAATAATAAAACAGTACCTTGTACTTGATCCCAACTAAGATATAATTAATCCTTATTGGAAGCAAAACCAGCCTATTCGGTTTATTTAATGTTTACATTATTTTCTAGTAGATTTACGATATGAAGATCCAAATTACGGAAAGATCCATTGTCCGGAAAAAACTCAATCCTGAGCATTCTGGATCGCAGATCTCATACCTGTATTGTAAATAAGTTGGCAACCATTGCATATTATTACAATTAAACTAAAGAAGGATATTGTCTGTGCTTTGCTGTAGTTATGGAAGGGATTATTACAGATGATATATGTGTACCCAAAATCTACCTATATTTCAAATTAAAAAGCACATGTTGGGGCTCATTTATGAAGTTTCAGGTTTATGTAGAGAGTGCAAAAAAATAAGCACAAAGATTTGCACACTGCCCTCCCCCCTAATCTATTTTAGCACATCCTTTAACTGCATCGGTTTTTGCAGGTTTCATGGCCGGTACAAAGAAAGATCCAAGCAGGAAATTGAAAAAAATATAAAATCTTTCTGCTTCAGATTTTCTCTTTTTAACACACCCAAAATAACTATGAAAAAAAGAAAAGATAAAAATCCTCTTCCCTGGATCCAATAAATCTGCTTGATTGTCACAAGTGTATTCCGGAGAGATAACAAGGTCATGTTTGAACCTTAATTCCCTTAACCATCATTCTGGTTGTCAGACTTGTTGTTACAAGTTGGCTAACTCATGGGAAGTGTGTGTGTGCCAGACAGATAAAAAGAATGAAGGAACAGAATATAATGTATAATCATATATTTCAGTTATCCTCCCTTTGTTATCTTA
Organism: Xenopus laevis; assembly: GCF_017654675.1. Taxonomy (NCBI): domain Eukaryota; kingdom Metazoa; phylum Chordata; class Amphibia; order Anura; family Pipidae; genus Xenopus; species Xenopus laevis. The sequence goes on from NC_054371.1 coordinate 13,851,327, forward strand.
CCAAGCTAAGTATTAGTGACACATATTTTCAATTAAAGCCCTTGAATGGTTACAACCCAAATGACTGTAGAATTGTGCCGGACTTAAAATTGGCAAAGTGTAAGACTCGGAAAAAGATGTTCAATAAAAGAGAATGTTTAGACATTTTAATAAATGGGTTTTACAGATTGCTAGTGGCTTTTAATTAGTACTTTCTGGAATCTCTTCTGAGCAATTACTTTTCAGTTGGGAAAAAGTCTAAAAAGAGAATGATAAGCCCACATAACACACGATTTTTACCATCCTAATCCAATCTCTGAGCAAATGCCCTTTTATTTTTGTTTCAATATTTTTTATTGAAGAAATCGTGCATTACAACTTATCAATAATTATTATTACCATTATCTTGCAGATACATACAGTATTCAGAGCATCTCTTTATCTAACATTGCATTTGCTGAGTCCAAACTTACCAGTATACATATCAAATGTCATTACAGTTGAGCATGTATCAGGCCTTTACAGTGCGGGGGATAGTCGTTGCACGTTTCCCTTTTATACATATAATTCAATAAGAGAAAGGAGAACTAGAAATGACATAGTAGAAAAAAAGAAAAGGAAAGGAGACAACAAAAAGAAAAAAGAAAATTTAATTAAAATAAAATAAAATTCCACTGCCTTATTAATCTATGACCTTTTTAGTCAGGAACTAGCACTCCTCTGTCTTTCTTCCTTAAATCAGCAACAATGGTGACTATTCCTCAATATTCTAATGCTGACCAGTTAAATTCGCTTGGGTAACGGTAGGTAATCCAAAGGTCCCACACCTTTGTGAATTGGTCCTGTTTGTCTAACGCTATACTTGTCAACTTTTACATAATAAACACTCTATCTATCCTGGTTTTTATATCAGAGAAGACCAATTTCGGAGTCAACCAGGCTTTTGCAATTACCTGTTTTGTAGCCGTGAAAAAAAATGAAGGAGTCTTGTGCCCTAGAGATAGCGTCGATTTTTTTTGTGTAGAAGAGCTTCCTCTGGCCGTTTGGGTAAATTTACTTGCAGTACTGAATATATTAAGTGGTAAACCCGGATCCATAGGCGTTATGCTCTGTTACAGTGCCAAAATATATGTGCCATTGTTCCAGCCACGGAGCAGCCTCTAAAACAATTGGGGTTTGTATGGGGGTTCCATTTAGCTATACGATTTGGAACTAAATACCACCTACTGATGACTTTATATACTGTTTCCTGTGCTAAAACATTGGTGGAAACACTTTTGGCACTTAAAAAAATTTCCTGCCGGTCTTGATCTTGCAATGTTAATGCTAATTCCATATTCCACCTTTGCACATATTTTAAAGAGGCTATAGGTTGTGTGTTGGTACTTTGGTAATAGATATAACTGAGAGAGCCTTTCATATGTGGTCGAAGTAGACATAATGATTCGAAAAAAGTATTAGAGCCAAAGGAAAATTTCTTCTGTAGTGAAGTTAAAAAGTGTCGTATTTGATTATATCTATACATTTCCCAATCTGGGATATTATATCTATCTTTTAAAATCGACCAACTTATTATGTTTCCATGTAGTATGAAATGTCACACTTGTGTGAGGTTATTGTTACTCCACCAACCAAATTGTTTTGGTTGCAGCCCGGGCAAGAAATTATTAAATAAATGTGCTTCTGGTTGGTGCTTAGATATCCAATTGGGATTATCTTTGATCTTATGCCATATAGATAGTGTGTGTTTTATTGTTGGAAAAGTCTCAGATCTATGTAAGAGCTTATGCGTCCAAAGAAAATCTCCCAGAAATTTACATTGACAGATAGCTTGTTCTAGTATGACCCATTTGGGAGGTTGAAGTAGAACAAACCAGTATAACATTTGAGCCACTTGGGCTGCCATATAGTATTCACGAAGCTTTTGGACACCCAGCCCCCCCATAGTTCTTTAGGCCTTTTATTGTTCCAAATGAACTGGAAACATGCATTTTGCAACCGAGATAACCAGTCTACTTAGGGGTGCTAAAGGAAGGGTGCGAAACAAATAAAGAATTCGAGGCAATATACTCATTTTTATGATATTAATCCTGCCAAACCACGAGACTGGAAAACTTTCCCAAGACTTCAAATCATCTATCGGGTGCTTAATGAAATTTTTATAGTTAGTTTCACATAACTTACTATAAGAATCTGTTAAGCGAATCCCCAGATACTTAATAGATGTATTCGTCCATTCAAAATCGAAATTAAGTTTCAACAATTTTATCATACTAGAGGACATATTGAGTGGTAAGGCCTCAGATTTTGACACATTTATCTTTAGACCTGAAATCCAGTAAAACTTATCTAAAACATTAAACAAGTTTGGCAAAGAGATCATAGGTTTCGACAAAGTTAGTAGCAAATCATCAGCATAGAAACAGCATTTATATCCTTGGTTCCCCACAATTATTCCACTGACATCCTGATTTTGTCTTATCAATGCTGCCAAATATTCCATTGCCAGTACAAATAAAATTGGTGACATTGGGCACCCCTGTCTTGTGCCCCTTTCAATTATAGTGGGGGTAGTGAGAAATCCATGATGTTTTATTTGAGCCGTGGGGTAATCGTATAGAGCCTGAATGTAAGACAAAAAGGTCTCCGGGAACCCATGTCGAAGCAGGACATATTTAAGAAAGTACCAGGACAGTGAATCAAAGGCTTTCTCTATATCCAGTGAGAGGAGCACTGCAGGAGTGCCCCTCTCACTGGCCCATGAGACTAAATCAATTGAAGTGCGGACGTTATCAGAAGGTTGTCTGTTAGGGACAAAGCCAGCCTGATCACTATCAAGGAGATCAGACAAAAATGTGTTAATTTGTTTGGCTAATATTTTCCCAATTAACTTCATATCATGATTCAATAAAGTTGACAAACCGTTCTCCTGCACCTATTGAATTAAATAAATTCACAATATGTGGAGTCAATTCTTTAGTAAAGGCCTTGTAATATGGTTCTGTGAACCCGTCAGGTCCCGGGGCCTTTTGTGCCTTCAATGATTTAATAGCCCATTGTACTTCCTCCTGATCCATAAGAGCCTTGTGCTCTAGAGCAGTGATCCCCAACCAGTAGCTCGTGAGCAACATGTTGCTCTCCAACCTCTTGGATGTTGCTCCCAGTGTCCTCAAAGCAGGGGCTTATTTTTGAATTACAGGCTTGGGTGGAGTTTTAATTGCATGAAAACGAAGTATAGTGCTAAGTAGAGCCTCATGTAGGCTGCCAGTCCACATAGGGACTACCAATAGCCAATCACAGCCCTAATTTGGCATCTCCAGGGACCTTTTCATGCTTGTGTTGCTCCCCAACTCTTTTTACATTTGAATGTGGCTCACGGGTAAAAAAGGTTGGGGACCCCTGCTCTAGAGTTAACGTAGGGAGCCCTAAATCTCGGAATAGCGAATCTGCTTTATGTTTATCAAAGTTTGTGTGGTGCTTATCTAATTGTGAATAAAATTCCTGAAATGTCTCTGCTATTTTCTGGGGATTGGCTGTAATGGCCCCTGTTTTAGTTTGTTACTATGTGTAGGGGGTACTTTATTTATATTCCGTAATTTATTCGCTAACATCATGTCAATTTTATTGGCTTTTGTTTAAAATCTTTGTTTCATCCATCTAAGTTGTTTCTCTGTATCTTCCATAAGGTACAGATTCAATTCCGTTTTAAGTTGTCTGATGTGGGAGGAACCTCTATTACTAGGGTTTGTTCGAAACATCTGTTCCGCCTGTTCCAGTTGGCGTGTCAATTGGTGGACTTGTTCCTTTTTTTCTTTTTTCTTTCTGGAACATATTTTAATAAGAATGCCCCTAATGTAGGTTTTGTGTGCTTCCCAAATTACTGACTGCCTAAAGTCTGGGGTATCGTTAATCTGAAAATAAGACATTATCTCCCCTTCAAGTTGTGTACGTACTTGTGGGGAATTGTAAATTTCATAACGTTACCCTCACAGGGTTATGATCTGACCAAGAACACATCGGAATTTTTGCAGAAACAACATTTGTGGTTAAAGAGACACTAAGCAACACATAATCTATTCTAGAGTATGTTTCATTAGGGTTAGAATAGAAAGTATAGTCATTTTTAAAGGGGTTGCTCTCCAGGCATCAACCAGTCCCATAGCCTTTAGTTTATGTTAGATATAGGTTCAACATATTTTTTATTGGGATTTAAAGGATCAAATCTATCTCTTCTAACATTTGGGGGCAAATTCACTAAGCGCCGAAGCGCCGAACGCTAGCATTACTTCACTAGCGTTTGTCATTTTCGTTACTGCGCAAATTCACTAACGAACGCTGGCGTAGTTTCGCTAGTGTTACTTCGCACCCTTACGCCTGGCGAAGTTTCGCTAGCGACGTAACTACGCAAATTCACTAACTTGCACAGTGTACTGAACGCTACCTTTTACGCTAGACTTTCTTCGCCACCTCAGACCTGGCGAAGCGCAATAGAGTAGATAGGGATTGTTTCAAAAAAAGTCAAAATTTTTTCTAAGTCCCAAAAAACGCTGGCGTGTTTTCTACATTATGGGTGATAGGCTGAAAAGGATCGAAATTTTTTTTGGGGCTCCCCTCCTTCCCCCCTACATTTCCTGACTCATGGCAACTTACCTAGACAGTGGGCAACTTCACTTTACATAGCAAAACAACGCTAGCACAACTTCGCAACCTTACGCTACCCCTGTGCGCAACTTGAGATTTTAGTGAATTTGCGGAGCGCTGGCGAAACTACGCCTGGCGAAGTGCGCGAAGTGCAGCGAAGTGCGGCGAAGTTGCGCCTGGCGCAACTTCAAATCTTAGTGAATTTGCCCCTTGATGTTTAAGATCACCCCCAATTATAATTTGCCCTTGATTATGCTTAGACAATGATGTAAAGAACCTATTATAAAATTTACTCTGTTTGCTATTGGGACTGTATACCGATGCCAAGGTATAGAGCACCTCCCCTATAGTGCAGATAAATATAACAAAATGACCTTGTGGGTCTGGTATACATTTCAATAACTTGAAAGGCAAATTTTTGTTGATAAAAATTCAGACTCCTTTCTGCTTTTTCTCTGCATTAGCTAGAAAACCATGTGAAAATTGAGCGTGAAAATACGTAGCCTGCGAAACTTCTCCTCCTGGAGGAACAGTACCTGTATTCCCATGGACCTATAATAGCGAAATGCCATTGAACGTTTGTGAGGGCTATTAAAGCCCTTCACGTTATGAGTGAGAAATACAGCCATCTTAAAGTTGAGGGGTGAATCTCAAAAATTTTATGCAGTTTCCAAGTGCAATAGGATATGTCGTTCCAGGCTAAATTAAAATCGTTCAGGACAGTGGTCAAGTCAAAAAAATTAAAAACAAGAGAGGGAAAAAGTAGAAAGGCTAAGAAGCCATAGCAAAAGACAAAAAAAAACAAAAAACTTAACTGTACTAGCAAACAAATCCAAACTGGAATCCAGTGTAGATCCAAAACTTGGCCATAAAGTATAGGCGACAAAGTTGCATACCGCCATTTTGTGGAAAATCTTCCCTAGTATCGGCATCACCAATGGTGTGGTGTAAGCTGTGAAGGAGAGACATCCTCCCGTCCAAGGGGTTGCCTCTTGAAGAATTATTGTAGTTCCTTGAAGCTCCCATGTATCTTATGTAGCGTACCTATGTGATTATGTCTTCCTCCATGTACTGTCTTCGGTTCGTCCTTGGCGTTGTCTTTTCCCATAAAGTGGCCAACGGACTTTTTGGCAATGTACTTGGTAGGGTAGCCTGTAATCTCGGGCTATTAGAAGCGGTCTCGTCTTCAATAATCTGTAACACCCGAAGTACGAGCAAATGCCCTTTTAGGAATGTCTTAACTGTAGAGGGTAGGTCATTTCTATCCCATGATGGGAAGTCATAGCTAGTGGGTGCTGGTGGGAGGATGTCGTTTCTCGTCTAGCTCAGGTTTGCTTTTGGGAGGAGACCCAGGTAGGAAAAGGACTTCCCTATGTTATAAAGAGAGAACTGCTTAAAGGAGAACCAAACCCTTAATTATAAAAAACCCTACCCCCTATCCTACATAGAATCCCTTCCTGCTCCCCCCGCCTAGCTGTTACCTTCGGCAAATGGCCCTAACTCTTTACTTACCTTTCTTTGCAGATTCAGCGCAGCAGAGTTCACAGGCACCATCTTGCAGCTTTCGGTCTTCTCCTGGCGTCCGTCAATTTCCGTCAATTGGCACGTGTGTCAAAAACCTGAAGACTGCTCCAACTGCACATGCACCGATATGGCACTCACTTCCCGAAGAAAACCGAAGAGAAGAAGATGGTGCCCGTAAGCTCCGCTGCGCTCAATCTGCAATGAGGGGTAAGTAAAGAGATAGGGGCATTTACAGAAGGTAACAGCTAGCCTGGGGGAGCTGGGAGGGAGGTCTATGTAGGGTAGGGGGGTAGGGTTTTTTTTAATAAAGGGTTTGATTCTCCTTTAATTCCCACTTGAGGGACAGTCAGTAAGGAGGAGAGTCAGAATGGACATCTACTGCAGAGTAGAGTAAAGGAGCAAAGGCCCAGTGTACAAAAAACATAAAAGGGGGTTACTTATTAAAGTCCGATTTTATCTCAACATCTGCTGCAAACTGTGTTGTGCTGCCAGTAATAGGGTAACTGTGGTTAAATAGAATTTTCCTTCCTTTAAGGAGATGTTCTTTCTGACCTGTATACCACTATTTACAAGAAATTTTGATTAGCTTAAGAATAAAGGTTACATTTTGCACGGGACATCGTTTTTTTTACTTGTGTCTCAGGAGATGGATCTGGATTTCCATTTGTTTTTCAGTTTTATCTTTTTAATTATAATTATATAAGGGGCTGTAAATGTATAAGTATATAAGAGCTGTTATGCTCTTTCCAGGCCCTTCTGGCTCACTCTAGGCAGGCTGGGTCCCTCAAACTCAAGGATAAGCCTTTGCTTATTTTAGAAGTATTGTGTGCATGCTCAGGGTGCCAGAAGGGGGCCGCTGGGTCCTAATCAATCAGCTAAATGCAAATACAGGTCTCATAGTAGGATTAATAATCCGGATGAATATCAACAGAAAAAATCTGCACATGAGATATAACCAACATTTGACCCCCACCCATATTTCACTCTCACAGAGGCTTCCTAACACAAGGTAAACTCTTTACTGGTTCATCTTACCATAGACCCTCTTCAGTAGGCCCTTAAGCCCCAGTTTCTTGACTACACAGGCCCTTCGTCAATGGGGGTGTTGCAAGAGAAAGATGGGGACATCCCTACCATTTATTCACAAGGGAGTCACTTGCCAAATTTGGGGAATGGTATGCAATACCTCTCTGTAATGTCATGAAGTTTAGAGTTTTTCCAGATATTTACTCTTCCAGGCCCTCTATACAGTCCTATAAACAGTTTGATTAGTTCCACTAAGACCTAAATACATAGATTTACTGTATATCCAGGGCAGCAAAAGAGAATTTAGATCAAATGAATCATTGATTGATTGTTTCTTAGTTGGTTTGGAAACATCTTATTAACAACAATACATGGAAAATACGTCAGAGAGGCAGGTAATCACGTTAGAAAGTCCTGATTAGTGATGGTCGAATCTGTATCGAAAAATATTTTGTCCAAATGCATTAAAATCAATGTATAGCCTAATAATTTTGACGAGTGCCAATTTTTACGTGCGCATCAATTTAGATTTTTCTTTTTGCCAGTGATTGAATTTTCGCCACAATTTATTTGCCCATCACTAATAGTCCTTATTAAATCCTTGTGCCAGCTCCTTGTGAATTTTGGTATGTTACCCAGGGCTACAAGGGTCCCAATTTTTGTTAAAGAGGTTTAATTTTCATTAATAGTGATGAGCAAATTTATTCGCCAGCCATGGATTTGCGGCAAAATGTTGAATTTCACAATGTGTGAATTTTTTCACATAACTGTGGCTAAAATTCACAGCGGGAAAATTCACAGAGAGAAAAAAAACACCCGTTGACTTTAATGCATTAGGACAAAAAAGTCACGATAAGAAAAAACGCCTGTTGACTTTAATGCATTTGGAGATAGTAAAATTATCACGTGTAAAAACGCCCATTGGCTTCAATGAAATTTTGCCGTTTTGCAATTTTTTTTCGCAGTTTCACAAATTTTTCACTGAAGAGAAATGGGACAGATTCACTCATCACTATTCATTATCAATAGAATTAATGTCCTGTATCCGTTCAAACGGTAGCTGCTCACTTTCCGGGCCACACCAGCCAGACCAAATGTAATACTTAGACAATATAGGATAAGATGGAGCTGACAATCCGCAGGCTCTGCTGAAAAATTCCTTTATTGATCACAACATGTTTCGGATCAGCATGGATCTTTTTGCAAGAGAAAGGATCCATTCTGATACGAAACATGTTGGGCAGATTTATCAAGGGTTGAAGTTCGAAGTAGAAAATACTAAGAAATTCGACCATAGAATTGAAATACTTCAACTTCGAAGTCGAAGTATATTTCAGCAAAATTTGCCATCCTGCGATCGAAGTAAAATCGTTCGATAGAACGATTAAATCATTCGAATCGAATGATTCGAACGATTTTAGCATACGATTGAACGATTTTACTTAGATGGAAAAAGACTTAGAAAATGGTTGTAGAAGGTCCCCATAGGCTAACATAACACTTCGGCAGGATTAATTTGGCGAAGTATTGAAGTCAAAGTTTTTTTAAAGAGACAGTACTTCGATTATCGAATGGTCGAATATTCAAAGATTTTTACTTCGAATCGAAGTCAAAGTAAATTCAAAGTCGTAGTATCCTAAACGATGGTCAAAGTATCCAAAAAGTTACTTTGAATTTCTAATTATTTTTCTTCGAAAAATTCCCTCGAATTCACTTCGACCCTTGATAAATCTGCCCTGTTGTGATCAATAAAGGAATTTTGTGGTGGAGCCTGCGGATTGTCAGCTCCATCTTATCTTATATTGTCTAACTATTGTAATGTATCATTGTAACACATGTAGCCTTGTTTAACAGATATTCCTAACAAGCAGGCTGAAGGTTATCTACTTCAATCAGCTTCTCAGCATTAATCGCTTCACAACAGAATTTCACATGTAGGTGCTTAGATAATGCTGTGGGTTAAAAGTCCAGTAACACCAAAAGAGAAAAAATCAGTTTAATTGATAACTATTTCCTTCAAGTGTATCTGAAATGTTTTTTATTTAATATAAGTGATCTTTTTGCACCCCCACAAGAAATGCTGATAAGACAATAGGCTATTTAGGAGCAGATTTTGGATTTTGATTATATTAGCTGTGTTTTTATGATCACATTTGCTTCTTGTGATCAATTTTTTTCCCAACAAGTTTTAAATTTTGAAAAAAAAATTGAGAACGTTAAACATTGCCAAACATTTTTTCAAAAAAGTTACCAATACCTGGGTGTAGTACCAAACAAATGATTAAGGGGCCGACTCACTAAGGGTCGAATATCGAGGGTTAATTAACCCTCGATATTTGACTAGGAATTAATATATCGAAGTCGAAGGATTTAGTGCAGATAGTTCGATCGAACGCTCAAAGGATAATTCCTTCGATCGAACGATAAAATCCTTCAAATCGAACGATTCGAAGGATTTTAATCCAACGATCGAAGGAATATCCTTCGATCAAAAAAAGTTAGCCAAGCCTATGGGGACCTTCCCCATAGGCTAACATTGACTTCGGTAGCTTTTAGATGGCGAACTAGGGGGTCGAAGTTTTTTTTAAAGAGACAGTACTTCGACTATCGAATGGTCGAATAGTCAAACGATTTTTACTACGAATCCTTCAATTCGAAGTCGTAGTCGAAGGTCGAAGTAGCCCATTCGATGGTCGAAATAGCTCAAAAAAAAACTTCGAAATTCAAGGTTTTTTTACTTCGAATACTTCACTCGAAGTTAGTGAATTGGCCCCTTAGTCTCACAAGAATTTTTAGATTCATGTTTAGGTTCAAATTGACTAATATTAGACAACATTGTTTTCCTTGTGACATTTTTTCTCAAATGTTTTCCCACTACAGTCAAACTTCTATTGCAATTCCACCGGTTCTAATTGAATTCAGTAGAAATACATTATGCTGGATATATGTATAAAATACAATTTATTATTCACTTCCAGTCCTAGCAGAACTCAGGAACAAAAAATCCTGGAAATCATGAGACATTGCAATTAGCAAAGCTTTGCCTAAAGCCAATGAATGATAAAGCCACAAAGAAAACTGTGCCCAACCAGGAGAAACCAAAATAATATGTCTGGGCTCTGAGCATGAAATGATATAATCAGAGTCTCTGAGTTGCTTGATGGCACCCAAGTGACAATTTGCAGGATGTCCACATCTTAGCAGCACCGGGGATCTGGCCTAAACTGAGCAGCCAAGCCGTACTTAGGTCCAACATTTAATTAATTCTGAGAGATGGCCAAATGAAAACTAGAACTGTAGATGATCAGGTCATGCCAACTTCTGAACATACTTCCATGAACTGCAACGTTTTCTCTTGCAGAACAAAAGCAGCAAATCCAAGAAAACGTGCTCTTCAGAACACTTCCACAATTTAATTCAGTTTTGTTTTCTTTTGTGTTTTTAGAGATATCGCCTGATGTAAAGTATGTTGCTAAATTGGATCTGTTTGAGGAGTTCTGTGTTGGTGGACCATGACTTAATTTTATGTCACTCTGCGTATTGCTCAATGAGAGCTAGAGGGAATGAGCTGCTCCCCTCAGGCCCAGAATAGTCCATAATAACTGTCTTCTAGTCAGCGATACAACAACTCTAAAAAAGGGAAAAAGCGATTCTGGACTAGAGGGAAGCAGCTCTCCTCTTTACAACTGTCAGTATAGACCTAACATCTCTAAAAGGTGGTCAGTGATATGAAGAATGGTGTTTCTATGGAGATGCCTCCTGAATATTCAATTATCCCTGGGCCACTCAAAAAGAACTGCAGTTCCAAAAACCCATTTAATAGTAAAAACCTGCTAATATTTTCCATTATGAAAATGGCAAGTTGAAATTTTAACATACACAGTAGACCATTTGTGTAAATAATCTGAAAGCTCCAACACAAGATCATACTTGACAGCACTTTATACTACTGCTTAAAGAATGCCATTGGCTCAAATGAAGCAACGTGCAAAGTGGGGACATAAAGGAGTGCAAATTGGTTATTGGTTAAACATAACCAGTTGTGGCAGTTGTATGGAGGAGGAACATGGAGAAGACACCCTGGAAGCAACATCTCTTTAAAGCAGGCTTTACAACCAGCAATAGAGAGGGAAGATGGACAGCTGGCATACAGATTCAACCGTATATCTAACAGGAACAACAAACATGGATAATGTCTCGGCAAAGATAATAAAAACAGCATCGTAAATAATGAGGAACTTATTCACATGAACCTCGGGGATTTATTGGAAGCTTTGGGCAATGAGCGACAGATCTAATCTTCTCCACTATACCAGAGACAGCAGATAAATATACAGCCCTGAAGAGTTAATCTCCTGCTTGCTACACCTGGAATTATTCTCTCGAGTTCCACTAAAGAGAAGTTTTGTAGATTATTTGTGGAACCCCAAGGATAAATACGGTAATAGAGCTATGAACCTTTACTAACTAGTATGACAAGTTAATTCAGTCTCTTGGCAGCCCAATAACCATGAAAAAACCTCTGGAGAACAAGTATGTCCAAACCTTCTACTTCATTTTCAAAATTAAATATTTTGAATCCAATGTATTTTGACTATGAATATCATCAACAAGAGATATATTCAGCTTGCACACCCATTTAAAGGGGAATATTAGGAGGAATATATTTAATGTGGGTTGCAAAGATTCCAGAACAGCCCTGAACACTGTCTTTTCTGTAAGGCCCTATGTAAAGGGGGGAGGGTTACACCAGGGAGGTTATTTACTAAACTCGGAATGCCAAAAATCCAAAAAAAATTATGTTTTTTCAGCATATAATCCAAATTTTTTGTGGCAAAAAAAACAACAACAAATTTTTCGGAATTGATTATGCCCCGAGGATGGAAAAATTCTGAATCTGAAAATCAGGCATCTCAGACCTGCCAAGGTTGCATATAAGTCAATGGGAGAAGTCCCAAAGGTTTTTTCATCTGCGCTGGGTTTCTTGCAATAATCTAAAGTTTTCGGGTTTTCAGACACAAAACCAAAATTTTTTTTTAAAAAAAAAAATTGTTTTTTTCCAGATTTTTCCAAAATTTTCGGGAAAGTGCATTAATAAATAAGCCTAAAAAATCAGTTTGGAGTTTTTTTCTGAAAATATTGAGATAAATTCCGACTTTGATAAATAACCCCCCAAATGTAAGGTACAGAGATTCCTGCACAGCCCTTCACAGTATAGCAGTATATGCCCTTTTGTAAAGAAGAATGTTGGGAGCAATTTAGTGCAGAGTAGGGATGAGTAAAATGTTTTGTAAACTAAAATTCACAATTTGCCCTTATCTATCAATAAAAAAAACTGGATCAGGAAAACCGCTAACTTTTTCGCATTGTCTCCTCATTCTTCTCATTTGACACCCAGAAACCACAAAAAATTTCGAGTTTTCACGGAAAAACCAGCGTCAAATCCAGAAAACTCTTTCGTGAGGGTTAAAACATCTTCAAATGGTTAAGGGGACATTTTCCAATGACTTCTACATGAATTTGGCAGGTTTTAGATGGCGTAGTTTTGGATTCGGACTTGGAACAGCTTTGGGGCATAATATATAGTGATGAGCGAATTTATTCGCCAGGCACGAATTAGCGGCGAATTTGCGCGATTCGCTGCCAGCGGAAAAAAATCGCGAAAATTCGGCCGGCGTCAAAAAAATATAGGAAAAACATGGACACTGGTGTCGAAAACGGATGACATTTCGCAATTTTTTTGCAGTTTTTTTGTGAAAATTCGCCCATCACTAATAATATATCGCAAAAAAAAAATATCAACTTATTTGGGTATTTGGCGTGAAAACTGACAAAAAATTACCTGTTAATAAATACCTCCTAATGTGGGAAGTAGAGATTACAGCACAGCCCTGCACAGTACATTTCCCATAAGTCCCTATATAGGGGTATACACCGAGGGACAGATTTATCAAGGGTCGAATTGAAAATTAAAAATTTATAATTTGAATTACAAGTTTATTTTAGTGTAATTTGTAACTAGGAAATAGTCCAAATTTGATTCTAATTTATAAAAAATTTGAAATTTGAATTTTTTAAATTTATCGTGTACTGTTTCTTTAATAATTCAAATTTGACTATTCGCCATCTAAAACCTGCCAAAATGCAGTTTTAGCCTATGGGGGGCCTCCTACAATAAATTTTGAGTAATTAGGTGGACTTTTGAAAATCAAAATTTTTTTTTGGTGAAAAAACTTGAATTGAATTTGATTCTAATTCAATTCGAGTTTGCAGGTCGAAATTAGATTTTAAAAAAAATCTATTTTTTTTTAATAAAGCAGAGCAGAGATTCCAGCACAGCCCTGCACAGTACATTTCCCATAAGTCCCTATATTTGGGGAATGTTGATGGGGGATACATCTAATGCGGGAAGCAGAGATTCCATCACAGTCCTGCACAGTATATTTCCTATAAGTTTCCCAGGCAAATGTTGGGGGGGGGGATACAACTGGGGACTTATTTACTAAAACTAGAATTAATCAAATTTTTTTACCAAAACAAAGCCAACCAAACTCCCTTCCATAAATTGAACTAATTTATCTCAAAAAAAATTGGAGCAATAAAACGATGCGACAAAATGGAGCTTTAATTCGTATTGTAGGATTGACACTCCAAAAAAACTTCTTTTTAATTATATTTTCTCTGCGAAAACTCGAAAAACGAGAGCCACTCACAATATCCTAAATAATGTAGCACCCATAAAGTGCACATAAGGGCTTCGAGTGTTCGTGCTTAAGCTTTATAGGGTTATCAACACAGGTTACTAAAGAGTAAACAAGATCTTTATCTTCTTGGGTTCAGAAACATCCAAATGAAGATGCTTTTCCGAGGCTTAGAACTGGTTTCTCTGATGTTGGTTGCAGATGAGGGAATGGCTGCGCTGCCTGTGCTCGGAGACAGGGTAATCACGCACTGTGAGAGGGACTGAGGCTAAAGTGAATTGAATTTTTCCAGTGATTAAAGCCTATAAGATTTTGAATGATTACGATAGAAAATATTGATGCAGTTAATTGTTAATTAACTATCATTACAGTGTTGATTATAACAAGGTTCAGATAAGGTCACCACCTATTTTGCAAATCCGCTAGTCATTACATATAATTTACTAGAAGCTCTGCCATCGACCATTTTGAAAAGTTGGGCCAGATTTCAATTCAGTGGGAAAAAAAAACGTTTTATCGTGTGAAAACTCGAGATGAGATTCAATTTGAGATGCAATTAAATTCAAAAAAATGTATCTCAAGCTTTATCATGTGAATACTCTATTGAAGTCTATGGGGAAAAAAACTAGAACTGAATTAAAAAATTTTCTTTTCTCCTCAAATTGAATGAGTTTTCACTTGATAAACCTGGAGAACATTTTTTCTCACTGAATTGAATCTAGTCCTTTGCCGGTTGGCTTATTTTTTTCTAACTCCCTGAAATATTCCAGACATTTACCTTCTTAATTACTCATAATAGATGCTAGCTATTCTGAAAATCACCTGCTTTTCTCGCCTCTTCATCTATCTGGTAAGTATTTTGTCAGGATTTGAACCACTGTTAAGCCACTGAAGGCCTCTGGAGCTTGCTGCTTCTAATATTCCAAGTTCTAAGTATTTGATACTGTCGTGGTCTCCAACTCAAGGCCATCACTGAATAACTGATCACTGAACCTTCCTCTAAGGACTTGCCTCCTGAGATCTTGCTTCCTGAGTTCCCTTCCCTTACACCCTGTACTTCCATGAGCAAGTTTAGCTCCTGTCTTTCTGGTTACTGCTTCTACTCATTGTCTTGTTTTGAACCTGACCTATTTTATGGACTTATTCTTTGCTGCCTGCCCTGACCTTTGGCCTGATAATGGATCTGTGTCTCACCTCTAGCCAATTACATGGACTTTCCTTCCAGTTATTGGGGCAAATTCACTAAAGGGTGAATTTTCGCCAGTGATCGCTCCACCACGCTTCACATCACTTTGTCACATATAAATTCATTGAAATGCGAAGTTGTGTCTCAGCATCCGAACGCTGGCGAAGTTTCACTAGTGTTAATTCGTCAGTGCGAGTATTTCTTAGCGATCTTTCGATAGCATTCAATTCTGCCTAGTGAAACTTCATTAGTACTCTTATGCTGAAGTCAATTTGAATAGGGCGGATACATATAGGTCGTATAAACGGCTTTATTGGAGATGTTGGTGCAATTGCTTCAAGTGGCCACTTATTGTTACAAATGTCCAAGGAAGCTAAATTAAGACAAAAGTGATCCTCCAATGCCCTACACAAGAGCCCACCCTAAAACAAATGTGGCATTGCCTCAAATGGTTCGGAAAAAAATTTAACACAAAAATCTTTAATAGTTAGGACTTCTGAAGGCAATCCCGCTTTAAAAATTGAACTTTACAACTTTTATGGGTATCCAGCATACAGGATATAGTAAGTTAGGTTGAAAAAAGACACACGTCCATCAAGTTCAACCTTTTAACTTTTTTTTACCTGCCTAACTGCCAGTTGATCCAGAGGAAGGCAAAAAAAAAATAAAAAAAAAACCATCTGAAGCCTCTCCAATTTGCCTCAGAGGGGGGGAAAATCAATTCCTGGCTCCAGGATGGCAATGGGACCAGTCCGTGGATCAACTTGTACTGTGAGCTATCATCCATAACCCTCTATTCCTTCACTTGCTAGACACCATCCAACACCTTCTTATACCTATCTAATGTATCAGCCTGTACCACTGATTCAGGGAGAGTGTAACAATCAGCACTCACCCTGGTGGTCTAGTGGTGCGGCGGGGACACCAGCCACACCGCTCCTCTTCTGCCTCTCTGCCGGCAACTTAGGGCGTGCATGGCGCGCATTCTCCATATTTATAGGCGAATGCGTGCTGGCGTGATGACGCCAGTGTGCAACGGCGCCAAGTTCAAATGGTACTTAAAGTGGCAGATTGTATTTCTTAGTGCCCGTTATTGAATTTGTTCCTCATGAGTTTCCTGGTGCCTCTGTGCTTTATAGCTTCTGTGATCTGATTCTTGTTGTGACCCCTGCCTGTTTTTGGATGACTCTGGCTTCTGTATCCTGACCCTTACCTGGTAACCGACTCTGATTATTCCTTCTGATTGATCTCCTGGTTTGACCCTTGCCTGCCTGACTCTGTTTGTACTCTGCCTGCCCTGATCCGGCCTGATCTGTCTACGCCTTGTACCGTGACCGTCTGCCCAAAAAGGTTTGTTTAACCATCGTGCCCCTTTGCTCGTTCAGAACCCCTCGCTTCGCACCTCTCTTAATAAGACCTGGCGGCATCCGATTAGCCGAGGGCTCCTCCTGAGTTAATGGGCACCTTTAATTGTCTCCGGTGTCGGAAATTAAAAATTTTCATGAATTTATTCGCCGGCAGCAAAATGCGGCAAATTTGCATCTGGCGAACAAATTCGCCATCACTAAATTTGAAAACAAAAATATTAAAGAATGAGAATCAAGACAATTTGCAGATTGACTTAAATACTTTATACTAACATCATATTACCTTTAACTAAAACTGTCATGCCTATTTCATTTGCACTCTTCTATTTGCCTATTACAGGCCTCCTTTTTAGTCATGCCCATCATGCTTTGTGAAACACTAACACATGTAAGAGGGAGGCCCAACAACTTACCAGGACAGTGGGGTTGCATATCTCTAGATGGAAAAGTATTCTCATGGCCCAGAATTCCACGGGCAGTTATGGAGTGGATCAGAGGTTAAGTTTGGCTAGGGTTGGGTAGGTCAGGGTTGAGGCCAAGTGAAGCCGTTGAAGGATCAATGGGACAGGGACTGATATGCAGAAATAGTGTGGCCCAAAAGAAAAAATATGCAGAAATAGTGTGGCCCAAAAGAGAAAGAGAAATGAGCTGCAACCTAAAAAGCCCAATGAAATATACAAGGGCAATAAAGTGGGAAAAAAATGTAATTTTGACAAGGAAATTTGGGCAAAGGGGAAGTGTCTTGATTGCAGCACTTACTTCTGCATACCAATTTGCAACCTCAAGTTTGCTTGAGGTTGGAACCATGACCCTACTAAATTTTCTGAAGTTGCAAACCTTGATAAAATGCCATTGCTTATTTGTAGAAGGCAGCAGTTCTACCTGTTCATTTCTCACTTGTATTGTTTCTGGACTCACCAAGTCTGACCAACAGCGATGAATTGTAAAGGGTTATATTTTTATGGCAGAAAAACAAACCTAATTAAATTCAAAGATGCTTAATATCCCCGGGGCTCTAAAGCCTTCAGATTATGTTGGGCACCTGGAGTGGATTTGCAAAAGAGACACAGCACTGAGCAGACCTCGGAATCAATTAATTAGGAAAGGTTTCAGAGTTGACTTCCATTTATCAGTGGGATAGTTCATTAGTTAGAGAAATAAATTAGAAAACAGGCCAATAAATTACTTTTGGATGACAGATTTCTCCTCATTTCTCAGTGGTGATCACGCACAGCTCAAAGGAAGATCTTTCTAAAGTAGCCCTGGATGATGAAAGAGGAAAAAATTATACAAGAAGTAGTTGTATAATTAAACAGAAATAGGTATGCGGGACTAACAGCACCTACCATTGCTGCCTACAAGGGGGGTGGTACATGAAACTGGATCAGCAGTTAGATCATGAGACATCTGCTGTCATTTACTGCAACCAGCACCAGGGGCCACAAGGTCTTGGTCAACAGGATTATATTCCTGGCTTGATCAATATCTGAACCAACCAAGATCAGATATTGATTGAGCCGTGGATCATTTTTGACCCATAAGCCAAAAAACTATTAACTTCATCTACAGATATGGGACCTGTTATCAAGAATGCTCTGGACCTGGGGTTTTTAGATGAGGGATCTTTCTATAATTTGAATCTCCATACTTTAAGTCGTCTAAAAAATCAATTAAACATTAAATAAACCCAATAGGCTGGTTTTGCTTCCAATTAGGATTAATTATATCTTAGTTGGGATCAAGTACAAGGTACTGTTTTATTATTACTGAGAAAAAGGAAATAATTTAAAAATAAATTAATGATGATGTTAAAATGAATTCTATGAGAGATAGTCTTCCTGTAATTCGGATCTTTCTGGATAATGGGTGACAATGTGAGATCCTCTGGTTTTAGTGCTTACCATTAGGAAGTGCTGCTTGTACAAGTCAGCCAGTTCAAAGTAATTGCATTAAAACTCAAGAAATGTACAGGTATGGGTTCGGTCCAGAAACCTGTTATCCAGAAAGCTCTGGATTATTTGAAGGCCATCACCCATAGAGTTAATTTTAATATAATAATTCTTATTTTTAAAAATTATTTCCTTTTTCTGTGTAATAATAAAACAGTCGCTTGTACTTGATCCCAACTAAGATATAATTAATCCTTATTGGAAGCAAGATCAGCCTATTGGGTTTATTTAAAGGGATCCTGTCATCGGAAAACACATCAGTTAATAGAGCTACTCCAGCAGAATTCTGCACTGAAATCCATTTCTCAAAAGAGCAAACAGATTTTTTTATATTTAATTTTGAAATCTGACATGGGGCTAGACATTTTGTCAATTTCCCAGCTGCCCCTGGTCATGTGACTTGTGCCTGCACTTTAGGAGAGAAATGCTTTCTGGCAGGCTGCTGTTTTTCCTTCTCAATGTAACTGAATGTGTCTTAGTGAGACATGGGTTTTTACTATTGAGTGTTGTTCTTAGATCTACCAGGCAGCTGTTATCTTGTGTTAGGGAGCTGCTATCTGGTTACCTTCCCATTGTTCTTTTGTTTGGCTGCTGGGGGGGGAAGGGAGGGGGTGATATCACTCCAACTTGTAGTACAGCAGTAAAGAGTGATTGAAGTTTATCAGAGCACAAGTCACATGACTTGGGGCAGCTGGGAAATTGACAATATGTCTAGCCCCATGTCAGATTTCAAAATTGAATATAAAAAAATCTGTTTGCTCTTTTGAGAAATGGATTTCAGTGCAGAATTCTGCTTGAGCAGCACTAATAACTGATTCATTTTGAAATGACAGTATCCCTTTAATGTTTAAATGAATTTTTAGTAGACAGGGCAGATTTATTAAGGGTCCAATAGTAAATTCAAATTTAAATTTTCTAATTGTTTTTGGTATCAAAAGTCACACATTTGAATTTTAATCCCCCAATTCGAATGTGAGATTTATCACCCCTCGACCCTGGAAACAGTTCTAGTTCGAATACTCGCCACCTAAAACCCGCCGAGTTGGTTTACAAGTCAGGGACAGAGGTCCGTTTGAATATGTTAATTGCCTTCCTGACATACAAGGTTTTTTGTTTTTTATTCTAAATCAATTCGAATTTTGGGTCGGGTTAAATAACCTCCCATTCGAGTCGTGAGTATATTTTGAGTAAAAAACAAATTCACATAAATTCAAAATTCGACCTTTGATAAATCTGCCCAGTATGAAGATCCAAATTATGAAAAGACCCCAGGTCCCGAGCATTCTGGATACCAGGTCCCATACCTGTACTACATTCTGCAGAGAATATTTTCAGTATTCATAACAACATTGGCTCAATGTATATGTTAGAGGGGGGTGTTGACATCTAAGAAAAAAATAGAGTCGTCAATGAATTCCACAAATCCATAGAAAATCCCTGTGCTGCACGGCTAATTACTAAGACGGATACGGTTAGAGATGAAAGAATCTCAGGAGAAATAAAAAAATGAATCTCAACAGTCACAATCCACGCACTTACAGTATGAGAAATGTTAATGTTTTGATACCAGTCCTTGTATTTATGAGCCAATGCTAATCTTGCTTCATGCAGCAGGACAATGGGCTAGAAGTAAATAGAATTATAAACTGTATACACTGTAGATGTAGTAATCCACATGACTTAATGCACACAATATCATAAAGCTGCTGTTTGCTTTACAGAATTGAATGTTTGAAGCTGTAATTTTTATAGGTCGAAGGATTTATCTACTTCTATAACAAAAAAACCCAACTGCCGTATATAGCGGTGAGGGCACAACCGTAGTGCGGAGCTTATTAGACTTCTGCAGAGCCACCAGATTTACACAGAAGGCTGAATAATTAAAAAGGGGTGATATACCATAATAGGAAATGCAGAAAAGAAAGATAATTAAGCCTTGAATATTGGATGTGTTGAACATTGAACAGGGTTTCATTATTTATAAAGCACGAGGATATTTAAGAGAGCGGTTCCTTCAAGTGAAAGAATTACCAAACGAGAAATGGAGACAATTATTCAGTAAATCGCTGGATTTCAAGTTCAGCCTCGGGAAAGAAAAAAAAAAAATCACTACTTTATGCAGTCCTGAAACATAATCCATCTTTCTTGCACTCCATGCGGATGTGGAATTCCCAAAAGGAATGGCTGTGATCGTGAACCATTTTACCTTAATTACACCTAGAAGAGAGCCTCATACATTGTTATCTGGGAGAGCCTGAAATAGCGCTCTGATGTGCCTCATACTATATCTCCAGCCGCTTGCTCGGATCAATAAATGGACCATGTTCTTCATACAGTCGCTTATCTCAGTATCATGGTATCATGGTCGGCAGGTAAGAAGGTTAATAACTTGGACAGGAGTTTCCTGCAGGAGCCTTTCATTTTAATACCTAAACGTTTAATCTTTAAACCTCGAAGCATTGTTAACTTTAATTGTGATTTATTTGGGGGCTGAAGTGGATTTAGTGTCATGGAATTCCCTTAGGAGTGATGTTGCTTTTGCTCAGAACATTATAGAATCCACAACAAAGTCCAATCTACACGAGGAATAATACCTTTAATTAAGTCAAAACAGTCCAGAAGAGTAATTGATCCAGTACAAAGTCATTTTGTTTCCTCTAGGCGTCCCACTCTTCACTGTTGTATGTTCCTATAAAAGTAAAAGAGGGGAGGTTATGCTTGGAAAGATCAGTATTTTTTCTTCAACATTATTATTAATTGATTCAGTTCCAAAAAAGTACAGCAGCCCTAGATGAATGATGAATGTTGAATGCATGAATTACAGAATTATGATATGAGTACATGTATGGGACTGGTTATCCAGTTTTCCAGATAACTGATCTGTGCATTATTTGATAATTCTAAATCTACAAGAAAATCATGTAACTATTAATTAAACCCAATAGGCTGGTTTTGCTTCCAATAAGGATTAATTAGATCTTAGTTGGGATCAAGTACAAGGGACTGTTTTATTATTACAAAGAAAAAAGGAATCATTTTTTAAAATTTGGATTACGTAGGTAAAATGGAGTCTATGGGAGATGGCCATCTTGTAATTTGGAGCTATCTGGATAATGAGTTTCTGGATAATGGATCCAATCCCATTTATTTAACTTGTTCATTAATGACTTAGGGGAGGGTATTGTAAGTAATGTATCAGTGTTTGCAGATGACACTAAACTATCAGCCCAATTAATTCCATCCAGGATGTGACACTTGCAACAGGATCTTGACAAACTGGCAATCTGGGCAGCTAAGTGGCAAATGAGATTCAATGTTGATAAATGTAAAGTCCTGCACCTGGGATTAGGGATGTAGCGAACTGTTCTGCGGCGAACTTGTTCGCGCGAACATCGGCTGTTCGCGTCCGCCGCAAGTTCGCGAACGTCGCGCGACGTTCGCCAATAGGCGTTCGCGTCAAAATCGTTCGACCATTCGACCATTCGGTCGCTAAAATCGAACGATTTTTGTTCGATTCGAACGAAAATCGTTCGATCGAACGATTAAAAATCCTTCAATCGTTCGATTCGAACGATTTTCGGATGTTCGAAGTTCGCGAACTGTTCGCGAACTGTTCGCATTTTTTGCCGGTGTTCGCGAACGGCGTTCGCGAACACATACTCGGCGGTTCGCTACATCCCTACCTGGGATGTAACAATATCCACTTATACCCTTAATGGGACTGCACTAGGCAAATCCATTATGGAAAAGGACCTTGGAGTCCTTGTAGATGATAAACTTGGCTGTAGCAAGCAATGCCAGTCAGCAGCATCAAGGGCAAATACGGTCTTGAGTTGTATTAAATGGAGCATTGATTCATGGGAGGAGGGGGTCATTCTTCCACTGTATAGAGCACTTGTAAGGCCCCATCTAGAATATGCCGTACAGTTTTGGTCTCCATCACTCAAACAGGACATTATTGTATTAGAGAGGGGACAGAGAAGGGCAACTAAGCTGGTAAAGGGAAAATCTTAGCTATGAGGAAAGACTGGCCAAATTGGGGATGTTCACACTGGAGAAGAGGCGCTTAAGGGGTGATATGATAACTGTGTATAAATATATAAGGGGATCATATAATAATCTCTCTAATGCTTTATTTACAAGTAGGTCTTTCCAGCTGACAAGGTGTCATCCATTCCGATTAGAATAAAGGAGGTTCAGGGGTTTTTTTTACAGTGAGAGCTGTGAAGAAGTGTAATTCTCTACCTGAATCAGTGGTACAGGCTGATACATTAGATAGGTATAAGAAGGGGTTGGATGGCTTTTTAGCAAGTGAGGGAATACAGGGTTATGGGAAATAGCTCATAGTACAAGTTGATCCAGGGACTGGTACAATTGACATTTTGGAGTCAAGAAGGAATTTTTTGGAGAGGCTTCAGATGGGGTCTTTTGCCTTCCTCTGGATCAACTAGTAGCTAGGAAAGTTAAAAAAGTTCAAAGTTAAAAACTTCATGGACGTGTGCCTTTTTTGAACCTAACTTACTATTTTACTATGTATTTGTTCTAATCCTTTGTGCATTTGAGTGAGTGGGTGGGACAAATGGGACTATAGGGGCAACTGCCTATTTCATTCAAGTAAGTAGTAGGGTGTAGGTACAATACATCTTAGAGCAATGTTACCAACCGCTGGCTCGGAATCAACATGTTGCTCACCAACCCCAACCCTGTTGCTCCAGTGGCCTCAAAGCAGGTGCTTATTTTTGAATACCTAGCTTGGAGAAAAGTTTTAGTTGCATAAGAAACAGGTGTACTGTCAAACAGAACCTTCTGTAGGCTGCCACATAGGGGCTACCAAATAGCCAATCACAGCTCTTATTTGGCACCCTCTGTCACTATTTACATCTTTGTGTTGTTCCCCAACTCTTTTTACAATTGAATGTGGCTCATGGTAGGCAACTTAACACATCTCTGACTCTAGTGGACACTCTTTTTTGACAATTATTTTTATTGATTTTAATCATTTCCATAATTTGTTGGAAGGACCAGAGCAAAACCTTTTCAGAGATATCACTGACTTTGTTGACATTTTCAGTCCATGTTGTGAATCCAACAGGTCTCCTGTGTTAGAGCCTGCTGCCAACAGGTTTTTTACATTGCAATGTTAGGAGGTCAGATAAAATATTTTTCTAGAACTTTACTAGAAATAAGTGAGTGTTGGTGCCACCATACATAACTGAACTTTCATATCCTCTAACGTAACATCTCCTTGATATTGTCCAGTGCCAAATTACAGTGAACTCACTTTCCTCTTGCACGGAATTAAAGATTGTACAACACAATAGGCTGATAGAGAAACAGCAGCATGTAATTAATGTTGCCAAAGAGTATAATGAGCAGGGAGAAAATGCTTTATTGACTGGTAGGGTAGCGAGATTGCTACATGAAAAGGCACTTACTCAGTCATCTCTCTGGAGACTATTGACAAGGTAATTGGGAACGAATTTCGCTCTTGTACCTGCACACTGCATGTGTCCCTGTTTCAAACATCTCAGGATAAAGGACTATAGACAAACTCTAGGTATGTTTTCAAAAAGACAAGTGTTTTTGTAATCATAATAGATTAAGTAGCAAAGCAACACAAAAAAAATATTGAACAAAACGAGCACTTAGAGGGAAAAAACTGAATTGTACGTCTCTTTTCATCAGATGCCGAATGAGAATGAGTAAGACTGATGTGCGCTTTGTTTCCTGTTGTTCAATCTTTTTTTCTGTAGTAAAATACCTTCTTTAAAACAAACTGGTATACTGTACGTACATTCAAAGCTTGATAAGAACCTAACGTTTGACTCAAACCAAGAGGATAGCAGCCCTTAGAATTGTGGGTACTTCTATGAAAATTGAACAAAAGAAAGCATTGTTTGTGTTTTCCTAGAATGCGAAAGGTTCTTGGAGAATGACCTTCATAAAATGGTGTTTGGTTGGTCACTTTTCTAAACTCTAAATGGGATAATAAGAGAAATTACTATCTTAGAGGAAAAGCCAATTCTGCGGAATTACTGAATGGGTTCCAACCCATTGGCTACGTCTAGTGATGAACAATTTGATTGCTCTCCAGGCTACGTGTTCCTTCAACACATTACCAACTTACTGCTTGGTAGACTCAAAAGTATAGGAAGGTATTTTATAAAGCATCAAAGGAAAAGTGTTTATCTGTTTGACATTGACTTAGAAATATTCAAAAAGTTGAAATGATGTTGAAGTTGTTGTCATAGTATAAGGCAACATTTTATTATTATTGCATTTATCTTGTATTATATATCTACTTGTTTGCAGTTTAAAGGGATACTGTCATGGGAAAAACATTTTTTTTTCAAAATGAATCAGTTAATAGTGCTGCTCCAGCAGAATTCTGCACTAAAATCCATTTCTCAAAAGAGCAAACAGATTTTTTTATATTCAATTTTGAAATCCGACATGGGGCTAGACATATTGTCAATTTCCCAGCTGCCCCAAGTCATGTGACTTGTGCTCTGATAAACTTCAATCACTCTTTACTGCTGTACTGCAAGTTGGAGTGATATCACCCCCTCCCTTTTCTCTCCCAGCAGCCAAACAAAAGAACAATGGGTAGGTAACCAGATAGCAGCTCCCTAACACAAGATAACAGCTGCCTGGTAGATCTAAGAACAACACTCAATAGTAAAAACCCATGTCCCACTGAGACACATTCAGTTACATTGAGAAGGAAAAACAGCAGCCTGCTAGAAAGCATTTCTCTCCTAAAGTGCAGGCACAAGTCACATGACATGGGGCAGCTGGGAAATTGACAAAATGTCTAGCCCCATGTCAGATTTCAAAATTGAATATAAAAAAATCTGTTTGCTCTTTTGAGAAATGGATTTCAGTGCAGAATTCTGCTGGAGCAGCACTATTAACTGATGCGTTTTGAAAAAAACTTGTTTTCTGAAGACAGGATCCCTTTACCTAGTTATCTTGCTCTTTAGAGCACTGGAACCTTTCAATATGGAAGCTCCATCCCCTGCCATGAGTATTCCTGTCCATACCCCCTACAACTAAAAGTAGGGATCAGAACATAGGGATAAAATAACATGCATTTTTAGAGGGGAGGAGGATGGTAGGCATTGGATAAAGTAAGGAGTAGATGTGTTTGGATGTGTTTGGGCAGAGGACAAGTAACTAGCACAATGGGACCTAAAACTCATCAAGGCAATTTCAAATGCACTTAAGGTAAGGGAGCCGTCTTTCACTACTGTGATTCCCTGAGACCAATATTGCTTCCATGAATGCCCTGTAGACCCTGTTGGAACACTCAGTCCCATTTGTGTAACCCTGTAGTCAAGGAGTATTATATTGCAATCTATCTGTGTCTTGGTATATCCTGCCAGTTGTTGATGCTAACTGGGCTGAACCTATGTTTTTAAAATGGCACCAGTATTTTGTGTGGTATAAAATGACTTGAAAATTATTAAGTTTCCTTGACTGTTTAATATACTATATATGGCCTATGAGTTGAGTTAGCCTGTTACACTGAGCCCTTCTAACATTTGCCATCCTCCAATTTGTAAAAGTTCTTAAGGAATAGGGAAAAGTAAAAAAAATAATTTCTGTTGAAAGTAATGAGACAATCATTTTAATCCTGCAAACCGTATGTCATACCCAGGGCTAGCTTCCACTGAAATAGTGTAGAGCACCCTCAGACCCTCAGTCTTAGCTGAGCCCTTGTATTAATGTTTGAAGGAAGGGAGAGGTGTTGCAGAACTATGCTGTACCTCTCAACTGCTCAAACCTGGATCGCTGGACACAAGGATTTCATATCCAAAATAACAATTTATTAACAGTGATGAGGTTCTCACAGTACAGAATTCTATGAGGTAAGTGGTTAAGGCAAAGTCAATATTAGAGTATATCACACACTGAAACTCCCTTGAAGTAGACTTGGCAGGAATCCCACTTTACCTCTGTGACTTCCTTTAGTGAACGCAGGGACATTCTCGAACTTGATTCCATATGTACTATGATCCCTACACTAACAGGAATTATCACCTAGGAGAGGTACCTCTAATCTACCCTCCTATGTTAAAGCCCAGCTGCTGTTTCTAGCTCAACCTATCTAACTTACTCTCGAATGTACCATGACAGGAGTTCACCTATCTACAAACCTTATTCACAAGGCCCTGTTCCCCATCTTCTCCAAGGGACTAAATCCTTTACGGCCTTTTATTTAACTGGGGCCTAACTCTCAGTTTATCCAGCAGACCTCCACCTTCCTCAGCTGGTGCAAATCAAAGAGGAAGAACATGTAGTGCCCCTTAATGAAGAGTAAGAAAATGATAACACCTAGAACTAGAAAATCTAGAAATCTAGAACTGCCAGTGCAATGGGAAATCTGGAATGGAAAACAGCTCCCCCGTCCAACTCTAAATTAGGCCCAGCTCTTAGCTGGCCATAGCAGGTTGATTTCAAAACTATTAGTTAACTAGTAGGGGATTTCCAAGTCAAAGGATAAATTAACCCTATGGGTGTCTACAGTGCTCTGCCATTTTTATTCTTAAAGCTTTATACATAGGCCTTACAATTCTAGATTAAACTAAATGTAGCCAGTCATATATTTTATTATGTTAATGATGTTCAGCAGCACAAAGTCAAATGAATAAAAAAAGATAACAGAGAAAGAGAGAAAGCACATAGGAACAGAAAGAACATGAGAGAAACAAAGGAAAAAATACAAAGCAATGGCTGCCCAACTTTTGTAGTCTGGATGTTACCCAATGACATCTCCCAGTAACTCACCAAAAGCCTTTCAGATGTCTACTCTATGTCCACAGCAGGATTCTGTGAATGATAACTAAAGAACAGCTGGAGGAGTAAAAGGTTGACATGTGACAGGATTATCAAAAATATCTAGAAAAAAATATGCAATTTGTTCTTTTGCCAAAGATTTTTTCCATCAACCAGTGTCCCTCTGAGGTTTGAGAAACTCACAAGATAAAAGTAAAGTCATAAAGACTGTCAGAGGTTGGTGAAAAAAGTGAATAACATGTAGAGACTGGGACTAACGAGGAAGGTCGGTCAAAAAGACAAGGGTAAGAGGAGAGCACAGGAGAAGAAAGAACTATTGTAGTAAAGAAGCAAGGTAGAAAATTGAGAAACATATTGAAATTAACTATTAATGGAAATGTAGCCCTCTGCTGCTTCTGGGAGAGATCAAGATTTTCTTGAGTGCGTCGCTACAGGAGTCCTGTGTCTCTGGTATCAGGGAGAGCAGGTACACTATGATTTGACCTGCCTCTACTCAGGGTCAGGACAGACTGGGCTGTGATACCCTATGTCCTGTAATCTGGACCATGCACCACCTTGCTTTTACTCTGCTGCTTCTCTCTTCCAGCACTTCCTGTGCAGCACTTCCTTTTCCAGCACTTCCTTTTCCAGCACTTCCTGTCAGCTCACAGGGACAGAGACTCCTACTCCTCCCACTCCTTGCACAAAAGACACAGAGGAGAGGCAAGTGTACATAGCTTCCCTACAGAAAGTTGATTACGAATTCAGTCGAAGTTAAAATACTGTAGTTAGACTTACTGATTGGCCTAAGGTTTCAAAGTAGATATCCATTTTTATCATTAAACATGGGGGCAGTGGCAATTTTTTCCCTTAAAGTATATTGGAAAATAACTGTTGCATTATTAAAAGGTTTGGAAACACAGCACTTTTTTACCATCTTAATCTCCAATGATATTCATAAAGGTGAGCTTAACATTTGATATTGATGTACTGTATGTGAAAACCCAACAAAGTATCTGTCTGCAACAAAAATCTTTTTTGTAGATGATTGACAGAAGAATTGTGCTCCTTTGGAACAGACAATTAAACAGATGGAATAATACCATGTGTCTTTAGGTAAAGTATCCCAGAGTTCACTGCGGGGCCCAAGTATAGGAGAAGGAAGAGGAACTCCAGCAGTATTACTGCAAACAACTTTTTATTCCAGGCAGTGGAGCCCACTTCAGATGAAGGTCTCTATTGCCAACCATAGAATACTGTGACTGTGCTCCCTATAGCTGGCCCCTTCGTTGGTGGGATAGAGTTCCTGGAACCATCTCTCACAAGTTCATTAACTGAGTGGGCAGCTTCAAGTCCCTTTTCAAACTCAGCCAAGTTCAGCCTGACTTGAAAAGGGGCGGAGAGAATCCAAAACGCACATCATCTATTGTATCGAAAAAGTATGGGCTGGAAGGAGTCAGCTACAGCCTATTTAATGGTAGCAATCAATGGACCTAAGGAAGAAAACAGGCAGCAAATGGGTACAATTGTTAGTAATGCTGCCTTACAATGATGGGATTATGTGGTTGATTCCAACACAACAAGGTTACAGTATTAGTGATGAGTGAATCTGTCCATTTCACTTTCCTGAAAAATTAGCAAAATGGCAAAAAAAATTGTGAAACGGCTAAAAATTCATGAAACACATTAAAGTCAATGGGTTTAACATTTTTTGACAATTTTTCTCTCTCCAAATGCATTAAAGTCAATGGGCGTTTTCTTTATGTCTCTGCAACATTTTTGACACAGTAACTTTTTTTATCGCAGCAAATTTTTCAGCAGCAAATTTTTTCTGCAGTTTTGCGGAAAAATTTGCAGATGCCGAATTTTGCCGTATATCCATGGCTGTCGAAAAAATGTGCTCATTGCTAAAGGCTATTCCTTTTAATGAGTTTTTGGCAGGTGTTCTATATACCCCTTACAATGCAAAACGGAAAGTTAATTGACATATACAATGGATATATAATCTATAAACACAAAAGCTGGTCTCAGTTCCCCCCATTGTGGGCAATAGTTAATTATGTTTTATCTGTAGGACCTGGCTTCATATCAAAATATATTTAGATAAATCTGTTGTTTGAGATACAGTATCTAAACTAGTAGGCATTAGGTGACTGATTATTGTATAAAGCATTTACAATTGGTAAAAAGGCTTAAAGAGACAAAAACATTTCACCGGGCTGATGCTCTCAAGGAACTTGAGGGGTGAAGGGTCAATAATAACTTGTGGATTACTTTGCTTTTTTAGGCTGAACAGTCATTAGGAACTGTTACAACAATGTTACATTGATTTATTTTTGCTTTTTGCCTTGTTATTCTGTAATACTCAAGGACGCAGGGATTTAATTGAGCAATGGACAAAAAAATCAACAATTCAAATTCAGATTTATTCAAAGACCCTTTTGACTTTCAAATGTTACTGTGTAACACATTCAAGGTTAAGAATTAGGTCCTGAAATATTCATCAGTACAGAGCATCTGTTAGATCAATGTTGAGAAGGACTTCCAGTATTGATTTTGTTTGGTAAACCATAAACTGGTAAACTGAATGCGCAAAAAAATAATCTTCTGTACCAGTTTGTTTGTTGATATCCTTTTTTATAACCCCCTGAAAATCAGTAGGCTTAGCTATCGTGGACTGATGGGGCTCATGGGAATGTTTACAGTGCTGGAACATAGTGGCAACATAACCCAGTGTGTGAGGCTGTGTGTATTGGTTCTCCAACAATGTCTAGCAGAAACAAGAGTTTTGCTTGTGCCAGTATTCATCAATGGCTTTTTTGGGGCCCTTGATATTGGGAAGCTATACCAGCATGGATCCTAATTACCTTAGGCAAACATGAGTGACAAATACAAAACTTAGACAATGTCAGGCAGAAGGTCAAAGATGGCTCCACACTTTGGAATCTGTAAACAGGTCGAGATCAGGGAGGCTGTAAGAATTAAAATCCAAGGATCAATGAATGCGCTGGGTTTCTGTCTGACCGAACTGCTAAAGTTCTTCTTAAGACCATATCTAGCTTTGCCTCTACTAGTCCAAGCAGAGGCAAAGCTAGATATGGTCTTAAGAAGAACTTTAGCAGGTCTGTCAGACAGAAACCCAGCGCATTAAATATTACCATACTCATTTAACCGTGCCATGAAGGCTTGGTCAATAATTAAACATTCAAGGGGCAAGTAGATTAAAGGAAGACACAAGTCACATTGTGATCTTGAAATTTACACACCCCAATCTCCCAACAGATTGGTTGAATGTCAATCGCCTTGAATGACGAAGATAAAAGTTTAGTTCACCCAAACACGGTGCTGTACTTTAATCTGAATTGTAACTGTATAGTGCATCTCTTACACATCGTGCAGTGCCAAGAACATACAAGAACATGGCAGTCTTTTGGTCCATTATTCTCTTCCAGTTATTAATAAAGGAGAGATTATGTTAATATGTAGGGCAGGCTGGTTTTTGCCTTTTTTTTTTATTTTGGAGGGTTGTTTTGCCTTTTTTGATTTTTGTTTTTGTTTTAGAGAAATAGTTGGTTAAAGGATAAGTAATGCCCCCCTCATTTGGACAATTTGTTGCAATCCCTCCCCTCTTGTGAATAGCTAGGGTTTTTTTTTGCTGCAAATGCCTTATTTTGCCAGTAAGAACTTTTTGGAAAGTAATGACCATTTAAGCCTTAGCAACTGCCACCTTGCATCTGCTGGAAAGTAATGACCATTTAAGCCCTAATGACTGCCACCGTGCATCACGATTTTTCTGAAAAAAAAAAGTGTTTCTTTTAATTTCTCTAAAACTCTATAAAATATAAGATTTATTAAGTGTAAAAACCACGAAAATCTCTAATACAAAACTTCTCCAAGTAAAAACAGTTGAAGTCCCATAGAAGTCAATGGGAGCTACACTGATCCTATTGGACCTTTTTTTCTAACCATTCAGGCTTTTAGAGTTTTTCAGATTTTTCTTTTGCTTGTCCAAAAAACTTGAATTTTTAGAGATTTTACAGATATGAATTTTTAGGTGGGATTCTTCAGCACTTTTTTTCGTTTGTACTTTTTATATTCAGTCCTTTTAATAACTTTCATGACATTCATGATTTTAGAGGAATAGAGTTTAATCATGGTTTCAAAAAGCTCAAATACAACTAAAACTCAACCTTTAATAAATGGGCCTCTTATTCAACTCTAAGGGGGTTATTTTTCAAAATCCAAATTTTTCTGATTATTTTATTGAAAAAAAAAGTCTGACCAAACTAGAATCCACAATTTGACCTTATTTATGATTAAAACAGCTTGATTTTATTGGATTCGGGAAAAACTCGATAACACCAAACGAAAATCTAAATTGTACAATTTTTTCAGGCTTTTTTCAAGTTGTTCATGCTTTTTCACAAAAAGCACAATTTTTTTAAATTTTTTTGCCCGAAAATCCCGAAATAATTGGATTTTCAGGCTACTTCCAGCGCAGACCACAAAAACTTCCAAATAGGATAGGGACCTCTCCCACTGACTTATATACAACCTCGACAGGTCTGATATGGCTGATTTGCAGCCTCTGGGTATAGTAAATCTCAAAAAATTCAAGGGTTTTTTCCCACTAAAAATTCATATTTTATAGTTAAATTTTTTTTACATTTTTTAATTTTTTTTAATTTTTCAAGTTTTTGGCATTAGGACTTTAAAAAACCGCTAAGTCATTGGGTTCCAGTGGTTGGTGAAAGTAATGCTACCCAAGTATTTGAAAAATATGAGCATTAGTATGAGCTATAGGTGAAAACATGCACTATAGGATACAATGGTAAGATCCTATGCATTACTAATTAGGAGCCCTATCTGCTCTATCTGCTGGCAATGAATCAATTACCAGACTTTCCTTGTCCTTTAATCGTTGCTGCAGGATTGATACTGATTTATACTGTATACCAGCAGTAGGGTTAGCATGCTGCAATCAGCACATTGCTGTAGCTAATCAAGGAATAAAATGAGATTTCTCCTTTAATGGAAACATTAACTATAGACCCTGAAACATTCTTACCTTGGGTCACATATTTAAAGTGTTGATAAACTTCTGAAGTCCTATCCCTGTGTTAAAATACCAATTTTTAGGCTCGTTTTAGTTTATAATCGTTCTGCTAATTCGACTAATTTAGTTTCCACTTCAGTTCCCAAATTTCTTTGCCCCAAGCAATTTGGTTGGGGATTTTATCAAGTTAAAATGAAATTATAGGTAACTACTTCCAGTTCCTTACCCATTTATATTACAGATGCCCATTAGCTGCTTCTCTTGATTCCTAAACTTTTATTTTCTATTCAGTGGCCAGACACACGGATCATATAGATCTCTAAGATTCTAGGCACTTCCACAATGACGGAATAAACACAAAAACAGTAGCAGTAAATATGGCGGGTGCCCTGTTGACTAGAAGCTGTCTTATCACATTAAGTAAAATGTTGTTCATCAGTACAAAAGAATCAGGGGTTGTATCGCTCATTTTGTGCTCAATAAAATCATTGTTTCTTGACCTTTTTAACATGTATGGGGACATTTCTTCATTTTATCCTGTCAAGTTAGTAAGTTTAGATGTGCGTATGGCGGCATCAGCAGTCCTCTACCATTATGATCAGCTGGGTGACATAGAATGGCATTCAAATGTGAATTATCCTCAGTAATAGGTTATTTTAATTTCAGCTGAGATTCATAATGGATTTCTAATGCCTTGCTTGGCTTCTGATGGACACTTTGCTCTGTGAGCTTTCACGTCATTTTCTAACATTGCTCTAACCTGTTGGACTTCTCTTGGCCCATCATCTTTCTTTTGCTCACAGCTAAAGTGCACTGTCCTGACCTTGCTTTCATTCATTCGTTGCCCAGAACATCATTGTTCTATAACTAGTTATATTTTTTAATTGAGAGTGTTTCCCATTAGCTCTGGTGAAATCAGTCTATAGTTTTAAGTTTAACTATAGAAAGGATATTGCAGAGAGCCCTGACCTCCTATTATTGATTCCATCTGGTAATTTTCCACTGTGAAATGCACTTAAAATGCATAGGAGCCATTATAAGGACAAATAAAGGCTTCAAGCCCAAAATGCTTGCTTCTTATTAGAGTGCACAATGGTGAACAGACATTGCACCCAGGGAATTGGTCAGTGCAGAGGTTAAAACACCTGGGCTCGGTATGGTCAGATGGTACGGCAACTCTTGGATCATTAAAAATAATCTTACTTTCACATAAACACACATTGGTCCTAGTAGGATCATGTGTCTGACGTGTTTTGGGTGGTCCCACCCTTAATCATAAGGGACTGTTCAATGTTGAGGTTTGATATGGTCAAATAAAGTTCTCCTCATCTACACTAAAATCATGCAGTCCCTGGTTACCAAGCTCCTTCTCAGGCCAAGTATACCTGAATTGACATTATTATTATTATTATTATTATTATGTTATTGTAACACTATTTTGGGCTATACAGGCCAACGGGGTTAATCACCAGCTAGTGCACTCGATCATGGGTTACACGTGACTCTTACACTTCAGGCTAGGGCCTTCGGAAAAGAATGGGCGCCAGGAGGTTCTTGCAATTAAACAGAATACAACTTTTATTTGTCAGAGACAAATGATCCACAGGGTTGTACTTACAAAGCCACAGGGGCCTCACTAGACAACCATGACATGGCTACAATATGTCCCTTCAGAGACAGCACATTGGAACTCCCTGAGGCGATAGCATAACACCTGGACAGATTCACCCTCAGGATCTCAGCACCGTGACCTGGATCCCACATGGTTGATCAGGGAAATCACTAGACCTAATCTCTATTAGGCTGTGTCCCTATACTACAGGCCAGTCTTGCCTGAGGGGAGAGCTACCTCCCTGCTATTCCTCCTAGTTGGAGCCAAGCTTCTACTTAAGGCTACTTAACCTGCCTATCTTCCTCTCTTAGAGAGTACTATTACAGATAGTGATCTATCTCTAGCTGGCCTCATTCTCAGGGTCCCTGCTCCCCTACTTATATCTCTAGAGGTACTAGTCCCTCTAGGGCACATGGCTTTACTGGGCCTTGTTGTACTCAGGCTCCCCGGAACATTATGGATGGGTCAGACACCAGGAGCCAAAGAGGAAGATCCACCCCTTCTTGCTCACTATACCAGAGTGTGACAGGGTGTGGTTACAGAGCCTCTTGACTAATAATTTGGATATGCAAATTACATCTAGCTATATGGGCATCTGCCCAGCAACTAGGAAGATCAGGAAGTGTAGGGAATTAAAGCCATAGGGGCAAATTAACCCTATGGGTCCCTTATTTTAGGAGGGGGGGGCTATTCAGTTTTCTAAAATAGATGGGTCAAGTAACACACTGAACTTGGGGGGACCTCATATTATATGAAGTAACTAAACCATTCTTTTGTATAGCAACACATAAGACAACTAGAAGAAATGTTTCCCTTGTCTAAATCCATATTGATATAGAGAAAATATGTTGTATTCTAAAAAGAAAATATGTTGTATTCTAAAACACGTTAAACTATAGAGAAAACCTCCCATGTTTCTCCGAAAACTTGTGTTTGTTTACTGACCATGATACCCCTGAAAGCCAAGCTTAAAGGTCACTTAAGGTAAGACTTGGGGAAAATGTTTATTTACGCTTCTATATATTCTTGGAATTATGGCTGAAAGGCTCATACTCATCCATGTTTTGTTATAACTGTAACCTCATTATGAGCTAAGAGAGACCCTGAACAAAAATTAAACCTTCAAGTGGTCCTTCAATTTATGTTCCTTAACAGAGATTCTCCCCTTCATTACCCGTTCAGCAACAAACACAGTATAGTTCACTGTTATCTGTACAACTTCTGATGAAACAGTGGCTCCAGTAATGAAATATGAGTCTGAACGTGATAATAAACCTCTATAATACACAAAAGCTATGAATATCTTGTAAATTATATCCTTATAAATGGTGAGTTCTGATGTCATCAGTTATAAACGGTGAGTTCTGATGTCATTTCTGTCACATGACTCACTGAAGCTTGTGTATTATAATAAATAAAGTAACCCCAGTTGTAAAATATGAGGATATTAGAAGTTATCTCGGAGTTCCATGACCTGTAAAAAAACACTCGGCCTTCGGCCTCGTGTTTTTATATGGTCATGAAACTCCTCAGTAACTTATAATATCCTTATATTTTACAAGAGGGGGTACTTTATTCACTATATAATGTATACCAAGCAATATTTGGCATTCAGAAAGTGTGATCTGCCGATGGCCGAATAAATTCACCAGGTACGAATTTGTGGCAAATTTCCGCATATTGCCGCCAAGGAATAAATTTACGAAACTGCAGTGAAAAACATTTGGATGCGCATTGGAATAGTCGTTTATTTGGACGCCCTCTGACTTTAATGCGGGCATTAAAACTGACACAAGCATAAAAATTGCAGCGAATTGGCGTGGCCATGAAAATGAGCATTTCTGCTGTTTTGCGAAATTCGCATGGTGTCTGCAGGGAAAGTGATTCATATGTAAACCATAAGTAAACATGTAAATATTCAACAAGCTTGATACTGGTGATTGGAAGTTCTTGAAAGAAAGAGTTGGGGGACATTGACTTTTGGGAAGAACAAGTAAATATGGCAAGCCTTGACCAAGATATTACTGGCGTCATCAACTCTTCATGTTGTCTCTCTTGAAGGCCATCAATGCTTGCAGCCTCTACACCATATTTTACTAGTCCTTCCCTAGAGTCAGTTTCTCCCAGTTCTTTCCTTCAAGAGTTGCTTGATTATTTTATGAACTAGAAATCACCATTATCAAGCTTGTTACAAAAATGAAACCTCCAAAAGGGCCTTCAACTTACGTTCCTTAACAGAGATCCTCCCTTAAATACCTATTCAGCAACAAACACAGTATAGTTTACTGTTATCTGTACAACTTCTGATGAAACAGTGGCTCCAGTAATGAAATATAAGTCTGAACGTGATAATAAACCTCTATAATGTATACCGAGCAATATTTGTCATTCAGAATGTGTGATGGTGTCTGCAAGGAAAGTGATTGATATGTAGTGATGGGCGAATTTGCGTCTCGTTTTTGACGCCGGCGCCCGTTTTTTGACCCCGGCGCCCGTTTTTCGAAAAAAAATTTTGACGCCGGCGAATTTTTTGCCGCAAATTTTCGCGGGCGTTTCGCGAATTTATTCGCTGGCGGCGAATCGCGCGAATTCGCGCCTGGCGAATAAATTCGCCCATCACTATTGATATGTAAACCTTCCCAACCAGGGCTTATTGTTGTTGTTTTGCAGCTGTTGCTTCTTCTGAAGCCATGCTTGGGTATAAAGAAAAGCTTTTATATCCCATTTCAAAGTTATGTAATAACAGAAAATACAGTATCTGATATTGGGGAGCCTGGGGTGCTTCATCTGTCCCTTCTTTCCTCCATTGCTTTCAGAATTACCAATTAAGTTGAATAAATAAATAGGCACTACTCCAGAGGGCAACGATCACCATGATATTCTTGCATATGAATATCGAGGCAAGAACTTGAATAAAGAATAACTTCTTGTACCAGTTGAGTGTTTGTGTACAGAAAAGTGGTACATAATAAACCATAATAAAAATATTAAATACATTGCTATCAATTCAATGGTGCCTGACCGACAATACATGGCACTGACTTCTTACATCCCATCCCATGTCTTGTCTACCCTTACCTACAGCCTACTTGGTTAAGGGACTGATTCTATGGAGTTTCAAGTGGGCTACATAGTTCATGTATTATCTTGTCAAGTTGAGATTAATTTAATGTGCAGCTCCAGTTCTCTATAGAGAGGCAAAGTCTTTCTTTTTCATCAGCCCAATAAATTGGAATTGGTTTTAGCCTACTGCTTGCTTTAATACAAAAATAACACGTGCACAGTATATATTTGTCAACCTTAGGTTATGGACAGTGTCTTTAATCAGCATCTAATCAGATTGTTGTTCCCAGTTAAACCACAGAACTCTTCCTTATCTGTAAGCCCAAGACACAGAAATAAAGAGGGGAAAAGAGGAATTTATAATACAAATGTTGTCTATATTTATACCGACTGCTTATTCCAAGATGGTGGTACGGTAGGTATAAAAAGGCAATGTTTTCAAGTGTTAAGTAAAACATATTTTCATAGGTTATTCTGGAGGGAAGGCCTAGTTTACAAAGTAGAAGTGCCAGGAGCGTAACAACAGAGGAAGCAGACCCTGTGGCTGCAAGAGAGGACCGTGAGTTCCTACTTAATGAGCAATTTCAATATATATGGGTAAAACAGGACAAACTCTGGATATTTTGGGAGCCCTAAAATAAATTTGCTGTGGGGCCCAGCAACATCTGGTTATGCCACTGGGAAGTGCCAAGGATAACAAGGATTCATCCCCTTGATTCCATGGTTGGCCAAAAAGGACCAAAGTTGGCAGAAGTATTTGCTGCCTGTCTGATGCTGCTAATAACTCTCTCTGTAACACAGGGACAAGATATTTTAAAAAGAGAGATAGAGAGAGATAGAGAGATATAGAGAGAGAGAGAGAGAGATATAGAGAGAGAGAGATAGAGAGATAGAGAGAGCGATAGAGAGATAGGGGCAAATTCACTAAGATTCGTAGTTGCCCCACTTCGCCGCACTTCGCCACACTTCGCCAGGCGTAGTTTCGCCAGTGCTCCGCAAATTCACTAAAATCCGAAGTTGCGCACAGGGGTAGCGTAAGGTTGCGAAGTTGCGCTAGCGTTGATTCGCTAAGCGAAGCGAAGTTACACTAGCGATGGTTAATTTGCATACGGCGCCAAATTCAAATTTCAATGGAGGAATACGTAGAATCACTACAAATGCCTGGGAAACCTTCAAAACATCAAATACATTTTTTTTTTTGCCCTACGCATGTGCCCACTGTATAGTTAAGTTGCCATGAGTTAGGAAATGTAGGGGGGAAGGAGGGGAGCCCCAAAAATTGTTTCGATCTTTTTCAGCCTATCACCCATAATATAGAAAAAACGCCAGCGTTTTTTGGGGCTTAGAAAAAATTTGAACTTTTTTTGAAGCAATCCCTATCTACTCTATTGCGCTTCGCCTGGTCTGAGGTGGCGAAGGAAGTCTAGCGTAAAAGCGTTCAGTACACTGCGCGCGTTAGTGAATTTGCGTAGTTACGTCCGTAGCGAAAGAGAGAGAGAGAGAGAGAGAGAGAGAGAGAGAGAGAGAGAACATTTTCCCCCAGAGGAGCGAAAAAAGGTATAAAATATCCTGGACATGCTCTTTCCTTAAAATGTATTTATCCAATTGTTAATACTTTTGTAACACTTTGCCTCAAATACCCATTTACTTGTTTATACTGTGCCCTATTCTTACAAGATGTAAAAAGATGTCACAAAATGACCTCTTATAACTGTAAAATAGTAACGCTGCATTGTTTCCTTTTATATTAGAGCAGTGGTTCCACAACTGTGGTGCTTCCTTCCCTAGTGGGAGATTGAAGCAATGGCTGTGGGATTCTCAGCTAAAATCTGATATTGTGTGACCTGCGGATAAATTCTGTAGTAGTAATTTAAGATTCTTTAGATTCTGCGCCTATGCGTGGACATAAATGACTCTTAAAATTCTCCTTGATACTCCTGAAGACCCAGCTTGAAGGTCAGTTAGGGTAAGATTTAGGGAGCACACCAAACATCCAAACAAGTGGTCCATGGACTGAATGGATACATATCATACAACTGGTCATACACGTTGATGGCTCACAGCCTGAGCACTCAGAACTGCAGGAACTGAGCACCAAGCTGATGTACATATTGAACCTGTCCAGTATGGTCTATATCAGCCAACCTTCCTGATCAAATGGAGTTTTCATCAATCGTCCAAGGGGCAATATTCCTCATTACAGGAAGGAGTTGCTGAAGAAAGTGCTATTTGTAGTTTTAATTCTACCCTGCAAATTGTATCTGCTACATCTCTTTAATGTATGATTTCTGCAGACAGAATTCTAGCTGCATTATTGGCTTGCTGTCTCCTTGCAGTTAAGATAAGGCCTTATACAGAACTAACACGCGGTCCCTCTCTGAATTAGGGAAAGATAAATATTAATGGATTGTGAGATCTTTCATACACTAAGGGAATGAACATACTGGATATTCCAATAGGTTCTTTATCTGACATTTGGTGTTTGCTTGTGACTCAAAGCTCCACTAACAGGCAAAGTGACTGGGGAAGAGCTTTATTCACATGCTCAGTCTTGCATGGACTGTCGGAGTAACAGAAATTAAACAGAACATTAGAGGCGCGAGAAGGAACACGGTCAACGGCAGCCACAGTTCACTGAGTAAATTGGAGTACAAGCGCAGGACTGATCATAAAGTGAAGGAAAAGCAATTAAATTCTTGCATACAAATGAAAGAATTCTGACAAATGAACGGCTGAACCTGAAATCATAATGTGGCTGTAAAACGTAGACTTGGCTCTAATCCCATAAACTCGGGGGAAGGGACTTCTGGCTTCTTCTGCAAAAACTTGAAATGATGTTTTTTCACTGTGGGAAATGCTCCACATGATGATAATGGGAAGTAGCAGAAATATAAGATGTTACGTTTCTCTGAGAGAAAACACTGGTGTTCACATAAATAAACACTATGCACATTACCCACACATGTTTTTCCTTATTTATCCTCAATTTTATGGGATACAACAAAGCAGCCAAGCGATCCTCTGCATCCCCCCTTATCAATGAGTGATATCCAGATTTAGGTAACAAGCTTGATTCTGGTGATTGAAAGTTCTTGAATCAAAGAGTTGGGGGGGTATTGACTTTTGGGAAGAACAAGTAAATATGGCAAGCATTGACCAATATATTACTGGTGTCATCGACTATTCATGTTGTCTCTTCTGAAGACCATGACTGCTTGACCTTCCCTAGAGTCAATTTCTCCCAGTTCTTTCCTTCAAGAGTTGCTTGATTATTCTTATGAACTAGTAATCACCATTATCAAGCTTGTTACTTATGGAAGTATCACATCTGAATTCGGACATGCCTTTTACTTATAATGAGCATCAGATAGGATCTGTACAGCCACTGGGACAGAATGTTCTGTTATACAGATAGCTAGAATCTCAGCTGCCATAAAGCAGGACAGGACTGCTGCTTACAATGGGGATCAGATAGGATCTGTGCAGCCACTGGGACAGAATGCTCTGTTATACAGATAGCTAGAATCTCAGCTGCCATAAAGCAGGGCAGGACTGCTGCTTACAATGGGGATCAGATAGGATCTGTGCAGCCACTGGGACAGAATGTTCTGTTATACAGATAGCTAGAATCTCAGCTCCCATAAAGCAGGCAGGACTGCTGCTTACAACGGGGATCAGATAAGATCTGTGCAGCCACTGGGACAGAATGCTCTGTTATACAGATAGCTAGAATCTCAGCTGCCATAAAGCAGGACAGGACTGCTGCTTACAATGGGGATCAGATAGGATCTGTGCAGCCACTGGGACAGAATGCTCTGTTATACAGATAGCTAGAATCTCAGCTGCCATAAAGCAGGACAGGACTGCTGCTTACTATGGGTTCAATGTCCTGACTACATCAATAAATATTTTACATTGTTTCAGCCACAAATGGTTTAATAACATGGCCCATTTAAGCACATGAAAGGGAACAGTGACTTTGTTTTCCATACTTGGAAGTCACTTTGTATTATTGGATTTTTAATAGTGAATGTAATAGTTGCAATTAATGGAAAGCACTGGCGGCAGGGAGGCAGACTGAAAGACTGGTTTTAAAATTACTATTCCCTTCAAATTAATGACAGAGTTTGGTTTTCCAATAATGATCACAATATAGCAGCTTTTGTTATTCTACTGTCTGATACCTGCGCATTTTTGTCTGCATGAACCATTGTATTTACAGAACGATAAAGAAATTCAGAAACAGCATGGGGGGGCTCGGCCTGCCGTCAGTTACCTGGTGTTTGTACATGTCTGTCCTCCTTATTGGACTTCTTTATGTTGGGTTTGTGTTGGACATGGGCATTTAACTTTTATTGGTGAAAGAATTTAAAGGGGTCAGTATATACGCAACAGCACTTGAGGAGCCCTTCTTTAAAGACTAAAGTGAATACCATTTCCTACATACAACTCATGCAAGTATTAATGCACCAGTATGGGGTAACACCAAAACACACCCAGAGTTTTGATATTACAATTTATATGTTACACCTTTCTAGCTAATTGAGTGCACTGCTTAAACAGAGTGTAAACCCTAATAATAAATTAGTTTTGCTCCTAGTGCTCTACTGAGTAGTTTTGCTATGTCCATTGGATACTGTGCCCCACAAACGACTGCTTTCTAAACTAAGGTCTGTTGGGCTTAATGAAGCCATTTGCAAATGGATAGGAAACTGGCTACAGGATCGGGTACAGAGGGTGATTGTTAATGGGACATTCTCTACTTGGAGTAAGGTTCTTAGTGGGGTCCCTCAGGGCTCGGTATTGGGTCCACTTGTTTATTAATGACTTAGGGGAGGGTATTGTAAGTAATGTATCAGTGTTTGCAGATGACACAAAACTATCAGCCCAATTAATTCCATCCAGGATGTGGCACTTGCAACAGGATCTTGACAAACTGGCAATCTGGGCAGCTAAGTGGCAAATGAGATTCAATGTTGATAAATGTAAAGTCATGTACCTGGGATGTAAAAATATCCACTTATACCCTTAATGGGACTGCACTAGGCAAATCCATTATGGAAAAGGACCTTGGAGTTCTTGTAGATGATAAACTTGTCTGTAGCAAGCAA
The DNA here is from genome assembly GCF_017654675.1 of Xenopus laevis. Classification (NCBI taxonomy): domain Eukaryota; kingdom Metazoa; phylum Chordata; class Amphibia; order Anura; family Pipidae; genus Xenopus; species Xenopus laevis. The sequence continues at coordinate 13,893,320 of NC_054371.1, forward strand.
TGCCAGTCAGCAGCATCAAGGGCAAATAAGGTCTTGAGCTGTATTAAATGGGGCAGAGATTCACGGGAGGAGGGGGTCATTCTTCCACTGTATAGAGCACTTGTAAGGCCCCATCTAGAATATGCCGTACAGTTTTGGTCTCCATCACTCAAACAGGACATTATTGTATTAGAGAGGGTACAGAGAAGGGCAACTAAGCTGGTAAAGGGAAAATCTTAGCTATGAGGAAAGACTGGTCAAATTGGGGATGTTCACGCTGGAGAAGAGGTGCTTAAGGGGTGATATGATAACTATGTATAAATATATAAGGTGATCATATAATAATCTCTCTAATGATTTATTTACCAGTAGGTCTTTCCAGCTGACACAAGGTCACCCATTCCGATTAGAAGAAAAGAGGTTCCAGCTAAATATTGGGAAGGGGTTTGTTACAGTGAGAGCTGTGAAGATGTGGAATTGTCTCCCTGAATCAGTGGTACAGGCTGATACATTAGATAGGTATAAGAAGGGGTTGGATGGTGTTTAGCAAGTGAGGGAATACAGGGATATGGGAGATAGCTCATAGTACAAGTTGATCCAGGGACTGGTCCCATTGCCATTTTGGAGTCAGGAAGGAATTTTTCCCCCTCTGAGGCAAATTGGAGAGGCTTCAGATTGGGTTTTTTTTGCCTTCCTCTGGATCAACTGGCAGTTAGGCAGGTTAAAAAAAAGTCAAAAGGTTGAACTTGAAGGATGTGTGTCTTTTTTCAACCTAACTTAGTATGTTACTATGTATATTAATTTATTTTTAGAATTCAAGATATTATCAAAGTTTACACTGCTGATACAATGAAGTTGAAACCACGCCATCTGCTGGCCAGTTTTGCCAAACATCTTACAGTCAGGTGAAAAGTTCAGAAATAGACCAGGTCACTCTTCTGATGTTGCTCTGGTTAGGAAAGACCAGAGAAAAGTCCTCTGATGTTTTTCACATCATAAGAATTCTCTTCTCCATTTCTTTAATTTTCTGCCAACTGTAGCATGTTCGTCAGATCTGACCAACAATCACAATATATTGAAACTAGAAAAAATCTTTAATGTGAATTTCAAAAGCAATTATTATGGATTATGAGGGTTTGTGGCGAATTTCCACTTTTCGCCGGCGCCAAAACTCCTAAAATTTGCCGGCGTCAAAAAAAAATTGAACGTGCTTCGGAAAAGTCACTTACGTCAAAACGGTCGTGTCAACACTGTTCGGACGCCCATTGATTTTATCGTCGGCGTCAAGTGTCAAGTTTCCAGTTTCGCAAATATTTTGCTGTTTTGCAAATTTCACTGGAAATTCGAAAATTTTTCAGCAAAGCAAAACGGGAGAAATTCGTTGATCACTAGGGTTTACAATTCCTTTATACAGAAAAATAGCTTCATTCTCCAAATATCCTTGTTGTGTTGTTTCCATCCTCAGCATTGGAACCCACGTCTTTCCACGAGGCTAATTAGTACACCGCTCTTAACAAGCCAGATTTAGTGAATGTGTTTTTGTTTCCAGACCACAAATAACTCGCAGCTTTTATAATTGAAAATAACCATCAACATTATTCTTTTTCAAATCAGTGAATGTGAAGCTTAATAAGAACAATGTGAATGTATATGATCAAGTGTGAATGTAAGTAGCAGCTGTTCCAAAAACGTTATCATCTGTAGTGTCTGTGGAGCAGCTGACTGGAGTTTTGCTTTTTTATTATATCTAAATAAATGAGAGAGAAAATGGGAGGCTAAGTGGTGTAACTGGCTCCAGCTGCCGACTTACACAGTTGACTCTAGATACAAGAAGCGCGCAGTCATTTCAGCATTTCATAGCAAATAGTTTAAACAGTGACTTCCTCTGTTATATATTTATATGTGTCTATTGTTTTCCTTGAACAAAGCAGGACTGTACATTGCTGGTGGTGCCAGAGTATACAGGGGTCAGACTCTCCTAAAAAAGGACAAGACGCCAGCATTTTTGGGACTTCACCTGGTCTGAGGTGGCAAAGGCAAGTCTGGCGCAAGAGGTAACGTTCAGTAAAATCCACATCTTAGTGAATTTGCGCAGTTACGTCCATTGCGAGAACGCAAATTTGTCTGGCGTTAGGGAGTTTATCTCCTTCGCTAGTGAATTTTCGCCAGCATTAGTCACTTCACCCTTTAGTAAATTTGCCCCCATGTTCCTTACAAACAAAGGCACAACTAATAATAATAAAAAATAATAATAAATCTGACCAACAACAGATAATATCTGGGTGCTTTGTCTCCCACATTAAAATGAATAAACCATATATTTATGTCTATGTCTTTATATAGACAGTGGGACGACTCAGATCCCTTTGGTTGAATGCGGAAGGAGAGGGGAAGGATAAAATGACGTATGTGTTTGTCACGCGTCTGTTTTGTCATGCTTTTTTTGTTGCACATCGTTTTTGTTTTGTCGAAACGAGAATGGGCCAAACTCTTTGCACAGTTTTGTGAAGATTTTCTTGTGAAATACAGAAGTTCTCAGCGAATCTGTTCAGTCGCTAGTTTTCACCAATCCTATATGTCTCCTTTAATAAGCGGTTACTGTGTATGTTCTGTTGAATTTCTGGAATTAGAGCTGAAATAGCAAAAATCCTTTAATATATTTTAGAATTAACTTTGATCCCCACACTCAACTGCAAGAACACTATAAGAGCATTAAGTTTCAAAGGCATTTTTGTTGGAGCTCTGACTATGATCTGCATCAGTACCTGCACTAGGTGTATAGTACAGTCACATGGACAGGTAGGACTCCATCTTGGCTGTTCCTGCTGGAATTAGAGAATCCCTGGGACTAGAGAGATACAACAGTAAAAAATCTGTTCTTGTCTAAACCCTGGGCCTGCACGGAAGAGCCCTATGGGCAGTGGCTTTTATTGTCACCCTTTGCAACAATAACAGTTGTAAGTCTTGTGGGTTAAGTATGTTCCAGCTTTGCCCTGTGATCTGGAGGGATTTGGCTCGTTCTTCCGGTTCTTCAGGTTTATCAGATGACACTTGTGCACCTCAATTTTCAAATAGGAGAATTTTGGTCAGATGGAGATGATGTACATGATGAGCAAATGGATAATGTAGATCCAGTCCAAGCACTTGTAGTTAGACCATGCTAGGAAAGAATATTCCGTGATACTAAGAGTAAGGACAAAAGAAAGACACAGTATGACTCCAGTGAGAAGCATTGTCAGGAGACATGACATGACCTTTCATAAAATCTTCCATGACTCCTTAATCACTGATCATCGGAGGATGTGAAATGCCTTTTGGGCAGCCCGAGGCTCCAAGGAACAGCAAAGGGACAGGAGATGTGACTGTCAGAAAAATACACCAAGAGGAATAGATTAATATTTAAACATTTACCCTGTGTGTGAGATCCCTGGATTAACTGTTTCCTTCTATAAAATGTATTAATGTCCAAATATATTGCTGCAATTCTCCTCTGTCCATATCCTCCCCTGTACTCGGTTCCTTACTTTCCTTTTCCCTCTTGAAATATCGAACAAGTGGGTCTAAATAATGCATGAGGATAGGCCATTCATTTACATGATGAAAGAACTATTAATTCAAACTCTTTAGCTCTTGTTTTGTCACGCATTCACAGCTTGATGTTTACATTATAAAATACAAGGTTGGTATCAGTTCCCTTTGTTCTCAGACAGTTGAATAATTTAGGAAGCTGCCTGGATGCTTTGTATTTTATCTCCTCCTAATGGAAGTCTTCTTGCTAAATGTATTTGTAGATTTCACTTTGCTCTACTACTGCAGGTACTGACCCATGAGCCAGTATCTAATAGATGCACTGAACCCTCAATTTACTAACAAAACGTCACAGAGAGCAAACTAAATTAAATGCGTTGACTTTGAATTAATATATCTACAGTATACAGAACTTATGCTTGATACTGATATATTCTGTATTGACTCACCGTGAAGCGTTTACATTCAGGAAGATAAATGAGGGCAGGGGTCCTCACCACTAGAATCCAAAAGATGGTGGCTCTATGTGTATAATCACCCGAGAAGATGAGATTTCATTACAAGAAACATCCCACTGCTCATCCGCACTTAACATAAATTGTACTCATTAATCAATGGATACGGGTGCCCCGCACTGCCTCATGTAAGAGTTGTATTGGATATTGATTTTAGGTGCCTATACTCAAGCATTCTTGGTACTTTCTGTCCAGCTGAATAGCTTTAGAAACATACAGTATTTGTCATGCTCAGTGTGTATGTTTTGTATAGAGATAAGGGGCCTTATTTGTTACTAGTAGTGCAGAGATGAGCTGGAAATAGTGTGCAAGCATGCATGTAGTAAAACACCATACATGCACCATTGGAGAACCAAGCATCATACTTATGTGAGAAGGCCAATGAAATTTTAGGTAATTGAAGGATGCGTATGTCTGTGCTCTTCCCAAGTGACCTCCCTTAGGACATGTTCTACATGCTATAGGTCAAATTGAGGTTCTGTATTATGAGTACAAACACTCATGGTTATAATGACTGCACTCTTTCCTTTGGGTGACCTTTGCTGATGAGGGAGATCTTGATTGAGAGAGGTCAAGCATTTGAAATCAGAGCAGTTATTTCCCTCTGCTACCCTTAATTACCCTGTTATTACCCAATATCACAAAATAGAAGTTTCTGACGATACTGTAGAACCAAGAGGTGGGATTACTGCAGTTATGGAAAGTAAGCAATTAGTGGAACTAGAGCAGAGGGCGTTGGCTATGCAAGTTTACTGTCAAGTTGCATCAGCCAGATGAGGTCTGCCGGGGTGAAATTTGACTCAGAACTTAATGTTGAATCCACATGGTGACTCACCACTGGGGACCCTCTATAGTAATTTTATGTGAAAGCTATATTGTGTAGGAGACTGATTAATAATTTCCCTGGTTATTATGCAATCCCCTAAAGTTTTGCCATTGAAGGGCTCCTTAGTTTATGGAAGGAGTACTCCTCCTCCTTGGTCAAAGCACAACCCCTCATTTTCCCTAGTTTAGCCTTAAGGTAGCAGTGTGCTGAAATATTTAAATTGATAAGCCATGTGTTTGTAATGACTTTTTACCAGACATTCTCCTAGGTGAAAGGTAGTAAAGAGTGTAGCCGCATGTTAGTGCAGGATTTTTTGAGTGGGCAGCTATCTTCTGTTAGGTCTCACTAGGAGAGATAGTTAGATTCAGGGCTGTTTAGCTGAGCAGTCGTGGGCTCCATCAAGGGATGTTAGAGGGGCTAGTCCCCAGTGGCATTGTTGCCGAGAGAGAGAACCAGTGTGCAGGTTTTAGGGCCTAGATACAGTAGTTTCCCCACTTGGGTTCCACTCAAAGAGGAATCCCCTGAAGAAGTGAGAGAACTCTGTGCAGACTGGATGATATTCCTCTTCAATGTTCTATAGTTCTATAGTACGTACTGACTACTTAAACATTTTTGTCTGTATTATATCATTGATCTCCTTTGTGGAATGTTCTTAATAAATAAGTTCTGGTCATGTTATAAGAACCACTGGTATCATTCTTGTGAAATACTACATAGTACAGTTGCATTACACCCTGCCCCACACCACTGTGAGGGCCCACACCTGAGTGTCTTAAGTCTCATCCAGAACAAATTATACGGTAATACTAATTGTTTTGGCTGATGGTACCATTCCATTTACTATAGCATTACAATTGTTTTCTATATTGCTTCAGCTTCAGCCAAGGCCTATTTTGATCATTTTGAAGGTTTCAATTAAACATTTGAGGAACACACTGGATGAAATGCTTTACTTACCTTTAATTTCATCTTCATCTCTTCAGAGTATCTAGAAATATGAGTGTGAGCTCATAATTATTTATGTTTCTTGTTAAAAAATGCAAACAGCACTGCTTTGTTCTCTGACATCATTGAAATACAAATCCCTGCTGATATCCCCAGTATGAACGACCCAATCAAATGCAATAACCTTGTTGTACTGTATATCTGCCCAATAGTGATGGGCGAATTTATTTGCCAGCCATGGATTCTCTGTGAATTTCCGCACTTCTTCACCCGGAAAAATTTGCTGCAACAACAAAATTTGGCCCAAAATTATTCGGATATCCATTGACTTTAATGCATTTGGACAACGGTCACACTGGTAAAAATTGTAGCATCAAAATTGTCATGCATCAAAATAATTTTGACCCATTGACTTCAGTGCGTTTTGCAATTTTTTGGCAGTTTCACAAATTTTTTCGATGAAGTGAAATGGGACATATTCACCCATCACGAATGCCCATCTCCAAGAGACTGTCTGCCACGTGAAGGGCAAAGATTAGAATTCCCTTCCCTTTTAAATTATGAAGAATTCCCACCTAATGTTCAATATTTTACTCCAATTCCCCAACCTTTATGATATAGGCAAAAAATTACAGTACAAATGGACGATTCCGTTTTTCTCCTGTAAGTAGTGGAGGTATGATAATTACCTTAGATATGAAACAAAGTTTATTAATCGCCAGAGGAAATATCAGTCTTTCCCAACCAATTAGTCAAGTAATAACATTCTTCACTAGAATTCCATCCCAGCTCAACTACTAGGCTTATTATGATGTAGATGTGGTTTGCTTCTTACTAATCCTACAATTTAAAGATCTTAGGATTCTTAGGATTTGATCAGAGAATTTTAATAACTTCAATTTGTACCACTTTATAGTCTTTTTTGGAGTCATCACTTGTAGAAGACAGAAGGGCTCATTCATCTCTGCAGCTGTAGTTGCGGTTATGAAAACATGGATGAAGTTGTTGACTGTTCATTGAAGGTACTTGCATCCCAAGACCCTCTTTGGACTTTCTGTATCTGTGAGTCCACCCACCTCCTGTGTTCAATCATGTAACTGCACCTATTGACGTAGCCAAACCAGTGGCGTAAAATCTTTGGAGGGGCACACAGAGATCCCTACCTGGCGCCTGCTCGCCTACTCCCTGCCACCTGCTGGCAGCTTAATCTTGCTGCATCCTACCTCTCCACTCACATTAGGAGAGGGGGGATTCATATTTCTATAGAGTAAGCAGATCCTGCTGTCCAGGCCCCCATTCCGTGGGGGTGCTTCCTATATAGTTATGCTACTGCATGAAACCCCAGTACTACTGCCACCTTCAAGCTGACTAATTTAAGGTTTCCCACTATGCCTTGTGCCAAAACATTAAGCAAACTTGCATCTAAGAATAAGAATCACATGCAGCCATCATTTTGATACTGGAAAGGAGGCCATCTGACCCCCCCCCCCCCCAGTTTTTGGCTCCATTGAGTCTTATTTGCAGCAAAAACCAAGCATAGATGTGGACGACAGTAGCACATTATAATAGTTTATCATTATATAATAAGAAAAAATTTATAATTGGTTCATTAGGATTTCATTTTCCTTATTTTGTGCTTTGGATTCAAGCATTTCCCTCTTTTTTTATCAAAAATATATAAAATAAAGGTATTTATATATAATATATTTGGCCAGCAACAAAATGGTGTATTCAAAGACAGAATCAGCCTGTCAATGGTATAGAGACATAGGATAATTAGCACTTAGCGCATGTGACTGACCCACAATTAGCGGCTGAGTGATGAGAATGAATAGAGATGATTAATAATCAGAAGGCCTTATTATGATCTTGAATAGATTTCATTAACAAACAAACAATGTACCTGGAAAGCTGTCCAAGTAAAATAATCTCCTCCATTGAAAAAGGAAAAATAGCAGCACAATAATTAACACTTGAGATCAGGGATTTGTGCATTTAGTGGGCAAAAGTGGGTCTGTCATTATTGAAAGCTTTGCTGGACAATAATTTGAGGTTTTGCAACCCAAATTCCACTGTTTTTGTTATACAGATGGCTTGAATCTCAGCCATAAAGCAGGGCAGGACTGCTGTTTTGTGATGACAAAAAGAAGGCTTCATGTTTAATTACACTTATAGAATCACAAAGTGATTCTGTTACTAAACGCTAAACATTATTTAGTGCCAAAATAAAAACAGTCTAATTTTCATGCAGTGCAAGAACAATACCCTCTTTATTACTTTAGTTAAACTATTACATTTTATGGCCCTCAAAAGATAAATCTGTGTTCTTAAGGAAATTGATTTGGTTTAATGGGCTCCTGATGTTCTTGTGGCAGAAAGGATAAAAAACAATATCTAAGAGTTCTCCCCTTAAACATCCCGCTATGTGAATAAGAATCAAGCGGTAGAACGGGGTCTCTAGACTTGTGCCATTCAAGTGCTTGTAACACACCGTGGAAGTTCTTGCTGTGCTGATTGAAGCAATAGAAAGAGAGTGTTTTTGGCTCTGCTATTATCAAATGCGTCTGAGACGGTAACAAAAGCAAAATCCTCGCCTCCTTCTTGGGCGACTTGCTGGGTAAAAGCCTGTCGCTCGATTCAACAGTTTATAAGCAGCACAAAATCTGTCTATTTATCTAAATTATAGTTTCTATTTTTCCATGATATATAATGATCATCTATTTTGATATCTGAACATTTTTTTTCTATGATTTTTTTTTATTTGAATAGTTCTGTATATTTTAGATATATTTGTATGTTCTGTGTATTTTTACCTGTTCCTTATTTATAATCGGGTGCTGAGATTGGATTGATGAATTAATACAGAGGTCCCCAAAACTACTAAGATGCCCCTTTGGGTAAACAAACCTAGAGAATGGGCTGTTGGTCCTGATGCGATTTGGGGTGCATGCTGGTAAGTTGCTCTGAATAGACAGTATGACAATTCCCACCCCAAAAAATCTGAAAACGTCAATGTGCATGGACAGCATGTTTGGCAGTTTTTCTCCCAAATGTGTATAATGGTCCATCTGCTTTCATTCAAGAAAATGAAGGGACTCTCCCCATACGTAACTGCTGCTCTGAGGATAGATTATTAGAGAAGGGAGGTCATGAAACATTGACATAGAGGCCAACATTGAACAGCGATTGCTTTGCTTAGTCATGTTGCTTAGACCATATTGGACAACCATTAGTTTATGTTTGCATGATCCAAATGAAGATCATCCTCTAAAAGAAATTCTGCTTAGCCAAGCTCACCCGGGGGTCACTGGCTACGTAGGATGGGCCTGTGCTTGTGAGACATATATCTACACAAGAGTCTTTATGAAGGATAGGTCATGTCAGACGATTTTGATTGCTTTTTTTGATGAGGTAAGTAAGATGCTGGACAGTGTGGGGGGGAGCAGTAGATGTGAACTATTTGGATTTTGCCAAAGCGTTTGATACTGTGCCCCACAAACGACTGCTTTCTAAACTAAGGTCTGTTGGGCTCAATGAAGTCGTTTGCACATGGATAGGAAACTGGCTACAGGATCGGGTACAGAGGGTGGTTGTTAATGGGACATTCTCTACTTGGAGTAAGGTTCTTAGTGGGGTCCCTCAGGGCTCAGTATTGGGTCCACTTTTATTTAATTTGTTCATTAATGACTTAGGGGAGGGTATTGTAAGTAATGTATCAGTGTTTGCAGATGACACAAAACTATCAGCCCAATTAATTCCATCCAGGATGTGGCACTTGCAACAGGATCTTGACAAACTGGCAATCTGGGCAGCTAAGTGGCAAATGAGATTCAATGTTGATAAATGTAAAGTCATGCACCTGGGATGTAACAATATCCACTTATACCCTTAATGGGACTGCACTAGGCAAATCCATTATGGAAAGGACCTTGGAGTCCTTGTAGATGATAAACTTGTCTGTAGCAAGTAATGCCAGTCAGCAGCATCAAGGGCAAATAAGGTCTTGAGTTGTTATAAATGGGGCAGAGAGTCACGGGAGGAGGGGGTCATTCTTCCACTGTATAGAGCACTGGTAAGGCCCCATCTAGAATATGATGTACAGTTTTGGTCTCCATCACTCAAACAGGACATTATTGTATTAGAGAGGGTACAGAGAAGGGCAACTAAGCTGGTAAAGGGAAAATCTTAGCTATGAGGAAAGACTGGCCAAATTGGGGATGTTCACGCTTGTAATGATTACCTGGTAGGAGGAGCTCAAGATGTTAGGAGTGTCTCATGCGCCACACCACAAGCACAACAGCACCTGGAAGTGGAACAGAGCTGAGTACTGCGAGGGGAAGCAGAAGATCGTAACCAAAACAAGCCAGGTCTGGGCAGCCAGCGTTTAAGCAAAGTGAGTAGACAGACGGAGGTCTGTTCAGGCAGAGTGATAACAAGCAGAGGTTGTAAATAGTGATTGGCGAATAATATTTGCCAACAAAAAATCCACTGCGTTGAGAAAATTTGGTTACGCATCAGAATAGTCGTGCACATAAACATTGTCGCGTGTCAAAATTATTTGGACACCCATTGACTTTAATGCATTAGGCGTGCATATAACAATCGTCACGGGCATCGTGTCAAAATAATTTTTACGCCTATTGGCTGCAATGCGTTTTGCAAATTTTTTGGTGTTTCGCGAATTTCGCTGGAAATTCCATTTTTCAGTGAAATGGGACAAATTCGCCCATCACCAGTCGTAAACAGTGGATCAAAAATCATAAGAGGAAATCCTTGAGCGTCTATTTTGGCTCCAAATGAGTGCACGTGCATTGGACGTATTGACGCTGTGCATTCTGACGTCTGCTCTGGAACGCACATTGACCTGAAACCTGGTGCACACATGCGCTTAGATGCCCACATTACCGTTTGTGGCTCCCGTCAGCCAGGATCCTGCAGAGAAGAGGTGCTTAAGGGGTGATATGATAACTATGTATAAATATATAAGGGGATCATATAATAATCTCTCTAATGATTTATTTACCAGTAGGTCTTTCCAGCTGACACAAGGTCACCCATTCCGATTAGAAGAAAAGAGGTTCCACCTAAATATTCGGAAGGGGTTTGTTACAGTGAGAGCTGTGAAGATGTGGAATTGTCTCCCTGAATCAGTGGTACAGGCTGATACATTAGATAGGTACAAGGAAGGGTCAGATGCTTTATTCACCAGTAGCTCCTCCCAGTAGACAGGAGGGAGCCAATGAGATTAGAGGAGGGAAAGGGGTGTTACAGGGGGAGCTGGGAAGTGAATCAGTGGTACAGGCTGATACATTAGATAGGTACAAGAAGGGGTTGGATAGTGTTTAGCAAGTGAGGGAATACAGGGATATGGGAGATAGCTCATAGTCCAAGTTGATCCAGGGACTGGTCCCATTGCCATTTTGGAGTCAGGAAGGAATTTTTTCCCCCTCTGAGGCAAATTGAAGAGGCTTCAGATGGGTTTTCTGCCTTCCTCTGGATCAACTGGCAGTTAGGCAGGTTATATATAGACTTAGAGGCCGATTCACTAAGGGTCGAATATCAAAGGTTAATTAACAATTAAATCCTTCGAAACGAACGATTCGAAGGATTTAAATCCAAAGATCAAAGGAATATCCTTCGATCAAAAAAAGTTAGCCAAGCCTATGGGGACCTTCCCCATAGGCTAACATTGACTTCGGTAGCTTTTAGATGGCGAACTAGGGGGTCGAAGTTTTTTTTAAAGAGACAGTACTTTGACTATCGAATGGTCGAATAGTCATACGATTTTTACTTCGAATCCTTCGATTCGAAGTCGTAGTCGTAGTCGAAGGTCAAAGTAGCCCATTCGATGGTCGAAGTAGCCCAAAAAATACTTAGAAATTCGAAGTTTTTTACCTTCGAATCCTTCACTCGAAGTTAAGGTTGAACTTGATGAACTTGGGTTTTTTCAAACTAACTTACTATGTTACTATCACAAGTATATTTCCATACAAGTATATTTCTCTCAATGGTACATGCTTTGGGTACTTCAATTAAGCCTGCTTCTTGTGTATATATCTCAGAACTACCCTACTCAGACAGATAACCTTATAATCAGTCTGTTCCTGTATACACAGCACTGCTAAGCTGAAACTATACAGGGATAGAGTGTAACCATGAATTGTGCATCTTGCACATACAGCCGTGTTTTTCATAACCTTTTATACCATATCACCCTTAATATACCCTTTAATTCTTCCCTTCTCTCTTTCTATTCAATGAAATGTTAACACAGAAGGAACACGCGCATATTAAACCAATAACAAGAAACTCTTTAACAGCCGCCATGATGGACATACGCAATAAAGAGCCGAACGCCAGAGATGAATAATGTTTACAGACTGGAGAATGGAGGGGAGGAGCAGAAAAATAGAAGGGAAACATATTTTATTTCCCAGATGTAATAAGAGAGTTATATCTCTTCAACAACAGCAGGTAGAAAGTAGCTTAAAAATTGCAGCAATAAAAGATTATTAATGCCATAAACAAGGTGTTTCGCTGGCTCATCTGTCTGGTTCTGAGATCAAATAAACGGAATATTCTGGAGGAGAGATTGTATTAGAATTGTCTCATACATGCAAATGGGAGTGTAAATTATCATTGTTTGTTTCTAAACTCACCATGGTACATTTGCAAGAATAAGGAACATACACCTTAAAGGAGAACTAAACCCCCCATTAGCCCCCTCTGCTGGCCCCCCTCTCTGCCTCCCCCCTGCACAGTCTTAACCCTGAATTCTTTCCCCTCTAGAAATAGCATCCGCAAATGCAGAGTGAGTACAGCGGAGCTCACGGGCGCCATCTTCTTCTCTTCGTTAATCGTCATGGAGTGATTGGCGTATTGTTGCATGCGCAGATGAAACAAACTTCTGGTTCGCAGCAACTGCGCATACACTGAAAGAGACGGAAATTGTCGAAGGGGCGAAAGAAGACACGAAGATTACCGAAGAGAAGAAGATGGCTCCCGTGAGCTCTGCTGCGCTCACTCTGCATTTGCGGATTTATTTATTTAAGAATTCACATTTCAAGGCGTCACAACCTTTGAGTAAAGCTGCCCATAGACGCAATGATCTGATCGTACGAATCGAGGACTTTTTATTATACCCCAATGCTGGAAATAGCTCGAATCTGAAAATACGCCATCTAAAACCTGTTGATGTCATGAAGGAGTCAATGGCAGAGGTCCCTTGAACCGTTTCAAGATGTTAATAACCTTCATGATGTTTGAGTTGTTTTCGGAAGGTTTTTCCCAAAAACGAAATCAATTCAAGCAATTACAGTTTTTTACGGCTGACAAACTCAATCAATTCGAGTTTTTGGGTTGTTAACCTCAAAGTTTTTTCCATTCGAGTTTTTTCTTAAGTTAGAAACCATTTGAGTTTTAACTCTAAAACTCCACCTTTGATAGATAACCCCTTATACGTATGTTTATTCTTTAGGATCAGACATACAAGCCATTTTTGTTCATTTTCTCTGTAGCTACTTGTTTTACTCGTCTTTCTATTCAGGCCTCTCCTATTCATATTCCAATCTATTATTCAAATCAGTGCATGGTTGCTAGGGGAATTTGGACCATAGTAACAAGATTGCTGGAATTGCAAACTGGAGAGCTGCTGAATAAAAAGCTAAATAACTCAAAAACAACAAAAAATTAAAAAATTAAACCAATTGAAAATTTTCTCAGATTATCTACATCATATTAAAAGATGATCTAAAGGTAAACAACCCCTTAACTGTTTAAAAAAATCTCAAAAAATTGGATAAAAGATTTTTTGAACAATTTTTTAAAAATGAATGTAGCAGTGCAATTCTTCTATGGAATACTTTTTTTCCTGCAAAATATATAGATAAAAAAAAAATAATAGCAATTGAGGAATTAATTGCAATACAAAATAATTCTGATTTTATTCCTTTTGAATTTAAAAACCGTAAAAATGCCTCATGGTGTAGTATTTCTAAATTTATTTAAAACTATTTATTAAAACTATTTTTAAAACTTTAGTCCTCCTTTATTGCTTGTAATCAGGAGAAAATACATTATGGGGTCATAAAAGGTCCACATTTTGGGGCAAAACTTGCCATGTTTTGTGTATAGTTTTGATATTCTTGCAAATTTACAGATGTTTCATTTTTGTCAAAATTTAAGAGACAATTTGGTTCAAAGTTGACTGCCAAGGCCTTGAACAATAACACCGTGATCATAAAGCTACTGGATATGATGGGGAATGGAATAATAACTTTTAGTTTTTGAATTAAATATCAGTAATTCTGTGTGTTTTCAACTGATATTACTAAATAGGTTCATTTTTCTGGTTTCTATTTCCCTAGAAGCAGAGCAGGGTTATTGGGAATATGAATTACTGTCTCTTTTTTCAACCTTTTTCACAATGTTACTTTATGACATCACATATCTTCAGAAACATATTTCAAACATAATATTTTAATCAGAGTGTCATTCTGTGAGCTTATCTTCATTGCCATTCCCCCAACACTCACAAACATACACCATAAAAACCAACAACCACCTTATAATATCACTGCCAGAACAATATTTTAATACCACACCAGAATAGAGAAGGAAAATCCTATAAAATGACTCATTCTCACAATTTATCACCACATTGGCATTTTTTTTATTTTTGATGGATTTTGTCAGTAAAACATAAAGTTGTTCTCATTTGCACAAGTTATTTAACTCTGTTCAGCTTATTTTAAAGGTGCGCAGCTGTTTTCCTTTGATAAAATGGAAACCTCAGACACAATTTGGGGCAGATTTATCAAGGGTCGAATTTCGAAGTAAAAAATACTTCGGAAATCGTCCATCGAATTAAAATACTTCGACTTTGAATATCGAAGTCGAATGCTTTTTCACCGAATTTGGTCATCAAACAATCAAAGTAAAATCGTTTGATCGAACGATTAAATCATTTGAATCTAACGATTTTAGAGCATGATCGAATGATTTTACTTCGATGTGTAAAAACTTACAATGGTCTAGAAGGTCCCCAAAGGCTAACATAGCACTTCGGCAGGTTTAATTTGGTGAAGTATTGAAGTCGAAGTTTTTTTTAAAGAGACAGTACTTCGATTATCGAATATTCGAATATTCAAACTATTTTACTTTGAATCGAATTCTAAGTAAATTTGAAGTCGTAGTATCCTATTCGATGGTCAAAGTATCCAAAAAATTACTTTTTGATTTTCGATTTTTTTTACTTCGAAAATTCCCTTGAATTCACTTCGACCCTTGATAAATCTGCCCCTAAATGTCAAAACATAAAGTGCAAAAAAAAACCAAACATGTATTATTTTTGATTTATAGAACTCGATAGGTACCTAATATACAGGGACAGAGACAAGAGGAACGTGTTTGTAGGGGTTCAACTGTGCTTCTTTTAAAGAGGATGGTTGTTCACCTTTATTTTAACTTCAGGTAATTGGATTTGAATTTAATTCCACTTTAATTGGTCTTCATTACTTATTTTGATTATTTCCAAACTGCAACTGAAAATGCTAAATTTACAGCCTTGAATCCCCTGATTGGTGTGTTCCAAGTCCATCAATCTCTCAGGCTCTCCTCTGCCCGTACGTAAAAACTAATTCCAAAGTTGGATTGCTGTGTCCCTCAGACCTGTAGGTTACATAAGGGGGAAACAAAACAGAAGATCGGAATAATATATAGAGCAATATTTCAAAATTATTAATTGTTACACCTTAAGGGGCAAATTCACTAAACGACGAAGCGCCTAACGCTAGAGTTAATTTGCCAGTGTATCGCATTTTTGTTTTTTCGCCGATTCACTAACGGACACTGGCGTAAATTCGCTAGTGTTACTTCGCACCCTTATGCCTGGCGAATTTGCGCAACAGACGTAAATACGCAAATTCACTAATGTGCGGATTTTTCTGAACGCTACCTTTTACGCCAGACTTTCTTTGCCACCTCAGACCAGGCGAAGTGCAATAGAGTAGATAGGGATTGCTTCAAAAAAAGTTAAAAAAAATTCTAAGTCCCAAAAACGCTGGCGTTTTTTAATTTTTTATGGGTGATAGGCTGAAAAAGATCGACAAATTTTTAGGGGCTACCCTCCTTCCCCCCTACATTTCCTAACTCATGGCACCTTAACTATACAGTGGGCACATTTGTAGGGCAAAATAAACATTTAATTTGATGTTTTGAAGGTTTCCCAGGCATTTGTAGTGCTGCTACATATACCTCCATTGTTACTTGAATTTGGCGCGGTATGCAAATTAAGCATCGCTAGCGTAACTTCGCTTTGCTTGGCGAATTAACGCTAGCGCAACTTCGCAACCTTACACTTCTCCTGAGCGCAACTTCGGATTTTAGTGAATTTGCGTAGCGCTGGCGACAATACGCCTGGCGAAGTGCGGCGAAGCGGACGCCGGAGCAACTACGAAGCTTAGTGAATTTGCCCTAAGTGTTTTAATCAAAGGCTTCTTTGTGTAGTTCAACTACAAACTTTTACTATTGGTGAAAAGTGTTTCCAAAAAGAATTCGTGATTAATTCTGTGAATAAAATGATTCCAAACAAAATTCGTGATTGTTTCTATAAATAAGTTATTTAAACCAGTGAAAAATAAAAAATAAACAATACAATGCACAGAAACGAAAAAAAGAATAAAGAAGAGAAAAGGTAAGAAAGTGGAGGGAGGGGGGTTGGGAATCTTGCTTGGCGCTGTGATCTAGCCCACACTATAAACTTGTATTTTTAACTTACAGTTGATAACTTTTCCTTAAAATGTGCATTAGGGAGAAACAAGTGCTATAGAAGATTTTACAACATAGTAATTAGCATAGACGATTGTTCTCAATGTGATAAACCTCCACTGTTTCCAGTGGTATATTATACTCACAAGACGTGAGCAATTTCAAGCATTGAATGTAGTCGACGATTGCTTCTCTCTTAAGCTTCTTTCGTCCTTTCTGGGCAATAAAGTGACATGTGCAGAAAAGCCTTTACAAGTTTAATATATAAATAAAAGTTACACTCACAAATGTTCTCGTTAAAATTGCATGTAAAATCAGATATAAAAAGTCTCCGTCTGCTGCTCCGACTTTTCAGTGTCTTTTACTGTCCACTGCGCATATCCGCATTAGGCTTCCGCAATCTTTAAAGTCTTTGGTAGTCCTTGCTAACGTGTTTCGCCGGGTGGCTTCTTCCTTGAGCGATCGCATACAAACGCATACAAATGTTCTGAATGACTTAAACTCTGCCATAAGCAGGCATTAAAGGGATACTGTCATGGGAAAAAAAATGTTTTTCAAAATGAATCAGTTAATAGTGCTGCTCCAGCAGAATTCTGCGCTGAAATCCATTTCTCAAAAGAGCAAACAGATTTTTTTATATTCAATTTTGAAATCTGACATGGGGCTAGACATATTGTCAATTTCCCAGCTGCCCCAAGTCATGTGACTTGTGCTCTGGTAAACTTCAATCACTCTTTACTGCTGTACTGCAAGTTGGAGTGATATCACCCCCTCCATTTCCCCCCCAGCAGCCAAACAAAAGAACAATGGGTAGGTAACCAGATAGCAGCTCCCTGACACAAGATAACAACTGTCTGGTAGATCTAAGAACAACACTCAATAGTAAAAACCCATGTCTCACTGAGACACATTCAGTTACATTGAGAAGGAAAAACAGCAGCCTGCCAGAAAGCATTTCTCTCCTAAAGTGCAGGCACAAGTCACATGACCAGGGGCAGCTGGGAAATTGACAAAATGTCTAGGTACCAGGTACCTGCTTTATTCTGACCACTGCTTCTTCTGCTTGAACCACAGGAGGCAGTGTGATTGGGGTATGGTGGATAATGTCAATGACGTGTCTCCATGTCAATGTTCCCTGGTAACTATGCTATGGGCCTGGGTATGGAATAGGCAGCCTTAAAGTGGACCTGTCACCCAGACATAAAAAGCTGTATAATAAAAGTCCTTTTCAAATTAAACATGAAATTCATTTTTTTTAAGTGTTCATAGCTGTTGTAAACTCATTTAAAAATCTCAACTGTCAATCAAATATTGCCATAGGCACAGAGGTGAGGCAGCAAATTACTTTCACTTTCCATTCAGTACTTCCTAGATGTCACTGCTCTCCCCACATTCCCCCGTTCTCTTTACTATTTAATTGTGTAACCAGGGCATGGGGATGGACATCAGGTCCCCCATTCTGGTGAACAAACAAAATTCTGAGATGATACAAGACTTGTCTTAATAACAATGTCCAAAAAATGGCTCCTGCCTGCTTGCTATAATTATGAGTTCCCAGATTGATGTAAACAAGATTCAAATAATATGTGCAGTGTAATTAAAGTTCATTTTGCTTGACTAACATGATAAAATAAGAATTTGAAATCCTTTTTTTGGGTGACGGGTCCCCTTTAAATAACTCAATTATTTAAAAAATAGCTCAATTATGTGTTCAGTTACCAGCTGAGCAAAATCAGATTGCCGAAAGTGCAAACTGGAGAGCTACTGAATAAAAAACAAAATAACTCAAAACCCATAATTAATAATAAATGAAAACCAATTGAAAATTGTCTCAGAATACCATGCTCTACATCACACTAAGGGGTTATTTATCAAAGTCTGAATTTATTTCAATATTTTCTGCTACAAACTCTGATCAAATCCGCTCTGTTTTTTTACGTTTATTTATTATTATATCTTCCCGAAATTTGCTTTGCAGGAAAAAAACAGGTTTTCACAATTTTTTCCGATTTTTCATCCAATTTTCATGATTTTTTTTGATTTTCACCCAAAAACTCACGAAAACCCAGCGCACGTCAAAAAATCATTGGGTCTCCCATTGACTTATATGCAACCTCAACAGGTCTGAGATGCCAGATTTTCTGATTCAGACTTTTCCATCCTCGGGGGTTTAATAAATTCCAAAAAATTCATGATTTTTTAAAGTACGATTTTATTTTAAAAAAAAATCACAATTTTTGTTGTGATTTTTGCATTCAGAGTTTAGTAAATAACTCCCTAAGGGTTATCTATTAAACTGCGAATGCAAAAATCATAATTAAGCGCAAAAAAGCAGATCGGATTTGATCAGAGTTTGTAGCAGAAAATATTGAGATAAATTCAGACTTTAATAAATAACCGCCCTAAAGTTAATTCAAAAGTGAACAACCCCTTTAAGAAATTTGGGGCCATTAAAAACAATTTATTGTTCAATACAATTTTAAAAATATTTCAAATATATATTTGTAAGAATTCTATTTCTCGCCTGCCAAGTAGCAATTTTTTCCCTTAAATAAATTTTAGATACAGTAACTTTTATGCCTTGGGCGCCACTAACACAACTCAACAGGAAGATTTAGGAGAGGAAACATAACAGACTTTGAAGCTGTTAATTAAAAGCTAATTATGCCTTAAACTTTTATAGAAGCACAGTCAGCAACAAGCGCAAAATGATCAAATACAAAAATTTTTAAAAAAACTATTAGCAGAATGCAGTTTGATGATTTAATAGTTTCTCTGTAACATTTGATCAAACATACAAAATTAAGATTTTACTTTTTCTTTTTTTAACTTATTGGATATATTTGTTCAGCAGACAACATTTTGAGCATTACATTTGTATCATCAATAAAGACTACTATGACTACTGAAGTAGTGTTACATAGGAAATCCCAAACCCAGAACAAACCCCAAAGTCCCAGTCATGGCTCAGTCTTCTGCCTATATCAGTCGCCTTTCATTTCAGGAGGAGCCTTCTGCTACACTGATGCTGCTGGTTCTTAATGTGAAAGGACCAAGGAGAGAGTTCTGGACAGGCGAGGGAATCATATGTTTGCAACAGGAATGGAGAGAGGAGTGTGGTCAAGGGACTGGCCAAGTCTAAACCAAACAGGCAGTGCAATACACAATCAGGAGACTGGAGTGTAGTCGAGGTCACAAGCCAGGTCAATACACCAATAACACTGTAAAAAAAACAGGATCCAAGAGAGTAGCCAGTACATAGGCAGAGATCAGGACAGGCAGCAAACGAGACTTGGTCAGGGACAGGCAGGGTCAAGAACAGATCAGGAACAAGAAATTGCACCCAGGAACTAATGAAATTAGACCTACGTTGGAGAATGGAAAAAATGGACATGCACCTTTAAATAATTTAATTTTGCAACAGGGCAATGGAGAAAATCCAGAAAGGCACGAGTGGAGCATACCTGGAAGCGCCAGAAAGGATGTCCCCTTTGCACCCCCACTGAACCGCCAGGTAATATACTCACAAGTAGACTGTTGACTTTTACGTACTCTTCTCTTTATTCCTTGTGCCATTTGGAATCCATAAGTTTATATAAAATACTTGTCATGGAGTCTTAACTTTGGATGTTCATTTAGAACTGTGTTTGTATTTTCTGTTAAATCTATCAAGAATTGCAGACAGATATTCTCTCAGCAGAATGTTATTTTAAAGGTTTTACTTTAAAAACAACAGCAACACATCCCTAGTTGATTACAACGTGGAATTAGATGTTTTTGTAGAAATGTTTGCAGATCTTAAAGGGATACTGTCATGGGAAAAAACATTTTTTTCAAAATGAATCAGTTAATAGTGCTGCTCCCGCAGAATTCTGCACTGAAATCCATTTCTCAAAAAAGCAAACAGATTTTTTTATATTCAATTTTGAAATCTGACATGGGGCTAGACATATTGTCCATTTCCCAGCTGCCCCCAAGTCATGTGACTTGTGCTCTGATAAACTTCAATCACTCTTTACTGCTGTACTCCAAGTTGGAGTGAGATCAACCCCCTCCCTTTCCCCCCCAGCAGCCAAACAAAAGAACAATGGGAAGGTAACCAGATAGCAGCTCCCGAACACAAGATAACAGCTGCCTTGTAGATCTAAGAACAGCACTCATTAGTAAAAACCCATGTCCCACTGAGACACATTCAGTTACATTGAGAAGGAAAAACAGCAGCCTGCCAGAAAGCATTTCTCTCCTAAAGTGCAGGCACAAGTCACATGACCAGGGGCAGCTGGGAAATTGACAAAATGTCTAGCCCCATGTCAGATTTCCAAATTGAATATAAAAAAATCTGTTGGCTCTTTTGAGAAATGGATTTCAGTGCAAAATTCTGCTGGAGAAGCACTATTAACCGATTCATTTTGAAAAAAATGTTTTTTCCCATGAAAAGGAAAAACAGCAGCCTGCCAGAAAGCATTTCTCTCCTAAAGTGCAGGCACAAGTCACATGACCAGGGGCAGCTGGGAAAATGTCTAGCTCCATGTCAGATTTCAAAATTGAATATAAAAAAATCTGTTTGCTCTTTTGAGAAATGGATTTCAGTGCAGAATTCTGCTGGAGTAGCACTATTAACTGATGTGTTTTGAAAAAAACATGTTTTCTGATGACAGTATCCCTTTAAATATTTCAGTGTAACAACAAAACAAAACAAGATACTTTGCAGTTCTACAATCCCAAAACCAGAGGTAAATTATAAAATAACAGAGCTTGAAACCTTTTTTTGCAGAAACATGATGGTCAACCAAATACGATGGTCTCCCAAACGGGACATCGACACTTTAGGCAAAACATTTTTCTTTTTTTTTGTCTGCCCTTGAGTAAACGGTTTTAAATTATTCATGAAATGTATATTAGAATCTGGTGTATGGGGTGGAATGCAGAATATGATCATATGGATAAAAGCCAATTAGTCAAGATCCTTTACTTCATTAAACTCAATAACATTGCTCATCTATCTATATGCTTTGATTATATGATAGAATTTCGAGAATAGGGGCAGCAGCAATATATTTCTAAATAACTTTCTGTCCGAACCTTGGCAGCAACCTTCTGGTATAAATATTAATGTTCAATATAATTTCCCACTGTGTTACATGCATAATCAGTTCTGCTAATGCTTTTTTAAAGCATCCGCATTAATTATAACAGGCTTTGCAGCACAGAGAGGTTGATGACATGGCTGCCCAGTTCTCTGGGTATATTCATGGGTCACAGCTGAACAGCTGCCTTCTTTTTTCAAGAGTCCCTCAATCTATGAAGGAAAGGATTATTAATAACTGAGCTGCTGGGATCTACTGTTGACGTGTTAGTAACACTCCACTGAAGGGTTTGAAAATAGAGTGAGGAATCACGCTGTGTGTCATGGTAATGGAAGGATATACATTTCTAGGCATTAGTGCTGCTCTGGTGTATTATGTGTATTGTGTGTTGCGGTACTGGAAATATTAAAAAACATCAGAATAAAATAAAATGATCATCATGGAGAAAATAGAAAATAGAGAGATTATATACTGTGTACTGCAGTGATCCCCAACCATTGGCTCGTGAGCAACATGTTGCTCTCCAACCCATTGGATGTTGCTCTCAAAGCAGGTGATTATTTTTGAATTCCAGCGAGTTTTAATTGCATAAGTATAGTAAGTATACTAAGTATAGTGCCAAGTAGAGCCTCCTGTAGGCTGCCAGTCCACATAAAGGCAACCAAATAGCCAATCACAGCCCTTATTTGTCACCTCATGGGACTTTTTCATGCTTTTGTTGCTCCCCAACTCTTTTTACATTTAAATGTGGCTCAAAGGTAAAAAAGGTTGGGGACTCCTGGTGTAGGAGCCCACAGGGTTAATGCCCCCTTATGGCATTAAATGCCTATACTTCCCTGTTCCCTGGTTGCTGGGCAGAAGCCCATGTTTCTACTACTGCTAATTAGCATATTGTGTACAGTGTATCATTGGCCCAGAGGCTTATGGCAAGTTCCTGCCACACTTCTGTGGGTAAAGGGTGGATCATCCTCTATCCTCTGCCACCCCAGGAGGGAGTGGATGCACTGGGAGCCTGGAGCATTAGGCTCAGTAAAGGGAAGACCACAAGGGTGGTGAGGCCCTTGGTGATACAGGGACACCGTGAATAAGGTGCAGTCAGGACAGGGTAGTTCTCTGTAAAAGCACTTTCTAGGAAAATCAGGCAGATCGAACTAGTGAGCAAGACCAGCCTGGGGTCCAGCTAGGAGGTATAGGAAGGGGGCAGCTCTCCCCTCAAGCAAGACTGGCCTGTAGTGTAGGGATCACAGCCTGATAAGAATTTAGGTTTAGTGATTTCACTGATCCAATGTGTGGGGAACTCGCTCACTGTACAGAGATCCTGACGGTGCCTCTAACTACTCTACCTCTACAAGGATGTCACAAGGTGCTGGCTCTGAAATGTTGCATTGTTGCCTGACATGTTTGTGAATACGGAAACCCTGTTTTTTGTTTTAAGAGAATAAAGCCTGTTGCTGTTTGTTTTGTTCAAGAACCTTTTGGCATCTAGTTCTTTTATTCAGTCATGCAGCGAGGTATAGTTGCACAAAACGATTCTCTCACCCTTTCATGTAGCAAAGACCCATCCTGTGAGAGATGATCAAATGTAACTGGTGTTCTGCCTATTTCCTAGTTTTCAAGGTCTAGCCTGGCCTAGATGGGGGTTACAACTGAATACGTGTGCTTTTTGTCCATTTAGACCTTTACAAGAGCATCAAAGCTAGATAGGACCTTCAAGGGACCTTCTCAATGGTTTCTGACCTCTAGGCCAGAGTGAACAAATACTGGCACCCTTAATATATTTTTTTAATGATTGTATGTCAACTGGTCTCTTTTTCCAATCTGAATGAGAGGCTTGAATATGTTAGGAAAGGAGGCAGGAAAGAAGTTCAGGCTAAACTATGAAAACCAAAGAAATATTTAAGTTTCTGTTGTTTTTGTGTGCACTAATTTTTTCTGCAACCCTTCCCCATGGAATGTACATAAAGTAAAAAAAAAAGACTTCTGGTTCTCATTGAACAGATCAGACAGGTGCAGCGGTCCAAATTGATGGACTCATAAAGATGTGGGGGTTTCAGGGAATGTTAGGAGCTGGGGGAGATTTGGGGATTGTTTAGGCATAGTTGTGGCTGATTTCTATTTTTTAAATTGGGGTTCAAATCTAGGAAAGCAGCAAAACAATTGCTTCAAAATGACTGCAGAACTGAATAGGACACTTAATAAAAACTGTCATTCTGAGCTTCACAATACTTAACTCTAAGGGAAGAATGCCATGCAGAATACTCTTGTATTTTAGGCCACAACACAATAGCCTGCTCTTAGGAGCATAATCAGTGATGAGCAAATCTGACCTGTTTCACTTTGCCGAAAATTTGTGAAACGGCAAAAGAATTCTCAAATGCATTGACGTCATTGGTACGTTTTTTCAGGTGAGAATTTTCAAACCGCTCAACATTTTTTTCACTCTACATTAGAGTCTACGAGTGGTTTTTCACGGTGAAAAGAGGCAAAATATTTCTCTCATCTCTATAATACCTAAGCCATGGAAGAAAGTAAAATACTACAATGAGATGTCCTGTACGCTACATTTAGATATGTTTACAAGTATTGAAAGTGATGCCTTCAACTTCAATTATCCATTGCATGCTCTTAAACATGGTTTTGGATCTATAATGGTATTAACAGACATCATGTTAGGTCTGTCCGTTGTGTTTCACCTTATGTTGCCAATGCTGTTTCCTTATCATCTTCTTCTACCACAACAAGATCATTCCCGCACATGCACAGCTAAATAAATTCAAGGGTGGTTTCATGAAACAAGGATGAAGTCAAAGACCTTGTATGACCCAATCACCTTATCTAAACATCACTGAACCTCTATGAGAGGCCCTGGGGTGTGAAGTACATTTCCATCTGTTTCACCCTTCAAAGACCTGGAGGCATTGTGCCACTATACACCACTCAACATTGTGTATTTTTGAGCCTCAACAATGGCCGGAGCTCTTCAGAAGGCAGAGGGGAGGCTGGTTGAGTTTATATACAGTGTGAAAAAATTAAGTGCACATCTTGTTAACCATTGTCTGTATCCAACTGAGATCACAATATCATTCTGCAAGGTCTCATTACATTGAGCACTGACCTTAAGGCACGTTACCTTCAGACAGTTAAAGAGAACTAAAGCCTTAATTTAAAAAGAAAACCCTACCCCCCCTACCCTACATAGACCCGCTCCCTGCTGCCCCCAGCCTAGTTGTTACCTCTGGTAAATGCCCCTAACTCTTTACTTAGCCCTCGTTGCAGATTCAAGGCATTGGAGTGAATACTTAAAAACATTTTAGGGCTGCAGATCAAAGACCAAAAGCAAATAGGAAAAATAATAAAAATCGAATGCAGTGGCAGAAGGTAATTTCAAAAACCAGGGAGCTAACAATGCTGGCCATACACTGCAAGCACATGCTTAAAGGAGAACTAAACCCTTAATTTCAAAAAACCCTATCCCCTTACCCTACATAGACCCCCCTCCCTGCTCCCCCAAGCCTACCTGCTACCCCTTGTAAATGCCCCTAACTCTTTACTTACACCTTGGTGCAGATTCAGGGCATTGGCGTTCACGGGTGCCATCTTCTCTTTACTAATCTTCGGTTCTTCTTCGAGAGCTTCAGCAATTTCAGTGGCTTTTGGCGCATGCTCAGTTGTTTGGGACTAGCAGATTGCGCCAACTGCGCATGTGCCGATACAGCACTTACTTCCAGAAGAAGACCAAAGAGAAGAAGATTGCGCTTGTGAACTCCAATGCGCTGAATCTGCACCGAGGGGTAAGTAAAGAGTTAGGGGCATTTACCAGGGGTAACAGCTAGGGCGGGGGGAGCAGGGAGGGGAGTCTATGTAGGGTATGGGGTATAGGATTTTCTTTAATTAAGGGTTTAGTCCTGAACAACTGAGCCAAAAGCCACAGAAATTGCTGAAGTGCTGGAGGAAGACCCAAAGATTACCGAAGAAAAGAAGATGGCACCCATGAACTCTGATGCCCTGAATCTGCACCAAGGGGTAAGTAAAGAGTTAGGGGCATTTACCAGGGGTAACAGGTGGGCTGGGGGGAGCAGGGGGGGGTCTATGTAGGTTAGGCGTTTTTTTAAATTAATGGTTTAGTTCTCCTTTAAGCATTTGCTTCCAGTGCATGGCCAGCATTGTTAGCTCCCTGGTTTTTGAAACTACCTTCTGCTACTGCATTAGATTTTTATTATTTTTCCTATTTCTCGTCGAACTGGAAGTGCTTGTGGTCTTTACTCTGCAGCCCACAAAAGTCAAGTATGGTGCTAACGCCTTCTGAGATTGGTTTAAAATGACTGGTTTACAATTCTAGTAGTGGTTCTGTTTTCCTTTAATGGCATCCCTTGCATTCATCATATAAAACTAGCACTTGCCAAGCATAATAATGATCTTAGCAGTACAGTTAGGAGGCTTGTTTACACCTCCATGCATCCCGTTGCTAGAGCAGTCCTTGAATGTTTGGAATTAATTAAGCTCCCAGTGGTCCCACAATACCCATCACAGTTACAGCAAAAATGGATTTGTAACATCTGGATGTCCAAAAAATTCTGCATGGCTGTTGAGGCTGTGACAAGCCTATCACTGAGCAGGTGCGACCTATAAATCACAGGTGACCCTCCGAGATGCAAATAAAAAATATTTAGAAGGCGTGTGAATTAAATATAAGCACAGGGACAATGACACTGGGATATGAATGGGTACAGGACACCGGCTCATCTATTTCAGGATGATACAGCAGCAATATAGCTTTATTGTTAATTACATTGTTGATGTTGATATAAAAAAGGCACATGCCCTTCAAAGTACAACTTTTGCCCAAGTAAATGATACCCCACTTTTAGATGATTGAAAAAAAGGCAAAAAAAAAAGTCTAATTTTACTTCCTTCTTGACTACACAGCTTTTATACTAAACAACCATTTCTGCACCTTAAAAATAAATCCCTTATTTTTATTTTTTTTTTGTGGTCAGGGTTTTTTGGGCAAAAACCCTAAAATTTTTAGAGATTTGTTATACCCCGAAGCTGCAAAAAGTCAGAATCCGAAATACTTCCATCTCAAACCTGTTGAGGTCATGTACAGTATAAGTCAATGGCAGATGCCCCTTTTACAATTTGAAGACATCGTGATCTACTCTGGATTTCGTCCAATAAGCAGAAAAAATCCGGGGTTTTCAGACAATAACCGTAAAAAATTGAGCAATTTGGACATCAAAACTGGAAAATTCATATGATTCGGGTTTCAGCTCGATTTTATCAATTTTCATCCCGACCATGACTTTTTCAAGTGATTTTATTAATAAACAAGATGAAATTGTGGATGGAGTTTGGTGGAGCTTGGTTTGATAAAAATATGAGATGAATTCAAGTTATTATAAAGAACCCCCTTAATGTCAGTGAATGTCCTCATGCAAGATATATTGTATCCCAACTTGGCAAATACCCTTTACCAGCTTAGTCGCTCTTCTTCAAACTTTCCTTTAATAATGTTTCTTGTGAGCTCTGGAGACCAAGACTGTGTTGCATATTATAGATGGGACCTTACCCATTTGTAGAATGGGCAAATCAGGCAATGAAATCATTAAAGGAGAACTAAAACTGAAAAATAAATATAGCTAAAATTGGCATCTTTTTTAAAGTGAACTTATTGCACGAGGCTAAAGTTTCAGCTTGTCAATAGCAGCAATGATCCAGGACTTTAAACTTGTCACAGGGGGTCACCATCTTGGAAAGTGTCTGTGACACTCACATGCTCAGTGGGCTCTGATTGGCTGTTGAGAAGCTAAGCTTAGGGCTCGTAACTAATTATCCAGCAGAAAATGAGCTTCCCTGGCTGTAATATAAGCTGATGCTACAGGTTTGCTGATTATTAAATTCTGATGCTAATTGCACTGGTTTCTGTGCTGCCATGTAGTAATTATCTGTATTAATTACTAATCAGCCTTATATTGTGACATTTCTATTCTATGTGTACTGTATATTGTGAGTGGCTCCCTAAGCTCAGTAAGTGACAGCAGCACAGAGCATGTGCAGTGAATCAGCAGAAAAGAAGATGGGGAGCTACTGGGGCATCTTTGGAGACACAGATCTTTACTGCTAAAGGGCTGTGGTTGCCTTGGGCTGGTACAGAAGCACAAAACATAACGTACAACATTTCTAGCTACTTCTTTAGTTAGGCTTTAGTTCTCATTTAAACATTTTTTTCTACTTCTCTCCTCTGTACCAAAGCAGGAACAGTCCCCTCAGTTTGCTCAAAGTCTGTACAGAGAGATCCCATAAAACTATGGCAGCATAGGTATTCCCTGTACTAAGCACAATTCAGCAGGAACAGTCCCTAAGTTTGCTCATAGTCTGTACAGAGAGATCCCATAAAACTACGGCAGCATAGGTATTCCCCTGTACTAAAGACAAAATGTGGGGTATAATGGCCCTTTAAAAGAGTATATTTCCTTTATAATGGATTAAATAGACTACCGTTGTATTGCAGTCCCCAGCTGTGTTATTTAGCTGACCAGGAGAATTGTTTTGAATTGATTCTTTTATTCCAGAACAGAATCCTTAATTGCATTTTTTTTCTGACTCATCTCTGCAATTTTTGGCCCACGTTCAGCTACTTTATATAGACGGGGCATTCCGAAGTCAGGAGATTAATTACCCAGAAAAGGTAAAACTGTCACCCTTTTAATTTTGCTTTCCAAGTACCTCTGACATTTTCCTCAGTGGTGATACATCATTTTGCCTGGGAGATAAAGAAAGGCTTTAAATATTAATGCATCACACCTAAGTACATTTACTTACAGTCAACATCTAGAATGTCGTTGTTGGAAAAATGTGTTTTATTTTGTGCGCGGCGGCCTCTGAATATGTATAGTGAGAGATACAGCTTGATCAAAGTGCTTACAGCATCTCTCTGGGTTTATCAAAGTAGATTTGACATTGTTCCAAGATTCCGTTGGGCAGAGTCAGCAGATCTCCGCCTCTTGTTATTATTATCCCGTAGTTTCTCCGTGATGAGCGCTAGCAAAGGTAAGCTCTGCCATTTCCACTATTAGTTCTGACCTATTACAGGAATTTAAAGGTGTTTTCCTTATTTTAATGTGACTAATGAGCACTGCGAATATTATGTACAGAACCTCCCATAGAAAATGAAGGCTGGGAAAGTAGGGAGCAGTGGAAGGAACTGGATTTGGATGAGTTAGGTTTAACACAGCTGGAAATGGGGCAGACCTTGGGGCAATAAGAAAGTAGAAGTGTCGGAATGTGTAGAGCAGAGTTTGTTATGGTGCTGTTGACTTCCCTTGGTAACCATGACTAAATAATGGTACAGGAATACAGGAGCTCTATGGAAGACGGCAGTAGGAGCAAGAAGTTACCAAGCTGAGTTAGAAAGTTTTTGTGCCCTTGTTATGTTACACATGCATTGTTTGCCTTTTTCTTATGTGTGTCTCATCTCTCTTCCCTTAGCCTCCTCTCATCTTGTCTCCTCCCCTACTTCTCACTCTAGCTCATTCCAGCTTCAACCTGCATTCTGTTACATGCTCTGTTAGCTGTTCACACTATGATTTTTTGACCTATCCATTTGTTCATCGGTATTTGATCTACACAGTTTTAAATAAACTTCTTCATGATCTTCAAGGTGTCATTGGATCGAGTCACTGTCCGCCAATCTACCTAAGACTGCAGTTATAGACATCTCAACACAACCGCGAGTTAAGACGAGATCACATTGTAGTGCTTAGACTGGAGAGGCAGAACAGCCCTTATGTGGTGGCAGTTAGGCACACATGAGGCAATTTAGGACAGTGTCGGACTGGCCCAACTCCCGGTGGGCCCAGGTGTCAGTGGGCCTCTTTCTTCTAACCATTTGGCCTATTTCCTAGTCATTCCCTATTTATTTAAGGGAACAAATAGGCTTGATAATGGGATAACAGAGAATAGTATGTAGAGAAAAGAGACTAGGAGAATATAGAGGTTGATTGAGGAGAGGAGGTATACTGTAAATAGTTTGGAAAGTGGGCCCTCAGTCTAAGGTTTTCTGGTGGGTCCCTGGCATCCCAGTCCGACATTTATTTAAGAGGTCCAAAGTCCCACCAAGTTCAGGCCTACTACAGTATATTTTTGCAGTGATAGGGACAACCAAGCCCACATCCGGTTAAAAAGGCTGCTGTATCCACCATGAGTCAGGTCCATATCCCGGTAGACCACAGGCTTACAGCTTTCCATAAGACATTAGTTGGCATCACAACTAGAGATTAAGGAGGGTCACAGGTATGAAGACCTGTGGACCCAGTGATTTGATCATTGCAAGGAAGGCAACTGCAAACCAGTCCTAGTCTGAATTGGCTTTCGGAAAGTGGATCAGAAACAGAAGGAGGGGGGGGGGCAATGAAACAACAGAAGCAGAACACTGGATGCCAAATGGTAGTCAGTTATCCAGCAATGTTGTCTAGACTTAAAAGAGCAGATCAGCAGTCTCAAGGAGACCATAGGGCACATTCACTTACTAAGGAACATCAGTTCCCCAATATGACTGTAACTGTGCCCATGCTTCATTGCAAATGTGCCATCATTTTTGGTGTTTGTAATCTGAGTGACTTCTGCACCTGATTATTTAGGCACAAATGTGCTGCGCCTATTAGCCCAGGGTGTGAATGGAACTGCTTGGTCAGAAGGTGGTGGCAGCTCCAGGGTTCCCTTACATGAATAGTTGCATTCTGAATGGAAACCAGGAAGAACTGAGCCACATTGAGCACAATTATATAGAAGTACATGGGGCACATTAAGACGCAAATACCTTTTGAGGAAAGTGTTTTTAGGAGCAACTCACTATGGGGGAAAAGCCAGTTGCCTACTGCAGATGTGAACGTAAATAGTCTCATTTCATCCCACAATGGGGAGCAGAACCAATGCCACTTCATCATGTGCAAATTATATTTATAGAGAAGACTTCTTTATTGAATAGGGATGACTTAGCCCCTGTCATGTTTTATTACATTATGCAATATATTCTGATCTATGGCTCTGTCCCTTTTGAAAAAAAGCTTTCATAGTACAATAATAATTTCACGACTGACAGGTTGATCTTGAGCCATTTATATATATAAAAATACTCCAGGGCACAGTCCTATAATCAGACATGTGCTGCCAGCGAAATATAATTAGAATGAATAAAATAGAAGGTTATATATAACCCACACTCTTTCTGGTTAAACTATTGTGAAAGAATTGACGAAGAGCCAGAATATATTTATATATATATATATATATGTCTAACTACAGGTTAAAGGCACGCATGAGAACTAAAAAATATGCCTCTACCTATCAAGAAATTTTAGAAGGACATTGTTACCCCTGTGTCCTTACTTACCAGAGAGCAAAAAAAATGTATTTAAATTTTATGTGTTGAAATGTATTAAAAGTTCAGTGGTAATCCCCAAGGAGGGACCCAGCAAAGGTGGAACTTGAAACCACTGTTTGGTGGCCACATGTATGCCTTTCAACATTGCTTAGTGGCTCATTGCCATTTCTATAATGTACAAAATGCAGCCCCTCCAAAAAATTAAACTGCCACTAGTAATGGGCGAATAAATTTGCCAGACGCAAATTTGCGGGGAATTTCCACGTTTCACCATCTGCAAATAGATTTTCAAAACTGCCAAGAAAATTTGACGGTGTCCAAAAATTTTGGATGCGTGCCGGAAAAGCTGCTTGCGTCAAAACCGTCACGCGTCAACATTATTTGGACGCTCATTAACTTTAATGACGCAGTTGTCAAAATTCAGGTTTCGTGAATTTTTCACCATTTCGCAAATTTCACGGGAAATTTTCTGCGAAACGGGACAAATTTGCCCATCGTTATCTATCACCCATTTAAAATAGATTTTGTATTGTTCAGTAATCAAGTTTTATTTAGAAAAAAGGAGGCTTTGGCAGAAAAGTTAAATTCAAATCCATTAGAGACATAATTATGACTTATGAGCTCAACAAAGAAATGAAAGGGATTTTTTGTATGTATCTGGTGTGCATTCAGGCCACCATAGCATTAACTGAGCCCTTACTGAATTTTAGGCATTAGATTTGGCCTTCTGTATCATTCTTTACATGGCTGCTGTAAAGGATATAACTTCCTTTAGGGATATTTAACAAAGCTGTCTTGCATCTTACAAAAATTTGTTTTGGATTTGCTGTAGAGCCCGTAGAGGTAATTATAGGTTTACTGAGGCAGATGTCCTCCTATCATTCCTGGGGAATTATATATACTTTTTTGATACTGCTTGATGGACATAGTGCTGGGAGACATACTACTGAGCAAATATACTGTTATAGAGAGGTGCTCCTCAAATAAACCACTACTTCTTCTTTGCATTGACCTTCTTCTCATTGTGTGCTCCATAGAAACCAGTTCTTCCCATTCTTCTTCCTGGTGCTTCAGTTGTGCACATCATGTCATCCAGGGTCGGACTGGGGGGCCCCCTCCACCCCTGCTGCAACCCCCCCCCTCCAGCAGCCATACGTGTATGTACTTTTTCTTGCGGCAACCAGGGCAGGAGAGGGAGGTCAGGCACAGAGGTGAGAGATTAGGGCAGGGAGCACGTCTGAGTTGGCAGGTTTTTTTCCTGGTGCCCTGATGCCCCAGTCCTACCCTGATGTCATCAACTTTCTTTATCGCCATTCCAACATTATTCTTTGGAAAATAAATTTATAAGCTAGTTGTGTATACTGTGCTTATAGGGACCCATAAGTTTAGTTGCCTCTATGGCTTAATTCCTATATCTGTACCTTTCCTTGTTTCTGGGTTAAAACCCATGAACCCATTTCTACTTATTTACATAACCACTTCATTGACCCTTAGATTAATGACCATTCCTGCATCACTGTTATAAAGTGCTTGCAAGGGGTGGTCCTTCCTCTTTGAGGAATTCAGGTGGAGCACAGGCTTGGTGTGGGAGCCGCATTCTAGTAAATGAAAGAGCTCTGAGAAGAGAGAAGAGAGAAGAGAGAAGAGAAGAAGTTTGACACTTTCACTTGGAAAAGCTAATAACTGGCTTCATTTTTCAGGAAGAGGTTTCACCTGATGAAGGATACTTGTATCCGAAACATGTTGTGTGAGAAATAAAAACACACTGAATTTGCGGTGGGTCTCCAGAGTTTATGTTTAAGCTGATTTACAAGTTGTGTGGCTGGACTGGGCTTCTACTCTGTTGAGGACACCCTAAACATTGAGTAAAGGACCACCAAAAATCTAAAAAGGCCTAGACATCATGCCTTTGCCAAAAAGTAAGCACAGAGTAATATAAAGTATTGGTCATAACCAAAGCTGCACTGACTCATTTAAGGACTTGTCATAACAATTTTTTTGGTAATTTATAAGGCTTTAAAAGAATAACAAATCTGAATGATGGAAACCTCGGGCCTCAGAATTCTTTATATATAAATTTAACATTTACTTGTATTCCCTTTTTATATAACAACTTTAAAAGCATAAGAAAAAAGAGGTTTATAACATAAAATCATCAGTATATTGCTTGACCTTCTAAACCATAGAAATTGATCACTGCATTAATCTGACAGTACATCAAACAGATCCTGACACCTATGGGATTCTGAACACCCATAACACAATGTTCTCAAATTTCACTGTCATTATTGTCCACAGGGGTCAGCTTGCAATGAAATAGATGGCAACCTTCACCATTAATGCTGGGCCAATGGTGCCATAAATGTCTGGACAAGAATAAGTTAAGAAAATCGGTTTGATCTGTGACAACTGCCTGTTGGATTTGATTTTTATTCTGTAATTAGAAATGTGTAGGAAAAGTAATTGGGATTTTCATCTTCATTGGAGGAGCCATCAGACTGTAGGAGGACAACAGACCAGTATGCTTAAAATGTCTCTGTCTTAAATATATTGATATTGATATGCAGAGGACTCTTGTAGTTGACAACAGACCAGTCACATAACCTGATGCGCATTTACAATAAATGCTGTACATCTCTATGCACCTTTAAACAAGGTCTGCATTGGACTCTACATATTGTCCTATCCCACAGGTTTACACAAGTTCTTGATGGCATCCAGTAGTAATCCGATTTAGAATAGATCCTTTCTTTGGTGATACATCCAAGTAGATCTTTCAATGTACACTATGCAAAACCTTTTGTAACATTCTGTAATAAAGGATCCCAGAGTGGACAACTGGAGTGGTGTTACTCTTTGGTGGGAACCCTTGCCAGTTCCAAACTTCCCCATTCCCCTTTTGGGGTACCATAAATGCGGCTGGACTGCTGATGGAGAACCTACTCTCTTCAGACATCATATCCAATAAGAAAGTATGAGGCAAAAAAGTAGTTAAAGAACAGAGCAAAAGACCCTGGCAGGTGACAAAGAACACACCAAAAAAACTGAGGAAACAAAAACTTGAACAAGTGCACTATGAGAAACTTGAAATTTAAACCAAAATGGGGAATGGACAGTGGGAAATGACACAATGGCGTAAAAACCAATTGATCCGCCATATAATGATGCAGCTCATGGGGCAAACATTTGAGAATGGCAATTTGTGTCCTATCATGATGCACCAACTGTAATGTGGAATATCAGAATAGCAGATATAATTCCTACTGTACAGGTCTGAGCAGCTGAATCTTACCCTATCAAAATCAGGCCAAGTGAAGCCGTTTAACTGCTGCAATTGTGCAAGTGGCCTTACTGAAGTGGTAGAGACTATTTTCATTTGTCCTGACCCAAAGAGGGCTATGGGCCAGATGGCATATTGGGGCATAGTCAGTAAAGGGTGAAAGTGAAAGTGAAAATTTGGAGAAGCGTCACCAAAAATGAAGATTCATCTCAACATCGCCAATATGAGAATATGACAAATTTAGGGGAATTAACGTTGCATTGGTGTAAATTCCAATCTCTTCTCCAGGAAATATTTCTCCAGTGAATATTCTTAAATTTACTAAGAGAACAAATCTTCAGTAAGAGTAATTTTTCAAGTTCTGGCTGGTGAACTGCCATTTTAAACATAGAGCTGACACTTTTGAATCTTGTTATCTCCATCACCCCCTCCGTTCTAGAAATGTAATTTCTTCCCAGCAAAAACTCTCTAGAGACTTTTCATCACTACAACTGTATGGTGAAAATATACTGGAGACAATCCACCACATTTCCCTTGAAAGGGTGTACTCACATTTTTTTAATTAAATATGAGATATGTTGTGAAAATACACTTGGTGAATTGAGGTGAACTTTGGTGAAGTCAGATGAGGAGAAAATTCACACATTAGTAAATGTGCTACAAAGTGTTGCCATCTGGCAAGTAAAAATGATACTTGATGTCAGTGTTATTAAATTATATTAAGCCGACTACCCTAAGGGGCACATTTACTTAGCTCGAGTGAGGGATTAGAAGGAAAAATACTTTGAATTTCGAAGTAGTTTTTTGGCTACTTCGACCATCAAATTGGCTACTTTAATCTTCGACTACGACTTTGAATCGAACGATTCGAACTAAAAATCGTTCGACTATTCGACCATTCGATAGTCAAAGTACTGTCTCTTTAAAAAAACTTCAACCACCTACTTCGCCACCTAAAACCTACCGAGCACCAATGTTAGCCTATGGGGAAGGTCCCCAAAGGCTTTCCTAGCAATTTGGGATTGAAGGAAAATCGTTCGATCGATGAATTAAAATTAATCGTTTTATTAATTGTTTAATCAAACGATTTTTCCTTCGATCGAATTGCGGTAAATCCTTCGACTTCGATATTCGAAGTCGAAGGATTTAACTTCGATGGTTGAATATCGAGGGTTAATTAACCCTCGATATTCGACCCATAGTAAATGGGCCCCTATATGTCAGTAATATTAATATAACACATTTAGGGGCAGATTTACATAGTTTCGAATATCGAGGGTTAATTAACCCTCGATATTTGACTGCTGAAGGTAAATCCTTCGAATATCGAAGTCAAAGGATTTACCGCAATTAGTTTGATCGAACGATTAAATCCTTCGAAATTGAATGATTCTAAAGAAGTTTTTTTTAAAGAGACAGTACTTCAACTATCGAATGGTCGAATATTCGAACAATTTTTAGTTTGAATCGTTCGATTCAAAGTCTTAATCGAAGTAGCCAATTCGATGGTCGAAGTAGCTAAAAAAATCATTAGAAATTCAACGTTTTTTTTATTCTATTTCTTCACTCGAACTAAGTAAATGTGCCCCTTACTGTATAGCTTTGTTTGGTCTTTTCATTAACTCGCTTATAAAAAGCAGAGAAACTTTTCAAAGGGTCAACGATTTTTTTTCATTATGTTGGTTGAGGTTTTTTGTTCTGTCTCCAAGCCAACACTTTAAAGACACGAGGTTTTGTGCAAATCTCACTGCAGTAATAAAAACAATCGTGTTAGGGATTAATGGAATTAGGGAAAGTATAAATATGGCTGAATGTTCAGCATTGTACATAAACATGTTCTTTTCTGCGTGACTAAGAACTATGAGCCCTGTAATTAATGAATTTCCAGAGCTAACAAAGAAATTAGTTCTTGGCTTTTTGGTGAGCATTTTGAGTAGCGATTCAGGCTCCTGGCCAGACATATTTGCAAGGAGAGCAAAAATTAAAAAATTAATTATTAAAAGACATAATGAAAAACAAAAAAACACAAATATAGAAAAATAATACACGTCTTAATAAAAGAATTCACATATTAATGAAAAATAAGTTAATTAGCTACAGGAGTGTCTATACTAGCAGTATGATGTTCCCTTAAATAAAATACTTTTTTGCTATATTTATCTGGCTTTTATGGATTCATTAAGTTTCCATTTATTTGTTGCTTGTACTATTATTATTATTAACATGTATTTATATAGCGCCAACATATTGCGTAGTACTGTAGAATGTACTATGGACTTTTGCTTCCCTAGCTGAGGGTCTGGGGGTCAAGCACCTGGACCATCCTCTTTACTTGGTGAGTTTTGAACTTGAAAACTCTTTTGTGCCTTTCCTACATTTGTATCTAGGGTTGCCACCTTTCCCCACCACCTTTCCTGGGGGCCTAACGGGGTGGGGTGGTGATATTTTGGGGCAGTCCAGTGATATCAGGGGCAGGGCTATGACATGATGATTGGCAATAGCCCGATCGCTGCGTCAATCTCACGGAATCCTGCCCAGTTTTCCCAATTTGACCCGGACATCCTATCCAAAAAATGGGATATCAAGGTAAAAACCGGACAGGTGATTTTTATTAGCCTCAAAACTTACCCCCAAACTGAAAAAAATAAAGAAATGATAGATTTTCTTAGGAAAACAACAAATCACATTCATTTATGAATTAATTTAACATTGGAAATTAATTTAGCACCACAAGTATATCCTGAAAAGTTGTTGCAACACCAAAAAAAAAAAATGCAATAAAGTCATTAATTTGTGGTCTGTATAAATGCAGTGGAAACATAAATAATTCCAGAAATATTACTTAGAATACATTCTTATTCAAATACCTTTTAACTTCTTTTACAAAATTTTAAATTCAGGAATAAAGGCTGTACTGTAAGTATCCCATGCCAAAATATTGATAACTGTTACCGAGTTTATGGAATGAAAAATGGAATTAAGCCTTTATTTCAAGGTCTGCATAAATGCAGTGTAAAAGTAAATCAAGATAAAGTAGAAAATATGACTCCTCATTCCGATCCTCAAATTCTTTGGTTCAATTCTACAAATAAACTCACAGATAAGAAGAAAACTATTTCCTCAAATAATACAACTGGTTCATTCTGGAGCAAAATTAACAATGAATTCAACATGAGTTGCTTTCCTTGCATCATTAATAATTTAAATCACAAAACATTATTTGCCTTTAAAATACTTTTCAAGGAAGTTTATGAGGAAAATAATCTTTTGAATTATGAATACTGATGTTTCTCCATATTAGGGATTTTCTTCTTAATCTGTACTATTTCCCCCTCCACTTGAATTTTGGAGCTTACTCAAAGGTATTGGTAAACTATACAATCTTTATTCATATAATATAATATTAATCACAAAACTTTAGTTAAGTTCCTCTATGGAAGCTTGGGGAAAAATATTAAAAGTTCTCCACCACCCGACAATGGTTATCAGCTTTAACCATCCCATAGTTCTAGACAAAATGTCTTTCATATATAGAGACCCGTACAAATGTAAATGATATCTATGTCCAGATCATATTGCTGGTGGAACTTTCCAAAAACTAAACCTTTTTAAGTACACTTATTCAAGATTATATCAGCCATTATTGATTATACTTGAAATCCAGAGCCTGTCGTGGCCTTATTTGGAACACTTCATTAACCAGACCAATACAAAAACATTTTCCATCTTATTTTTCTTCTGCTCAAAAGCTGGCCCACCTGGAAAACAGCTAACGTTCTGGTAAATTATCTTGCAAATATCTTGCCAATTTCATGAGAAATATTTAGCAAAAATCCAAGGTCATTTACACAAATTAGAAAGAAGCTGGACTGTTTGGTGGCATTTTTTAAAACTAGATAAGACTACTTTTTTATCTCTTGTTTCTGTTCCATTCCTACATCTGCCCACTTTGATAAAAATATAGACAAAAAACAAAAATCAATATATATTTTCTATATCACATTGTCAAACCAATGTTTTTTAACGAAAATCTTAAAAAAAACACTAAAACATATATATCTTGGCACATAAATCCTGCAGAGATGCAGGTTTTAGAACCGGGTGAAAATGCAATCCTGATCTTCAACACAAGATGCAACTTTTGAACTCCTCCTAAGTGACATAAATCAGGATTTGCTGAATGTACAGATGTGACTTCCCATCACCAATTCTCCACTCTTTTTGACTCCTGTAAGGAGAGTTCTACCTCAAACCCATCCCAATCATGTTTGCACCCAAACTGATACTGTATCTGTGGATGAACATTGAGCAACTGGGTGAGGACCAGACCAGGAAGCTTGCACAAGGATAGGGGGTGCAGATAATTATTCTAATCTATTCAGATTACCAATACATAGTCTTATTTCTATTGCTGGAATTTCCCCTAAATATCAATAAACACTTTATAATTTTGAATTTTGAGACTGAGATGTTCTTGTTAAACAATATTTTCTAAAAAGGTACAAGTTCACTGCATTTCAGCACTTTTTTTTTCAATTTAATAGTTTTGGTAAAAGTAATGTTTTAATTATCCAGAGTGAATTGAAACAAATGGGATCTGTGCATGGAACAGACAAATGAAATGCCATGCCTGAAAGAATATAATAATGTTAATAAATATATGATCATTAACGGTGTGGCACTCACTTGGACTCGCTTAAAAATGTCTCCTACAGTTAAACAACTTAAATTGATTTAATAAAGTATGCATCACTGAAAAGGCAACATACAGTACTACAACTCACACACACACAGATAAACCCACAAATACGAAGAAACACATAAATAAAGGTCACTGATGACTGCTGGGCTTTTGCGCTGCTTTCTACTCCAATGTCTGGTTTGCAGACATTGGAGTAGAAGAATTTGATCCCTAATAGTAATGAGTGAATCTGTCCCTTGTTGCATCACCAAAAAATTTGGCAAACTGCTGAAAAATTTGCAAAACAGCAAAAAGTATGGGCAATGCATTGAAGTCCATAGATGAAAATTTTTTCCCCTGGATGTACTCCATATCAACAATCACCGTGATATCACCGACCCCATGCCCCATCAAAAGGACCCTCCCCAAAGATTTAAAAGCCACCCACCCCCTCCAAAGCCAAAGGCTTGAACATTTTTAAATCAGCTCCCTGCTGCATATATCATTGGAATCATATTCCATCAGCAACAAAGTCTTCCCAGAACAGTAGAGTCTGCCGTAGCAGCAAAGAGAGAGCCAACTTCATTTTAATACCTTTGGTTATGAAGTGAGATGTTGGACAATCAGGTGTCCACATACTTTAGCCATACGAATATTGTATTGTAGTATATGTTCTAACTATGAAAAATTAAGCCATTCAAGAGAATTAGAGCACCAGCGGCTGCACAACATTTTTTTTTAAATTTAAATCAACCTTGAACTTATCCTTTGGTCAGGACCCAACAAGGAAACCAGCCATTCACCCATAGTTCTAAGAATATTTAGGGCAGCAAAAAATGTTTACAGATGTTACTCTACTTGACCTTGAAGCTGGACTTCCAAGTGTCTCGAAGGCTTCCTCCACTAAGCTCATCCTACATGGCCTTCAGGTGGATCTTGAACAATTTATTTACAATGTGAGAAGTGATCTATAGAAACATTACTATTGTCTTACCAGTCTGTTCTTTCTCTGACTAGGGAACATGCTCAGAATGGTGTCCGTTCATATTTCATACATACATCCAAATGATCTTCATCCATCCATCCATTTGATCTTCCTTGTCCCAGAGAGCCATGGTCATGTCTTTGTCCTGCAATGCTCCTAATTTAGCTTTAAAGTATTGGGCTTGACAGTTATAAATAATAAACACAACCCCTTGTTTTTTTCATAGTCTGTAAAGAAAGCCTATATCTATGTAAACTAAAATAGTTTACATAGATAAAAGGGATCAATGTGTAAAGGTTACTTTAAGGTTAGTGTGCCTTTAACATCTTTCTATCAATAGAATTGTACTATGTAGAATATTAATTGCTAGCAACAAAAGACGAACAGCAGATAAACACAAATATATCAGCAGCCCAGACTCTAATAGCAATTTAATGGCACTTGCACATTCAGATTAAGTTAATTTACACCTTGTTACTGTAGACTAAACTCATCCTTTAATTACTCTGGATGAACTGGATTCTCCACACTCCTTCATCAGACTTATTAATAAATGCTTTCTTCGAATCCTTTAACGGGCGAATTATTATTCAGCTCAATAAGTTATTAACTGGCTGAAGAAATATGAGTAACAAAGTGTAAAGTTTCTGTTATTGGTTTAGGATCAGTTAAAAGCTCAGTTATATTTGACGCGCGTTCAATTAATTGGAAAATTATTTTACAAACGAGAACAACCTTTAGAGGCCCATTTATCTACATTCTTGTTTTAATGTTTTTTTACCAGATATAAACGTATTTTCTTTAAAACCACGAATGCCATGTAACTTATTAAAAGATCTGAATATAAAAAGTACAAATGAAAATAAATGCTTAATGATTTGAATGAAAGTAAAAAAAAAAAAACTTGAAAAACACTTTGAAAACCTCTAATTATTTGAGTTTTTTTACAAATTGAACATTGATTAAACATGGACAATGCTTCTATAGGAACTCAACTACTTTTAAGGTTTGTATTAGACTTTTTCATGGTTTTTACACTTCATACCTTTTTTTGGAGAAATAAAAAAAAAAATTTTAGAGAAAAATTCAGATATGTCAAAAAATAGAAATGCGAACTTTAGTAACTAGATCCTTCAATGAGCAAAAGCTAGGGATGGGGTATGTGTAAGTATGACTATGAAGATTTTCATTCATCCAGGTCATGGTATATCTAGTATAGGTAAATCTAATCACTACTCATCCGAGCAGCTTCTTCAGTTCAACTGAAGAAGCTGCTCGGATGAGATGGGAAACGTCTTCATTGATTACACAGCAAGTCCAGTTGTTTTTAGATTGACCTATACTAGAGATAAGTGTAAGTGTTTTAGACATTTAGCAGATTAAAAACTCTCAATAAACTCAGCCACTGGCAGATTAACTTGCTTTGGCCATTTAGCCCCTTCCTCTACTCCTCCCCATACCCAGCTTGACTTTTCCTAGCTACTCTCACGAAGGGGGGCCCACTGAAAATAATGTCTCCAGGCAACCACCAAGGTCCCCTAAATGCAAATCCACTAGAAGACTCATGAGTCCATGTGTTTGTACCATTCTCCATGCCCTATGCTGGGTGCAGGAGTCAGTTATCAAAAAAATATGTGCACTAGCATCTTCATCTTCAACATATTTATTACCTTTGAAAGAAGATGGCTTCTTTCCTATGAAGGTGCCTAGTGTGTTTCATACTCAACCTCCCTGATGTTTAATTGAGGTCATCACACCTAAAATGTGCCAATTTTCATATTAAGGAGATCATAATTTTTAAATATACATTTAATAAAGTCTGTTGAATTTGAACAACCTGGCACCCTTGTTTCTTTGACTGATATATAATGTATAATGGCACACAGGGGAAGGTTCCTTATGACTTAGGACATGGGAAAACTGTGAGATCTTTAAACCTCTCTGTAAGAAACAAAACCCTAAAATGTAGTTATGATATGACCATAACATGGTAGCACCAGAACATGAGGTCCATTTAAAACCATACATGATGCTTCTTTAATGTATACTAATGTATAATTTCCTCCCAGTCTCCTCTTTAAAAGACACTGTATTTGACATTGACCATCTCATGTTTTATTTGTCCCTAAATCAGGGGGTGTCTAGGAGAGCAAATGTCCTTAAACATATCTCCATTCCTCCACTACCTCTATAACTTCTAAACCATCTTATGGTCACTTTTCCCAACACTGACCTATGCATTAACCTCACCTCTCTTCCTTATATATTGCTGGACAAGGGCCTCCTTGTTTCATTGACTATCTACCTGTTCTTCATTTATACTGTAGTCCTTTTGCACTATGTAATATATATATATATATATATATATATATATATATATATATATATATATATATATATATATATATATATATATATATATATATATATATATATATATAGTACATGTATATATACAATATATATGTATATGTACATGCATATATACAAATGGAACAGACTGGATGAAACTAGTGTAGAAGATCCACAAGGAGCACCCATCAGTTTGTGTGTACCTAATGGCTGAATTATGACTCCCACACCAGTAACAACATACATTATACATAACTACATGAATATACACAAATGTAATATGCAAGATACAGATATTAGTGTAGGGACCCTGAGGCATAAGTTCCCCTTTTCATTTGGAGCCTCACGGTGGATACAGGGTCTCCTAGAGTTTCCAAGGGCAGAGCTCTTGGATTGGTGCAACATGGCTGATCCCGAAAGCAGCCACAAGGTGTAGCTGTGCTCTATAAAAGGAGATTGTCATGTGCTCGCAGCCATTACTGCTGGTGGACAGAACTCATGCAAAGATGTAAGGGGCTAAAAGGGAGTTCAATAGCCCTGTGGGCTGATGAAGGGTACGCCTGGAAAGCTCCACCATGCCGGTTTGGAGTTTTGCTGGACATCTTTTGTGCTCGCGCTATGGAAAGTTCTGGGAGCTGTAGTTCTGCTTTGGATTTAGCAACAGTGTGCTCGTGCTATAGACAGTGCTAGGAGCTATGAATGGAAGATCAAGCAAGCTGCATGTGCTTCATGGAATCGATTCATCGCTGTGGATGCCTGCTCCAGCTCTGGATGAGCCTATCCATCTGTGTGAATCCCCAGGGTAAGGTGTGCCATGGGGAGGGTAGAAAATGAGAGGATCCAGGATGGTTTCTGTTTATGACACAGGCTGTTGCTGATGCCTGCCATGAGGGAGCCAGTACCTAACCGGAGGGAAAGGTATTTTGGGCTGCTATTGCTACTTGGGACCTATTGTGCTCTTTGGGGAAAAGGGAATGAGACTCTTTGTCTGCCAAAGGAGTTGCGGGACTTTGCCTGGCATGGAGGGCCAGAAAATGGACTGACATAGGTTCCCATGGGAGTGGGTTATATTTGATGTGATGT
The DNA here is from genome assembly GCF_017654675.1 of Xenopus laevis. Classification (NCBI taxonomy): domain Eukaryota; kingdom Metazoa; phylum Chordata; class Amphibia; order Anura; family Pipidae; genus Xenopus; species Xenopus laevis. The sequence continues at coordinate 13,936,730 of NC_054371.1, forward strand.
AAATGTGTTTTACTTCCCCTTTAAATTACACTTTCCTTATATAAAGTTATGGTTTTTATATAATAAAGTGTGTGTTTCATGTTATTCCTAATGGGACTATCCTCAGGTGTATTCCGGGATCCCATTAGGTGGAGGCACTGCCAGAGAAGAAGAATTCGAGTACCCTAGCAAAGGGGACTCAGGACCTGTAATTCAGTGAATATTGTGATGTACCACTTTGGCACCAGGGGGGTGGCCAAAAATGGGTTACACTCGCGTACAAACTGGCTTACACTTTGTTGATCGGTACCTTGCTGGGCCTCTGTAACTAATATAACTATAACCTTTGTAACTCATTTTAGGCCCCCAGCATATCCAGAGGTTGTCCTTTTTACAAATATATGTTGACATTGCTAATTAATTAAGGCTTCATGTGGCCCCTATACGCCCTGGGCCCCCCTGCAGCTGCAGGGTCTGCTTCCTCTGTAATTACACCTCTGCACCCCTGATTCTTACTCTATATAATGCGCAATGTTTAACTGTACGACGGAGAACTCTTGGTTCCAGCCTTGCTGTTCTTTGCATCTGTGCATTGATAAAAGGAGAACAACCATTGACCAGACATGATAAAAACCTGTATTTTCATTTTTTTCCCAGTGGAAAGGCAATAACCGAACACAGGGTCAGAGCAACTTAATTAAAAGAAGCAATCAATTGTGTATGAATGCTGTCAAATTAGGTTTGTTCCAAGTGAAAAAGAAATGCTTACACAAAGATCTGAGAACTAATGCACTTATATCCAAGGTCAATGCTTGGTACAGAGTCACTCCCTGATACACTATGTTCAACAAGATCAGCCCTGAAGACTGGAGGAAAGTAGATTTAATCTTTTCACAACAAAATCTTAAGGGAATATCAAGGAAGTCAGAAGAGAGTGGAATAAAAACAGCAAATGAGAAGCTTCTATACAAAAAGCAAAGGCATCTGGAATTTCTGAATTTATTCTGCACCAAATAATCTGACTACTAAACCTATATATAGTGGCAAGGCATGGGTGCTGGTGGGCATTTGTTATGGAACATTAACATTACAGCATCAGATTGTCCCCATTACTGTGTAATGGCTGTTGATATTTCCAGATATATCCGGAATGCCAAACTTACAACTAATGTTACACTGCAATACTAATCCAACCCATCAGGATATTGGGAGTTCAAGTCAAGAAAAAAGCTAAATGGTTGGAAGATGGACATCCCTAATTTATATAATTCCTTCCCCTAGTAAATAGGAGAGCCAAGATATCTGCATTGTTAGATGTACCTCATTTTTATACCAGTAACTTTTACCGCTTTTTAGGATTGTTTCACAACTGGAGGGGGCTGTTTCATTGGATTCTAGAAGTATTTCCTTGTTGACATTAATATGGCTTTTTGTGTATAATATCCATTTTCTATAAGCTCTTCTAAAAAATAATAGTTTTTCACACTATGGAGCAACCCACCCCGGGGGAGGCTTGGCTCAATAGTAACGGGGCTCAGTTCGGGTGAGAAATGGGGGTAATGGCCATTTGTACCCTAGATACATCTTAAAGACAGCTTGAAGGCCAGTTCAGGTGGCCTCCTAGATACCCCTGAAAACCCAACTTGAAGGCCAATAAGATGGGGCTCAGTTCGGGTGAGAAATGGGGGGAATAGCTATTTCTTCCCTGGATGCATCTGAAAAACAGCTTGAAGGCCAGTTCAGGTGGCCTCCTAGATACCCCTGAAAACCCAACTTAAAGGCCAATAAGATGGGGCTCAGTTTGGATGAGAAATTGGTGGAATGGCTATTTTTTCCTTAGATGCATCTGAAAAACAGCTTGAAGGCCAGTTCAGGTGGCCCCCTAGATACCCCTGAAAACCCAACTTGAAGGCCAATAAGATGGGGCTCAGTTCGGGTGAGAAATGGGGGGAATAGCTATTTCTTCCCTAGATGCATCTGAAAAACAGCTTGAAAGCCAGTTCAGGTGCCCTCCTAGATACCACTGAAAACCCAACTTGAAGGCCAATAAGATGGTGCTCAGTTCGGGTGAGAAATGAGTGGAATGGCTATTTTTTCCTTAGATACATCTGAAAAACAGCTTGAAGGCCTGTCCAGGTGGCCCCCTAGATACCTCTGAAAACCAGCTTGAAGGCCAATAATCATTTACGAGTTTTAAGATAAAGACTAGGGTTCTTTTCTATCTAGGGGGTCCTGACCAAATATTGGACCTTCAAGTGCGGCTTGAACTGTAAAAGTTTGACAACCACTGACCTAACAGAGGTTACAAGATTAATATATAATTAATTTTGTAGCAGGAAAGAAATTTTTGTACTTTTGTAAAGCTTTTACTACTTCCAGCAATTACAATGTTCTTCTCTGAGACTAAAACCCGTTTGAATCACTAATCAGGCGCTCCTAACGTTGCAAGGGGACCTGTTCCTCCCTCCCCTGGAACTGAATAGTGTAATGGCTCCCATTGGGGTATTTCCTTTGCAGTTTTATGTCTGTTTCACCATTAACAATCCAAGTGCACTCTCGTAAAAGAAAAAAAGGTTTAAACTTTAAACTAAGAAACTTCAAGGAAAGTTCAAGCGAAGAGCAAAGAAAAATGCAGTTTTTATTAAAGGCGTTCAGCCCAAAGTCAATCTGATTTGTACATTTCTTGTTTATCCTCTTCCACCGGCGTCTCATTATGCATGCTAAATAAACACTGAGAAAATTCATTAGAACCCAGCAATTAGACATATTTAGAGATCATTTATCAAAGCTTTGTTTTCTCACAACGTTGAAATGTTTCCACAATCAATGAGACAAATCTTTAGGGAAATGCTTTATAATTAATTGTTTGTTGTTGAGAAAACATTACTGTATCTTTTTTAGCCCTAAAGAAAGGAAAAAAAAACCATGGAATCTCAGTGACTGGGCTGCTTTCCAAGGCTTGAAATCAAATAAATATGTGACATGTGCGACAGTATCCATAGCGAATTGTATTCTTTTATTGGTGGTCTTAGGTCTTTTATGGAAATTTTCCTGTTGGAGGATCTATTAGGTTTCAAGTAGGGATGCACCGAATCCAGGATTTGGTTTGGGATTAGGCCAGGATTCTGCCTTTTTCAGCAGGATTCAGCTGAATCATTCTGCCTGGCCGAACCAAATCCTAATTTGGATATGCAAATTACAAGGGAAATCACAAGGAAGTAAAAATGTTTTCCTCTTCCCATCCCTAATTTGCATGTGCAAATTAGGATTCGGATTCGGTTGGTATTTGGTCAAATCTTTTGCGAAGGATTCAGGGGTTCGGCCAAATCCAAAACAGTGATTCGGTGCATCTCTAGTTTCAAGGTTATAAAAGTTGTAATGTTTTCACTAGGTCTAGTAACCCATAGCAACCAATTAACACTTACATTATACTGCCCTACTTCCTGCTTTGGCAAGCCTTAAATGGTAACGGCACAGCTTAACCAGTTGATATTGGCTTTTTACTTTCATCCTAACTGGGGAATGAACATATGTAGCTTGTGACTTTCTTCCCCACATCAGGCACTTTAAAAAACTATTTTTTTGAACAATGCTCCAATAAAGAGATTGAAGACCTAAGGCTGTGGGTCCAGATTCTTTAGCAGCATGCAATCACATTACCCAAAGTCTGCTGTCTTGGGATTTGTCCAAGATGGCCAGAATTACACAGTAGTACAATTATCCCTAAAGTCGTAAGGAAGAGGACTTGCTGTGAGATGTACTGTTGCTCAGATACAACTGCAAAAGTGTTTTCCATTTGTACTACATCTTCCTATTTCTGCAGCTTTGAAGCAGTGGCGTTGCATGCCAGCTACAACCCAGTCAGGCAGTTTTGGGCTAATAAAATGCAGGTGAGTAGGTAGGGGATTTAAGTCTGGTGAGAAAAAGATCTACTGGTGTGACTATGAAGATTTTCATTCATCCAGGTCATGGTATATCTAGTATAGGTAAATCTAAAAACAACTGGACTTGCTGAGTAATCATTGAAGACTTTTCACTACTCATCCGAGCAGCTTCTTCAGTTCAACTGACTGGTGTGGGAAGTTCTCGGCATATAAACTCTTCCACTAATCCAATCACAATGGCAATCTACTGGTGTGTTAAGTAGATTGATTAAAAAAGGAATCTGACTTCTGTCAGTATGTTAAAAATTATTGATTAGAAAAAGAGATCCCTTCTTTATCAATTATAGCATATTCGCAATTAACTGGAGCATCTAAAAGACGGCTTCTTTCCAAGAAACTGGATGATTGCAGCACAAACTAATATAAAAGATAGTATTATATTTATCGTGTCGACAGGATACGCACATAACCAGTGCTTAATTAGCTAAAACCATATATTTGATGAAAGTGCTAGAGCAATAAATTAATTGAGTTCATAGACTCTTAATACCTAAAGTGACTGAGTGCTGCGTTGATGATAATTTAAAGTGACAGTGCTAAGTTAATGATCTTAAAAACTTAGTATCGATCCTTAAAGGGATACTGTCCTGGGAAATTTTTTTTTTTTAAAAATGAATCAGTTAATAGTGCTTCTCCAGCAGAATTCTGCACTGAAATCCATTTCTCAAAAGAGCAAACAGATTTTTTTATATTCAATTTTGAAATCTGACATGGGGCTGGACATATTGTCAATTTCCCAGCTGCCCCAAGTCATGTGACTTGTGCTCTGATAAACTTCAATCACTCTTTACTGCTGTACTGCAAATGGAGTGATATCACCCTCCTCCCTTTTCCCCCCCAGCAGCCAAACAAAAGAACAATGGGAAGGTAACCAGATAACAGCTGCCTGGTAGATCTAAGAACAGCACTCAATAGTAAAAACCCATGTCCCACTGAGACACATTCAGTTACATTGAGAAGGAAAAACAGCAGCCTGCCAGAAAGCATTTCTCTCCTAAAGTGCAGGCACAAGTCACATGACATGGGGCAGCTGGGAAATTGACAAAATGTCTAGCCCCATGTCAGATTTCAAAATTGAATATAAAAAAATCTGTTGGCTCTTTTGAGAAATGGATTTCAGTGCAAAATTCTGCTGGAGAAGCACTATTAACCGATTCATTTTGAAAAAAATGTTTTTTCCCATGACAGTATCCCTTTAATAATTAATTTTCACAATTGCATACCCATTCAGTCTATGAGGGGTTAAATAAGTATCCAATTAATAAATTATAACGTTAATATGTCCAAAAATTTGGATAACAAAGTTCCGATGCCATCTCTAGTAGTGATGGGCGAATTTGAGTTGTTTTGTTTCGCCGAAAAATTCACGAATTTGCTGGGAAATTCGCAAAACGGCAAAAAATTCACGAAACGGCGCCGGCGTCTCGTATTTGATGCCAGTGTATATTTTTTTCTACGCCGGCGACAATTTTTTTTGGTGCCGGAGAATTTTCGCCAGTGAATTTTGGCGGCCGTTTGGCAAATGTATTCGCTGGAGCAAAATCGTGCAAATTCGCCGCAAATTCGCGCCTGCCGAATAAATTCGCCCATCACTAATCTCTGGGTGTCTATATGCTTCTGAATGGAAAAGGTGGAAATTATCATTTCTGTGGTCTACTAATGTAGAAGGGAGCAAGTTCTGTACATCTCCTAATGGGAGCCTATCAATATGTGTTACTGTGAATGAAAAGAACATCCGAAATGAGAGAAGGTGAGCGATGCCAGTAATTAGAGCCAATCGATAACCTTTAGATCTTGCTTCAGTCGTTCATCATCTCTTCGACTTCCAAGTGGGAGAGAAGTTTATTTGATTGGCTGAAAAAGGAAGGTGCAATTTAGACTCAGACTCAGATTCTTTAACTCTAGGATGGCGATGAACCAGATCGAACAATATATAGGAGACAATGCCAATACTTGCTGAAACTTAGCAATATTGATAGTAGAATTCTACGTACAGTAGATGCCTTTTGCTTCCCCTGGTAAAATTCTGTTTAGGGTAAAGTTCTCACCTTAAAGGTCAATTACAAAGTACAAAAAAATGGACCCTGTCTTCCCGAATACAGCACTGCTGAGACGATAGGATGATTTATGGAGAGCTGGCTCGGCACTAGAATAGGCAATTGCACAGGTGCCTTTATTATTACATTGACTTATAATCAGACTTTACTTGTCCTTTAAGCTCCAAAACGATGGGATTTGTTGAAGTTTTGATGAAAAGCTGCTAAAAAAAGACTGGCATTACTGAAAAATATGCACAAAAACATATAATGTGTATTAGTTCTAGCTCTTAATCATAATTAATACTCTCCAGTTTCTGCAGATGCAAAGAATGAAATGAAATACATTTGAGATTTTGTTGAGTGAACTAATCTGGATATTTCACATTCCTCCGAGGTATCTGATTTTTATGGAGGTAGAAATTTCAGATAAATGCCACGTGTAGTTGAAGGCCGGCTTCTGACTTTTCATTTTATCATTCGCTGTCACTGAGAAAGCAGGAGATAAATGCTAAGTACATTATCGCTGTGAGCTTTCAGACATTGTTCCTTTCTGCACAATGTTCTGGCCCTGAAAGTTTTGAGGACAATACTTGCAAAAATAATCCCCAGCAACTTGCCATGGGCCTCATAGCAAAAATGCTAAACAATGAGCAGTCCCTGAAACAAGATGATTTCAGGGAAAATAGAAATGCTTTGTCAGGGACTGGTAAGGAGCACTAAGAAGTAACAGGTAGGGAAGGTGAATCCTTCAGGCAGGAGCTGATACTGTATGGACAGGAACAGGAAAGGGCGGGCCAAAGAAGGAGAAGAATCTGTGATTGGATGTAGACAGGAGTGAATCAGGGTGAAGAGTCAAGATGGTGCAAGCATAGAACCATGTCAGGGTGGGGCTGATGAGGAGGACTGGAGCAGGAGGACTGGAGCAGGTGAACTGGAGCAGGAGCAGGATAGACAAGAACAAAACTAGGACAGGACTAGGCACAAGGACAAGATGAGCAGAGAAAAGGATAGGAACTAGGCAAGGAGTGGCCAGAGCAGGGAATGAGAGCCAGGGACATTTCTCTCAGTGCTAAAGTAAGACCAATGCTTAGGCAAGGCCTGTGAGGAGGGCTGGGCTTATATAGGGCAGCATCAGCCCTGATTGGCTGACCCTCAACCCACCAATAGGGTTGCTGGGGGGAAAAAGCTAAGCCCAGGACCCAGATGACAAGGGATGAGTGCTTGCCTCATGCTCTCCTGGCCTGGTGGTCAGGGCAAGCAGTCAGCAACCAAGAAGGCCCAGGATCAACCCCAGTAGAGCTTGCCAGGCTATAAACGTTAAAGCAAATGTTTCTTTTGCATGAAAGGGTCAGTTACAAAATTCAACCACCCCCCGCCACAAAGTGTTGTGGGTACTGCACACGTATCTTCTTATGCTAAGCTTTCCCAAACCAATACCTCATAGGGCTGAGGCTAAGCTTTCAAAACCAAAACACACGGATGGAGGGGAGGCTTTATACATGGCATAAAGTGGCACTTTATTTATCCTGCCATCTGCCTGGGAGGTAACATTAATACTGCACAGTGGTGTAAATAATGCCCTGCATGACCGCACCGTGGGGGGGGGGCCTAAGGCAGGGCCGTATTTATATCGAAGTTTTTTTTTTTTTTTTTTAAAACTCCCCCACCCTCCGCCATGGATTTCCATAGGAAATGAGGGGTAGTGGGGCCAAGCAAGCACGCTGAAGTGATGTCACGTACATAGCGAGTGAGAGGAATTAGATATTCTGGATGGTGTCTGACAAATTGACTGAGGCTTTCCTTATCTTCAAACCATAATACTTCTGCTTGGCTTCCTAACTCTTATGTAATATCATATCTGTCATGTTTTTGACCATGTAAAAAAGTTGTCTCATATACAGTATGACATGCCTAATAAACCATCAATTATTACTCATTTTTGTTGTAGAAATACAATACAATAAATGTATACACAAAGCTTCTGTATGTTCAGTGATCAGTATCAAGTGATGGTTTTTTTTAAAAAACCACAGAGCAAACACTGGGAAAGTGTTACCATCTGGTGACAATATTTCTCCTTCAGGTTATCTCAATGTGTAAATAACAGGCAGATTAAGCAGATGAATCCGGCAATATGGTTCCTGGCTACTGGAACAACGAGAAAATCCATTGTAAGGAGGACCTTAATCTCTATGTTTCACAGTGATGTCATACAGTGAGATGACACGTTCGATGCTCTTCTGGTCTAGTATAGGAAAGTGTGAATTTTATTGTTTGGCTTTGTGCTTATTCTTTATCATGATGTTTGAGGATCAGTTACACTGCATTTAACTGCATTATGGGCACAGAAACATCTATCAGGGCTGGTTTATTAAAGTAAGTGAAGGACGTGAGTGTTTAGAGCCCATGGGGTCACAATCGAGATTCTTTATACCATGTTTCACTTTACAGGGGTTTATTTATAGGGGTTGGTATTGCTCATTTTAGTGCTGGAAGTTCAAGTACTTTATATTCCCACTTATCATTTATCTGTATACTATTTATATTCATTATGGCTTTTAAAGGAAAACTATACCCCCAAAATGAACACAAGCAACAGATAGTTTACATCATATTCAGTGGCATATCAAAGAATCTTACCAAACTGGTCTATATATTTAAGGAAATCTTGCCATTTTACATCTCTTGCCTTGAACCATCATTTTGTGATGGTCTCTGTGTTGCCAGGGCCGGATTTACATATTGGCGCCCCTAGGCCCACTGCCGTTTGTTGCCCCTGTTCCCTCTCCTTTTTTCGTGCAAATTTTCATCATCTGGACCAATGGGGTGTGGTTGGGCAGCATGCCACCCGGGCCTAGGTGGCCTTTCCACTAATCCAGGCCTGGATTTTCACCTGACCAAAAATACTACAACTCTAAGGGGCAGATTTATCAAGGGTCGAAGTGAATTTTCGAAGTAAAAAACTTCGAATTTCAAAGTAATTTTTAGGTACTTCGCCCATCAAATAGGCCAAATTCCACTTCGATTTGAATTGAAAAAACTTTGAATATTCGACCACTCGAAAATCGAAGTACTGTCTCTTTAAAAAACTTCGACTTTGACACTTCGCCACCTTAAACCTGCTGAATTGCTGTTTAGCCTATGGGGGACCTCCTAGAACCTAACTGAGGCTTGGGCAAGTTTGGAGAAGTCAACGTTTTTTTTGTAAAATCCTTTGAATTGCTCGATTCGAAGGATTACATTGTTCGATTATACGATTTTACTGCGATCGAATACGGTCATTTTCGCTGGAAAAAATACTTTGACTATTGAAGTACTCAAATTTGATGGTCGAATTTCGAAGTTTTTTAACTTCGAAATTCGATCCTTAATAAATATGCCCCTTACTGTAACAGGAAGAAGTGTTGAAGCACAAGACAGAACTCTGTCTGTTAATTGGCTCATGTGACCTAACAAGTATGGTTTGTTGGTATGTTTGTGTGCACAGTGAATCGTATGGTCCCAGGGGACGGCCCTTATTTTTTTTAAATGGCAATTTTCTATTTATGATTACCCAATTATTATTATAGTAGTATAAAATAATATACTACTAAAAAAGTATATTATTAGGATAATGGTTCATTTACATGACGCAGGGTTTTACTTATGAACTGTTTTATGTGATATCTTTTAATAGAGACCGAATGGTTTATAATTTAAGCAAACACTCGAATGGAAAAATCTCAAATCAGAGAGTTCGAGCTAACGGTCCTAAAACTCCAATTGATTGTGTTTTCAGCAAAAAAAAAAAATGAAATCGTTTGAATTAATCCAGTTTTCGGGCAAAACCCTTCAAAAAAAAAACCTCTAACATAATGAAGGCTAATAACATCTTCAGATGGTTCAAGGGACCTGTGCCATTGACTCCTACATGATCTAGATGGGTTTTAGGATTCAAGCTATTTCCAGGGTCAGGGTATTATAAATCTTGAAAAATACTCAAAAAATTTTAGTTTTATTTAAACCTGAAAATGTGAATTTTGATCAAAATAAATAATGTTTGACCAAAAAATAAATTGTGACCAAAAAAAATAAATTTTGACCAATTTTGACCAAAAAAATGGCAGAGAGACCTCTGCCATTGACTCCTACATGACCTTGACAGGTTTAGGCGGTGTATTTTCAAATTCAAGCTATCTCCAGGGTCTGGGTATTATAAATTGAAAAGAAAAATTGAGTTTATTTAAACCTGAAAATGTGAATTTTGACCAAAAAAATTAACTTGAAAATTCTTTTTTTTATTATTATTTTAATTAGGAAATATCTATGTTTTTTGTTATTTCTTGCAACAACAACATAGAAAAATTAAAAAAAGAACCTGATGTCAACAATCAATTTTGATCACAGTTATGATACAGAAAGGCAATGGTCACAACAAGAGTCATAGAAATTACAAAGTATTTACATTGCAGGACTGTTTTCTGGACCTGTTATCCAAAATGCGCTGCAACTGGGCTTTTCCAGATAAGGGAACTTATTGTAATTTTCGCCATACCTCAAACCTACTAAAAAATCCTTTAAACATTCAGTAAACCTACATTCAGTATCTTCTGATCAAATACAGGTATGGCACCTGTTTTCCAGAATGCTTGGGACCTGGGTTTTTCCAGATAAGGGATCTTTGTAATTTGGATCTTCATACCTTAAATCTACTAGAAAATAATTTAAACATGAAAAAAAACCAATAGGCTGGGGTTGCTTCCAATAAGGATGAATTACATCTTAGTTGGGATCAAGTTCAAGCTACTGTTTTATCATTACAGAGAAAAATGAAATAGTTTTTAAAAATTTGGATTATTTGGATAAAATGGAGAGACAGCTATTCCACAATTCGGAGCTTTCTGGATAATGGGTTTCCGGATAACGGATCCCATACCTGCACAAGGTACTGTTTTATTGATACAGAGAAAAAAGGTATTGATTTTTAAAAATTTTAATTATTTGATTAAAATTGAGTCTATGGGAGATGGCCTTCCTTAATCAGGGCTTTCTAGATAACAGGTTTTCAGATAATGGATCCCATATCCATACTTAGCATCATAACTTCCAACAATAAGTGCTAAGAACTTGACTGTGCACCATATAGAAAAGAATATCAGTACAATAGCACTGGCCACAATGGGTGGGGCAGTCACACAACTGGGACTCGTTTACTAACATTTGCCTAATTTTCACCAGGGAAACCATAGAAACCAATGAGTAGTTTGTTTTGTTTGGCAACTGCAAGAACTATTAAACAAATGTTTGATTGGTTGCCATGTTTGTGCTGTGGCAGATTTGCTCATTGTTAGTAGATGAGCTGCTTTTGTGTGACTGTTGTAAGCAGGAACCTCGCCAAACCTATACCAAATATACTATTATTTATCAAAGGTCAAGTTGTTTTTTTTCTAAAAAAAAATTGAGTTTTCGAGGGTAGTTTTAATAAAAACTCAAATTGTTTGAGATTCATTATGTCCTGAAGCTAGAAATAGCTTGAATCCAAAAAAACTCCAGCTAAAACCTGTCAAGGCCATGTAGAAGTCAATGGCAAATGTACCTTCAACCATTTGAAGATGTTTGCAGCCTTCATGATGTTCGGGGGTTTTTGTTGTTGTTTGCACTCGAACATCGATCAATTCAATCCATTCAAGCAGTGTCGGACTGGAACACCAGGAGCCCACCCAAAAACCTTTGACCAGGGGCCCACCAATTAATTTTAGACAAGGGGCCCACTATTATTCTTCCTCTCCTCACTCAACCTCTATTCTCCTATTCTCTTCTTTACATACTATAATTTATTATTCCATCCATTTTGGCCCTTAGAAATAGGGAATGACCATAAAATAGGCCAAATGTTTAGCAGCATGAGGGCCCGTGGGCCAGTCCGACACTGCATTCAAGTTTTTGCAGAAAACTCGATACATTTGAGTATAGAGGTTTTCCCCCACATGTACTGGTTTGAGTTTTTTCACAAATCAGAAAACATTCAAGTTTCAAGTTTATTCGAGGTATAAAAAAACCTCTCAAATTCGACCTCTGATAAATAAACCCCTTAAAATTTTTCTTGAAATAAATTCACCACTCATCCGAGTGGCTTCTTCAGTTCAAAAAAGTGGTAGGAAATTTCCCAGCATTTAAACCCTTGAGGTCACAGACATCCAATCACAATTCCATTGAACTTATTCAATTGGTGTTGGCTGAAACTCATAGATATGTGAGAGTGTGATCCAGTCACAATGGTACAATGATTCTCACTCAGGCAAGGGTTAATCTTTCAATGTACATGACTAGAAGTGTGAATTGTTGTGAAGCCATCGAGGTAAGGATGTCAAAGAGGCATTGTCAGTTGATGCAGGCCCCCTCCACTGTTCAGGGATGGTTTCTCCACTTAAAATAAATGGCCTCTCCCACCTCTTTCAAACCAAATGTCTTCTCGGTCCAAAAATGTGCTCATTGCTGTCCTCAAAGGGGTGTCCTTTTCCTTGAGATGTAGATAGACTGCTGAGTCCTGTCCTGAGGAGTTAACCCTTCTATGTTGGACCATTCTCTTACAAAGTAGTTCTTTTTCCCCCACAATGTATAGATCAGAGCACTCTTCACTATACAGGACAGCATAGACCACATTCCTCTTTATGTGCATTGGTGTTTGGTCTTTAAGGTGCACCAACTTGTGTCTTAGAGTTTAGCTGGGTTTGAAATACACAGGGATGTGATGTTTCTTGAAAATTATCCTAAGTGTTTCTGCTGTCCAGTATAGTCAAAAGTGCTCCAATCTTTACATTGAGGAGAAAAGACAACTGCTTTTTGTTGTTAGTACCATTGTGACTGTATCACACATTCACATATCTGAGAGTTTCTGCCAACACCAACTAAATATGTTTAATGGAACCATTGTGATTGGATGTCTGTGACTTTACCACCCTCAAGGGTTTAAATGCAGGGGAATTGTCTACCACTCAGTTTCAAGGAAAACGTTTAGAGGCACATTTATCAAGGGTCGAATTTGGAATTCATGTGAGTTTTTTTAAAACTCCCTTGAATTCGATTGAATTCGAAATTCGACTTGGAGAAATTTATTAATAAAATTGAATTTTAAAAACTCGGACTAATTAAAACAATCCCGAAAACTCGAATCAAATTCGATTTGAATTTGATCAAACTTGTTTCAAGGTATTTCTCCGGAAAAAAACTTGAATGTCAGGAAGGCTACAAACATCTCCGAATTGGTCAATGGACCGCTCTCATTGACTTATACAGGAATTCGGGAAGGTTTTAGGTGGTGAATAGTCAAATGTTAATTCTTAAAGGGTCACAGTTTGATAAATCTCGAAAATCAAATTTGAATTGAGTTTGTATAATTCCCTAGTCGAATTTGACAGTTTTGACCATAAAAATTTTTTAAAACTAAAATTAGAATTTTTCATTCAACCCTTAATAAATCTGCCCCATAATATCCAGTTGCCTTTTGATTTAATTATTCTAAATTTGAAGATTCAGTATTGCAATAGAATAGTGTATAGAACACTCTACTACCTTTCCTCTAACTCTAACCTTCTTGTAACTCCCTGGCCCCATATTTTGTGATGTCATAACACAGATAGGTTAATGTTTTGTTCAGACTTTTTTTTAAACCTTACCACAAATACCACAGACCGTAGTGCCTGGGGGTTATTCTTTTTCCAAAGGAGGAAAGGGCTTTCCCGGGAACTGTTGCCCAAAGTAGGAAGCAGAAAATTATCAAGAATGTTATTGTATGATGCAGTAACACTTATGTTGGTGATGTCTGCGGCTTAAATAGCCAAGTCTAATTAATAAAAGGGTATCCATGTTTAACCATATACATGGTATATAACCATGATGATACAGGTATGGGATCTGTTACCCAGAAACCTGTTATCCAGAAAGTTCCGAATTACGGGAAGGCCATCTCCCATAGACTCAATTTTTAAGCAAATAATTCCAATTTTTTTTAAAATGATTTCTTTTTTCTTTGCAATAATAGAACAGAACATTGTACTTGGTCCCAGCCAAGACATAATGAATTTGTATTGGAGGAAAAACAATCCTATTGGATTTATTAAATGTTTAATTTATTTTAAAAAAATTTACTTCGGGTGAATAGCTTGTATTCGATTCCAATCGAACACAGATCAAATTAATTTCAAATGATTTTGAAAAAAAAAACCTTTGATTTCTGAAAGTTCACCAAATGACTCCCAGTAGGTTCTAGGAGGTCCCCCATAGGCTAAAACAGCAATTCTGCAGGTTTTAGATGGCGAATAGTCTAAGTTGAATTTTTAAAGAGAAAGTACATGATATATTTCGATATTCAATTTTTGTTCAAATTCAAATCGAATTTGGACTATTCCCCTAGTCAAAGTACACTAAGGGGCAGATTTATCAAGGGTCGAATTTTGAAGTAATGGGAGTTTTTTTGAACTCCCATAACTTCGTAATTCGAATAAAAAGCCCAACCAAAATGTATTAAAAAAATCAACGGTTTTTTTTTTGCAGGTGAATAGGCTATATTCGATCATTCAAATCAAAGTAAGATCGAATTCGATTTGAAAAATTTTCAAAAAAAACCTTTTTTTCAAAGTCCACCAATTGACTCCATATGGGTTCTAGGAGGCTCCCCATAGGCTAAAACAGCAATTCAGCAGGTTTTAGATGGCGAATGGTCAAATTCGAAGTTTTAAAGAGACAGTATATGATAAATTTCAATATTCAAATTTGTAATTTTTATTTCATATTTGAATCGAATTTGGACTATTCCCTAGTACACAAAATAGCTTGACATTCGATTTGTTTACTTTGAATTTTCACTTTGACCCTTGATAAATGAGCCCCTAAAATAGGCTCAAAATTAGAAATTAAAAATTAGATTTTTCAATCCTACCCTTGATAAATCTGCTGCTAAGTGCCTGTGTACTGCAGCAAACCCCAAAAATGTTAAATATACTGAAATTAAGATTTCTATCTCCTTCTTCATCCTTATTCTGTGAACCTTTCCTTTTTCTCCTTTGAGTCGTTTCTCTTCCATTTACCAATGAGATCTCTCCATGCTAAAGTGAACTATGTTTAAAAAACCTCAACCGACTATCAATACCTTAAATAAAAGTTCTCCACTTATCTCTCCGTGGATTTGCAGAACAGCCCTTTGTGATATATTTTATTCATTTGAATTCTTTATTTAATTTGTGGAATATGCTGTCTCTTCCTATTTTCATCATAGCTACTTTGGAAAGATAATGTGAAGCGGTGAGTAATTGTGCTCTCCAAATTTAAATAAACACTTCTCTGGTGGATGAATTTGCAAATGATATCTTTGGGATTTATGATGAAATATTCCTGTCAGAATCCCGTTACTGGATGAACTTTGTGAAAGTGTGATTTTTTTGTTTTTTGCTACAGAATAAAATCCACATACAAGGCTGAAATTAAGCATTTAGTTTCTGTGGGGCTCCCGCTCTACCCCTGGAACTATAGCAGGGTGACTGTTACCCCAATGTTTCTATATATCTGTAACCTTGTTATGAGCTAAGGGGACCCAGTCTGAAGGTCAGTTAGGGGGAGATTTGGGGTGAGTGTTTATTTGTACCCTGGGTACCCCTGGAACTATAGCAGGGTGACACCCCAATGTTTCTATATATCTGTAACCTTGTTATGAGCTAGGGGGGCTCAGTCTAAAGGTCAGTTAGAGGGAGATTTGGGGTGAGTGCTTATTTGTACCCTGGGTACCCCTGGAATTATAGCAGGGTGACTGTTACCCCAATGTTTCTATATATCTGTAACCTTGTTATGAGCTAAGGGGGCCCAGTCTGAAGGTCAGTTAGGGGGAGATTTGGGGTGAGTGCTTATTTGTACCCTGGGTACCCCTGGAATTATAGCAGGGTGACTGTTACCCCAATGTTTCTATATATCTGTAACCTTGTTATGAGCTAAGGGGGCCCAGTCTGAAGGTCAGTTAGGGGGAGATTTGGGGTGAGTGCTTATTTGTGCCCTGGGTACCCCTGGAACTATAGCAGGGTGACTGTTACCCCAATGTTTCCATATATCTGAAACCTTTTATGAGCTAAGGGGGCCCAGCCTGAAGGTCAGTTAGGGGGAGATTTGGGGTGAGTGATTATTTGTGCCCTGGGTACCCCTGGAACTATAGCAGGGTGACACCCCAATGTTTCTATATATCTGTAACCTTGTTATGAGCTAAGGGGGCCCAGTCTGAAGGTCAGTTAGGGGGAGATTTGGGGTGAGTGCTTATTTGTGCCCTGGGTACCCCTGGAACTATAGCAGGGTGACTGTTACCCCAATGTTTCCATATATCTGAAACCTTTTATGAGCCTGCACTTTTCTCAACCTCCCTGTGTACTAATACCTTCTCGTTCCCCATTTCCCTCTGTGTCATTTTCTCCTTCTCTTATTTACACCCATGTGGGATAAAGAAAACACTGCACAGAGACAGACGAGAATAACAAATGGCAAAGGGTTTGAGTCAGGGGGAGAAAAGCAGAATGCTACAATTACAAATGGGAGAGATAATGGCATGAAATAATGGGTGACCAAAAAGCTGAGAAATAAGAAAACCGTGCAAAGAAAAGAGAAATAGAAAGTAATGAAACAGAAGAAAAAAAACAGAATTTTTTGTAATTTTTTTGTAATTAGGGATAAAGACTTGAACCTCTAGTCCCCACATTGCCTTGGCATATCCCATAGAGACAAATCTGCAGCTATTCGCTAAGCTGCCTTGATAAATTCAACCTGAAATCCTTGTTATAATGTCGGCTGCATCTGTATCTGCAATAAAACTTCTACAAGGTGTTTCATACATAACAATTTGAGCAGTGAATCAAAATTAGAGACCATTAAATAGATTTTATGCGTGTTCTTTTCAGGGAATGGTTGACAAGAGGCAGAATGAAGATCCCATCGTTCTTCTTTTGCTGCAAAGGTGTGAAACAATTGCTGGTGTAAATTATATTTGGAGAAGTTATGGCAGCGACGGCGCGTTTGCTCGGAGATTTTTTCAATTTATTTGCCCTGCTGTAAAATGGAGATTCCATTCATTTGAATTTAAATGTCAGAAATGCATGTCAATTACAGAGATATTTATTGAGCAACAAAAAAACGTTAGAACCAAATAAGGGGAAGTGAAATATCCCATATTAAGTCAACAGAAAACTACAAATTTCCACTGGGACAGAATGCTCTGTTATACAGATAGCTAGAGCCTCAGCTGCCATAAAGCAGGGCAGGACTGCTGCTTACAATGTGGATCAGATAGGATCTGTGCAGCCACTGGGACAGAATGTTCTGTTATACAGATAGCTAGAACCTCAGCTGCCATAAAGCAGGGCAGGACTGCTGCTTACCATGGGGATCAGATAGGATCTGTGCAGCCACTGGGACAGAATGTTCTGTTATACAGATAGCTAGAATCTCAGCTGCCATAAAGCAGGACAGGACTGCTGCTTACAATGGGGATCAGATAGGATCTGTGCAGTCACTGGGACATAATGTTCTGTTATACAGATAGCTAGAATCTCAGCTGCCATAAAGCAGGACAGGACTGCTGCTTACAATGGGGATAAGATAAGATCTGTGCAGCCACTGGGACAGAATGTTCTGTTATACAGATAGCTAGAATCTCAGCTGCCATAAAGCAGGGCAGGACTGCTGCTTACAATGGGGATCAGATAAGATCTGTGCAGCCACTGGGACAGAATGCTCTGTTATACAGATAGCTAGAATCTCAGCTGCCATAAAGCAGGACAGGACTGCTGCTTACAATGGGGATCAGATAGGATCTGTGCAGCCACTGGGACAGAATGTTCTGTTATACAGATAGCTAGAATCTCAACTGCCATAAAGCAGGACAGGACTGCTGCTTACATTGGGGATCAGATAGGATCTGTGCAGCCACTGGGACAGAATGTTCTGTTATACAGATAGCTAGAATCTCAGCTGCCATAAAGCAGGACAGGACTGCTGCTTACAATGGGGATCAGATATGATCTGTGCAGCCACTGGGACAGAATGCTCTGTTATACAGATAGCTAGAATCTCAGCTGCCATAAAGCAGGACAGGACTGCTGCTTACAATGGGGATCAGATAGGATCTGTGCAGTCACTGGGACAGAATGTAATCTCAGCTGCCATAAAGCAGGCCATAATCCCCTTTTATAAAACATCCTTTCATTTTTGTATAGGGGTCTAGATATTTCCTTTTCAGTCCTTTTCAGTCACCCAATGCTGCCCTTGAACATTGGAACCTTTCCACTAAGCTGCCAATAAAATAACAGTTTTTTTCTCATTGACCTCCA
Source organism: Xenopus laevis (assembly GCF_017654675.1). Lineage (NCBI taxonomy): Eukaryota > Metazoa > Chordata > Amphibia > Anura > Pipidae > Xenopus > Xenopus laevis. The sequence continues at coordinate 13,955,030 of NC_054371.1, forward strand.
GTGATTGGCTGATTCTGCATTTTACCAGGGAGTATTTAATCATGTGTTGCAGGAGCAGGCGGTAGCGTAATTGGTGCTGACAGTACATGATTTGTGTCTTTCCATCGGGAAACAGTGAGAATGACAACATATGCTGTGTTACAGTTTGTAGCCGTGTCCAGGCAGCAGAAGGGTTAAATACTGAATTCATTATCAAAAATATCCTGTACAGGTTTTTCTTTATGCCCAGAACCCATTTCTGTCGCAGTTTTACTGAGCACCTTTCCTAGCAGATTTTGGCTGCAACACATTTCATATTTTGTGTTGAGAGAAGCCTTTAAATAGATACAGTCACTTTCTTCATCTACACCAGAAAAACAGAAATTATATTTCCCCCGGAAAATTAATTTAAACTATAGTTTTGACGAAGAGACTGGAACTCAAGAATGCTGAGGATATTAAACATTTATTGTTTGGTTTACAGACCTTGAAATTATTACTTTTATGGCGAAATGTATTTATGACTTTGTTTCCTGCTGTTTTCTTTCATTCTGTGTTTAGTTGCTAGGCTTTGAAATATAATATAGTTATATATATAGTTCAATATGAACCTGGACACTTCCGCTGTTTACGTGAAGTCAACTTTCTGTCTAATGTTACTGTTCTTTATAACTTTCTTCTTGTCTCTGTCTCTATATATTAGGTACCTATCTAGTGCTACCAATCCCTATTTCTGTAGGGAAATGAGAGAGAGCAGACAGTAACCCTTCCAACACTTTCCTCTTGTCTCTATATATTAGGTACCTATCTAGTGCTACCAATCCCTATTTCTGTAGGGAAATGAGAGAGAGCAGACAGTAACCCTTCCAACACTTTCCTTCTGTCTCTATATATAAGGTACCTATCTAGTGTTACCAATCCCTATTTCTGTAGAGAAATGAGAGAGAGCAGACAGTAACCCTTCCAACACTTTCCTCTTGTCTCTATATATTAGGCACCTATCTAGTGCTACCAATCCCTATTTCTGTAGGGAAATGAGAGAGAGCAGACAGTAACCCTTCCAACACTTTCCTCTTGTCTCTATATATTAGGTACCTATCTAGTGCTACCAATCCCTATTTTTGTAGGGAAATGAGAGAGAGCAGACAGTAACCCTTCCAACACTTTCCTTCTGTCTCTATATATAAGGTACCTATCTAGTGTTACCAATCCCTATTTCTGTAGAGAAATGAGAGAGAGCAGACAGTAACCCTTCCAACACTTTCCTCTTGTCTCTATATATTAGGCACCTTTCTAGTGCTACCAATCCCTATTTCTGTAGGGGAATGAGAGAGAGCAGACAGTAACCCTTCCAACACTTTCCTCTTGTCTCTATATATTAGGTACCTATCTAGTGCTACCAATCCCTATTTCTGTAGGGAAATGAGAGAGAGCAGACAGTAACCCTTCCAACACTTTCCTCTTGTCTCTATATATTAGGTACCTATCTAGTGCTACCAATCCCTATTTCTGTAGGGAAATGAGAGAGAGCAGACAGTAACCCTTCCAACACTTTCCTCTTGTCTCTATATATTAGGTACCTATCTAGTGTTACCAATCCCTATTTCTGTAGGGAAATGAGAGAGAGCAGACAGTAACCCTTCCAACACTTTCCTCTTGTCTCTATATATTAGGTACCTATCTAGTGCTACCAATCCCTATTTCTGTAGGGAAATGAGAGAGAGCAGACAGTAACCCTTCCAACACTTTCCTTCTGTCTCTATATATAAGGTACCTATATAATGCTACCTATGGGCCAACAATCGGATCACAATAGGGAGGGCCATTAAATGAAACACATAATACAAATTGTACGCACTGAAATGTCAGAATCTAAAGTATTATTTGCACAGTAGTGTCCCCTGCTGGGAGCTCTCAATCAGTCAGCACCACAAGGTTATATTATCACAATTAATAGTTAATACAAGGTCTCAGTTCGTTGTAAACAAAGCAGAGTATGATGCATTCATAAATTGCATTTATAAATTTAATGTGGATTTATCTGGAGTCAGACAATAGGGAGTCAAAGAGCACAATGGAATGAATGAATCTTGATAGGCAATAATGCTAAAATGACGCAATCGATATTAAAAGGGATTATTTATACAAAAGTAGAGAGCACTAGAGAGAAAAATAAAAATCGACATGTTTTACCCACAATGCAATGTTTTTAGAGAATTCCAGTGTTATATTTGCACTAACACATAATCACAGAGAAGTTGTAGTGCAGTGTGTGCATGAATGGCATCACTTCTGCCAGTGTGCACTATATAGTGATGTGTAAGTCTACAAAATAGTTGACCCTAGCCAACCCCAACCTGCTTGGATCCAACCTCTACTCAATATGACCCTTTCTATGTTATCACTCATATACCCGCACCCACTCATTGATGACATCACTAGAGGGGGTGGGGAGGGACCAGTGTACTAAATAATGCTAGCAGAAAGACAGGGGGTACTGCTGTAACACAAGGTTGTGATGGCAGACCCTACTCTGCCCGTAGCCCACCCGGTCCTGCTAGGAAAGTGTTGGATAAAACAGTGCTCTACAAACCTTAGGTCCCTAACGTCACTGGAGGCTGGAGGGGCCCAGACTGAAGATCTATTAGGTTGAGATTTAAGGATATTGTCAATTTGCTCCCCTAGTCTCCTGTCTTTAGGTTTTAGAAGCCTTAAGCTAAACACTTGTAACACTATAGTAAATTGAGTGGCACCATTTCTTTAACTATGAGCGTTACCTCAATAATATGCTCTGGGTGAGATCTTATTTCCCAGGGGTTGAGCCCTCACAAAAAATATGGAGGCCGGGTATTGTACAACTGAAAATGACTGCTTTGCTCAATTGGGCGCCAGTGGTTCTTGCAACTTAAAGGGGAACTATCGCGAAAATGATAATTTAATAAAAGCTTCATCATACTGAAACTTTTTAAATACAATCAATTAACTATTCTGTATCGTTTCTGAAATAATCAAGTGTATCTTCATTATTCCCCTCTCAGCATCTGTTTCTCTTCATTCTGTCTTCATGCAGCAGTCGGGTGTCAGATATTCATTGACAGTTAGATCCAATATATCTTATAGGGGGGCTCCTTTTGCCTAGAAGATGTATTAAGAGCTCACTCAAATAACTGATTCCAGTACAAACAAAATCTAACAAAATAACTGCCTTTTGCACATATTCTGCATGTAGAGAGACATGATGTCTGGTGATTTTAATAGAGTGGGTTCTAATTTGATGAAAAATCCTCAAGTGAAACCTAGGGGAATTACTACCATAACTAAGTTTGTACACTTAGGGGCAGATTTTTGTAAGAGTCGAAGTGAAAATTTGATTTTCCAATTTGAATGTTCAAGTTTTTTTATGGCCAAAACTGTCAAATTTGAGTAAGGGAATTGTTTAAATTCGACTAGAGTTTTTTTAAAAATTCGAATTTGATTTTTGAAATTTATCCTTTAAGAATTTGAATTCGACTTTTCACCACCTTAAACCTGGCGACTCGCTGTTTTAGCCTATGGGGGAAGTACTGGGATCAATTTGGAGTTGTTTGCTGCCTTCCTGACATTCAAGTTTTTTTCGGAGAAACAACTCGAATCAAATTTGAATTTTATTCGATTTGAGGTGCGGGTCAATCCCACTCACCTGAGTTTGAAAAATTCGAATTTTTTTATAAATTGGAGTTGATCAAATTTCAAGTTCATGGGGGGGTTTAAATAACCCCCATGAACTCAAAAATTGACCCTTGATAAATCTGCCCCTTGGTCCCTACTTCTGGGTACCTGGGTTCCTAATTCCACTCACACTCCTCGGTCGAGCTTAGCCGCTTGTCTAAATAGCCTAACTATTTGTCACTCCTAGAGTGACCTATGAAAATGAGTTAGCCTATCCTTACTAGACCTGACCTTGTCTAGGTTCCACTTTACCCTTCCTGCCTGCCCAGGTAAGGGGGATTAATAAAATGGACCCTGAGAACATGGCTGCTCAGGCCTGTATACTTTAGTGCCATCAACTGGACACGTAATGAACTACAGGGGCAAAGCTAAATCAAGAAACAGCTCCCCCTCCTAAATGTATTCTAGGATCCAGTTTAGGAGTCAATAACACTAGGGGACTGCTAGTTAAATAATAATGAGTGGTTAATTTACCAGTCCCCTACACACTTATTTCGTAAACACTCTTGCAATTATGGATGAATACCTTATGCAACAACATTTATCATATAAGTGGGTATATCCCATTGATCAATTGGTTCATTGCCCCCACATGCAAATGGTTAAATTGCACTGACATGATCTACCACATCCATGGATCATTCTGTTGGATCCAGTGATGAGCGAACCTGTACCGTTTGGCTTTGCTGAAAAATTTGCGAAACTGCTGAAAAATGCATTGAAGTCAATAGGAGACAATTTTTTACTTACACAACTTTTTTCTCTCACTCCAAATGCATTAAAGGAGTTATTCACCTTTAAATTAACATTTAATATGATGCAGAGAGTGATATTCTAAGACAATTTGCAAACAGTTTTAATTTTTAATTATTTGTGGTTTTTGAATTATTTTGCTTTTTATTCAGCAGTTCTCCAGGTTGCGATTTCCGCATTCATTCATCACTAGTTGGATCCTTATAGGAGATCAGATCAGCAAATGGTGAGCAGATGTGGGTATGTATATGTTGATACAGGTAAGGGTGTGGGTCAAGTCTGATACAGCATTTTGTTCTATTTCTTGTGAAACAGGCTTATCTACCTCCATTCCCACCTTCTGTCTACTATCTGATGATGTCACTTCTAGTTGTATGATGATGTCACTCTCCTATTTTAATGTGAGGTGGTAGGCAGCAGATTGCTGCTGAGCCACAATACAGGTTGAAGGTGAGATCAACCTGATAAGACCTGCACAAGTCTCTAGAGCAGATAATGTTTAATCATACCCTTCTCTATTTATTCTGCTAAAACCAAAAACACACACTAGTGACAGTTTCACCAAATGGTAACTGACCTACCAGAATTTGTTTTTGTTACTGCTATTTTTTTTTTTTAAAATCTAAGTGGAATTCAGAATGTGTCTTACTTGGAATCGAACTCAAGACTGAGGGCATGGGTTCAATTCCAAGCAGGACACTTACTGCAATGTTAAGCACAGTGCCGCCATGGAAAGAAGCCAAACCTAGAGCTGGCAAGAGAAGCAAAATCATAGAGAAACAATAATAGAAAAATGAAATTCTCTGTGAAAGATGTGATAGATATAATTAGTCTATGGGAAGCATTAAATATTAACTCAAATATTTGTAGGTGATAATGTAGAAGCAAAGCAAAACAAAGGGTGGGGGAGACTGTATTATCTCTTTGTTTAACTTCTCAGTGTAATTCATATTCTTTCCGCTTCATCAGACACAAGCTGATAACCGACATTATGAAGCAATCATTTCACTGTTCTTAATATTGGAACATTCTTAGAGGCAATTAAAGTCAGAAAACTTTGTTAAAGAAGCATTAGGGACACGTTAAAACCAGCAAAGCATGAACATTTAGAGAGGAGGCAGGCACGGAATGGGTTTAGGAAAAGGGAGGCTGATTTCAAATTAAGCTCAAAACAGAAAAAGATTTCAAAAGTATGTTTTTATTTTCTATTTTCGGTGCTGTATACGGTGTTCTCATATGAACTGGTGCTTGCAACCTCTCATTGTGAGCTTCAGGGCAGATTTATTAAGGTTTGAGTTGTGTTTTCCATGAAAATTTCAAGTTTTTGAGTTAAAAATAGATTTTTAAGTTTTTTAAAAATCTCAAATTATTTTTGAAATTCATGTTAACCTGGGAATATCTTAAAATCCGAAAAAACAACATCTAAAATCTGTCAAGGTTATGTAAAAGTCAATGGTAGAAGTCTCTTGAACCATTTGATGAACCATTGATGTAGTAAACAGGAGTTTTTTCTTCGAGTTTTCTCTTTTCTTTTCTCTTTTGTATTCCTGAACCAAGTGTATTTATTTATAACTGTAATATTGGAGTGTAGGGTATCTCCAATAGGTCATTGAGGTCATTGTGCTTGATCCTGTGCTTTCAGAAAGATCCAGCACTTCATAACGAAACTGCTCTCAGTTAAACTATTGTTTCTCCAACTCGGAAATATATCGTAAATTACACATTCATTAAATTTTTAGAAATTACAATGGCCAAGGTTACACATTGTATTCACAGGGACTACACATTAAACTTTCACATAACGTTTTGTTCTTATTGTGATGTATTTTATGAAATTTCCTTTATTGCTGACATTTACCAGGAACATTTACATTTTAGAGAGCGATTATCTTTGTCTTTAGGGCAACAGCCGATCTGTCTTTGTAGATGAGATTTTTGGGTTTTTTTTTTAAGTCCTTTAAAAGGCAAATTTATTTCACTAATATGGCTCAATGGAATAGACATGTTTATGTTTAGCGGTTTCCATTTTAACATGAATAAAAAAATTTTAATACAGTTATGGGACCTATTTTACAGAATGCTTGGGACTTGGAGTTTTCCGGATAATGGATTTTTTCATAATTCATACCTTAAGGGACCGATTCACAAAGGGTCGAATATCGACGGTTAATTAACCCTCGATATTCGACTGGGAATTAAAATCCTTCGACTTCGAATATCAAAGTCGAAGGATTTTAGCGCAAATAGTGCGATCGAACGATCGAAGGATTATTCCTTCGATGGAACGATAAAATCCTTTGAATCGAGCGATAAAATTCGAAGGATTTTAATCCAACGATCGAAGGAATATCCTTCGATCAAAAAAAGTTAGCCAAGCCTATGGGGACCTTCCCCATAGGCTAACATTGAGTTCGGTAACTTTTAGATGGCGAACTAGGGGGTCGAAGTTTTTTCTTAAAGAGACAGTACTTCGACTATCGAATGGTCGAACGATTTTTAGTTCGAATCCTTCGATTCGAAGTCGTAGTCGTTGGTCGAAGTAGCCCAAAAAACACTTCGAAATTCGAAGTTTTTTTACTTCAAATCCTTCACTTGAAGTTAGTGAATCGGCCCCTAAGTCTACTAGAAAATGATATAAAATTTAAATAAAGCCAATAGGCTGGTTTTGCTTCCAATCAGGATTAATTATATCTTAGTTGGGATCAAGTACAAGCGACTGTTTTATTATTACACAGAAAAAGGAAATAATTTTTAAAAATTTAGATTATTTGGATAAAATGGAGTCTATGGGAGACGGCCTTTCTGTAATTCTGAGCTTTCTGGATAACGAGTCTTTGGATAACGGATCCCATACCTTATTTGCTTTTGTTAACGCTAACATTTTGTGGTGATAAATGAAAAATGACTACAAAATAGCTATTTGTTTTTGTGTCACCCTCATATTTACATTCTACCACACATATACACGAGTCTACTCCAAAATCAAATACTGTATAGACACATTTATTAAAGGTCAAAATTGGCTATGAGCAAATTGTTTTCGGCAGGCATGGATTCGGGGTGAAATTCCGCATTTTGCCATCTGCAATTTTTTTCGCAAAAGTCGCCACAAGAAAAAAAGGCCCATTGACTTTAATGCATTTTTTGCAAAAAGTCACCATGTCAAAAAAGCGATCACAAGAAAAAAAAATTTAGTTGACTTTAATCCATTGAGAGTGCGAGACAAGTAAAGTTTCACTGTAATTAAAACAATTATTGTTTACAAAAGATGACAGTAAGGGGCAGGTTTAACAAAGGTCGAGGTGAATTTTTGAATTAAAAAAATTTGAATTTCAAGCTATTGTTGTGTACCTCAACTAAGGAATAATCAAAATTCGATTAGAAATTGAAAAAAAATTGATAATTCGAATATCGAAATTTATCATGTACTGTCTCATTAAAAATCCGACTTCGACCATTCACCATCTAAAACCTGCCGAATTGCTGTTTTAGTCAATGGGGGACCTCCTAGAATCTACTTGGAGTCAATTGGTGGACTTTGAAAAAATTAGGATTCGATGCGCCAATAGTTCGATTCAAATAATTCGAATTCGGCCAAATATGGAATTATTCGTATGAAAACTGACCTGTTCGCCCAAAAAACAAACTATCGGTTGGTCTTTTTGAATTCGAATTTCGAAGTATTTCAAATTCAAAATTTGACCCTTGATAAATATGCCCCTAAATAGTTTGTATTTAATAAACTGTGTTGTATATTACATTTTTAAACATGTTAAATAAAAATTATGAAATTCTATTATTTATTACATTTTAGTTCTTTATTTAGTAGTGGTTTAACTTTCAGTTAACTTTTAGTATGTTATAGAATGACCAATCCTAAGCAACTTTTCTTTTGGTCTTCGTTAGTTTTTTTAATGATTTTTTTTTTTTCTTATGATTCTTTCCAGCTTTCAAATGGGGGTCACTGACCCCATCTAAAAAACAAATGCTACAAATGTATTGTTACTTTTTATTACTCATCTCTCTATTCAGGCCTCTCCTATTCAAATTCCAGTCTCTTATTCAAATCAATGCATGGTTGCTAGGGTATTTTGGACCCTAGCAACCAGACGGCTGAAATTGCAAACTGGAGAGCTGCTGAATAAAAAGCTAAATAACTCAAAAACCACAAATGATAAAAAAAAATGAAAACCAATTGCAAATTGTCTCTACATCATGCTAAAAGTTAATGTAACGCTGAACAACCCCTTTAGGCTGACAATGATATTTATCTAATGGTATTATTTATGAAAATATCAAATATAAAATATTAAATTGCATTATGTATCAAATCATTATTTATTTGTCATTTACTGACAATCCAATTTAAATTTTTTCCACCAATGTCTAAAAATTTGTGTTTTTCCTATTTTTTAAAAAGCTCTAAAAATTCAAGATTTATTAAGGGGCAGATTCATTAAGGGTCGAATTTCGAAGTTAAAAATACTTCGAAATTCGACCCTCGAATTGAAATCCTTCGACTTCGAATATCGAAGTCGAAGGATTTAGCGATAATCCTGCGATCGATCAATCGAAGGATTTTTCGTTCGATCGAACGATTAAATCCTTCGAATCGAACGATTCTAACGATTTTAATCCAACGATCGAAGGAAAATCCTTCGATCAAAAAAAGGTTAGCAAACCTATGGGGACCTTCCCCATAGGCTAACATTGACTTCGGTAGGTTTTATCTGCCGAAGTAGGGGGTCGAAGTTTTTTTTAAAGGGAAAGTACTTCGACTATCGAATGGTCGAATAGTCGAACGATTTTTACTTCGATTCGTTCGATTTCGTTCGAATTCGAACGAATTTAACCAATTCGATGGTCGAAGTACCCAAAAAATACTTCGAAATTCGAAGTATTTTTCATTCGAATCCTTCACTCGAGCTTAGTGAATCGGCCCCTAAGTGTAAAACCCATTGAAACCACTAATACAAAACATTGCCAGGTAAAAGATGTCGATGTCCTATTGAAAACAATGGGAGCTGTGCTGATCCTGTCGGACTGGTTTAAATTACATTTTTGGTAGGAATGTCCAAAAAACTTGAATTTTTAGTGGTTTTAGAGGTATTTGTATTTTTTAGCGCATCATTCATACTTTTTTTTAAATATCTTTTAATAAATGTCATGACATTTGTAGAGTTTGTAAGTTTAGTTGTGGTTTCAAAAACCTCTGAAACCACTAAAATCTGACCTTTGATAAATAGGCCTCTTGGTGTTTATTACATGGTATTACATCAATAATGATATTTTAGTGCAATTTCCATTCTAGTACAGGGTATCCAGAAACCCGTTATCCAGAATGCTACGAATTATGGAAAGGCCGTCTCCCATAGATTCCATTTTATCCAAATAATCCAAATTTTAAAAATGTATTTCCTTTTTCTCTATAATAATAAAACAGTAGCTATAGAGGGTTATTTATCAAATTTCGAGTGTTAGAGTTTTTGTTTTTTTTACCTCGAATGAACCTGAATGACCTCAATACTCTTATTTGGGAAAAAACTTGAATGACAAAAACCTGATTCTGTGAGTTTGAGTTCCACAAGCCAAAAACTCAAGTTAATCAAGTTTTGTGCAAAAAATCTTGAATCGATCGAATCATTTGAGTTTTTGGGCAAAGCCCTCCCAAAAAAACTCAAACATCAAACAGGCTGTTAAATAAGTTCAAGGAACCTCTGCCACTGATATAGTATAATAAATCTCAAATATTCAAAATTTTTTTAAAAAAACTGAAATGATTCAAGTTTTTTTTAAACCCGAAAATGTGAGTTTTTGAACAAAAACTACAACTCAAAAACGCAAATATTCGTAGAAAAAAAATATTCAAACCTTCATAAATCTGCCCCATACTGAATCTTTATTGGAGGTGTATCGCTATTGTAAATTGTGTGTGTTGTACACCACTATTGAGCTCCACTCCATATAAATGTGCAACAGATGAGACCTGTAATCTTAGGGAGTGAGCCCTCGCAATGGTGTGGAGGCAGGGTGTAGAGCAACTGTAACTGGATTCAGGGTATAATAATTGGGCGCCAGTGGTTCTTATAACTTAAACATGAACTGGTTTATTGAACATACACAATCCTCAGTGGAGTATACAATAGAGCATGACAGGATTTAGCATCACATCGAATAACCAATACTCACAGCACCATATGGTCAGTATTAGTCCCCACAGGCAAGAGGACGTGCTCAGCAGCAATAAAGGTACACCCAGCTTTCAGCCTTTTCCCTAAGTGGAACCTGAGGGGAATCTATCTACCCTGTTCCTATACACTTAGTCCCCACTTCTGGGCTATTAGTACCCGGAATCTTAATCCCTCTGACTCTCCTCGTCGGAGCCTTGAGCTTCTCAGCTAAATAACCTGTCTATCTGTCACTCCTACAGTAACCTATAATGGTGCCTAGCCTATCCTGACTAATCCTAAAATAATCAGGTTCCACACAAACTCAGCCTGTTAGCTCAGGCTAGAGCCAGCAGAAAATGGATCCTGAATGCATGGCTTCAGAGCCTTTAATATCCCAGCACAGTGCCATCTGCTGGTCACTGTGAGAAGTAGCAGGGGGCATGGCTTGGAGCATAAAGAGCAAACAGTACCCCTCCCAACTGTATTTTAGGACCCAGTTAGGTGTCCATAACATTGAGTGACTGCCTGCACGTAATACTAGGGGTGGCTATTTTACACATCCCTACAGAGGCAAAACCAGTCTATTATGTTTATTTCATGTTTACAAGATTTTCTAGTAGACGGGAGAATGTAATAAAAGGAAAACAATTCGCACCAATAAGAATAAAAATCTCACAATGTAATATTGTTCCTTAAACTGTTATTGCATTGCAAATTTTAATTGCGTACTCTTAAGAAGTGCTTGAAGGTGTCGTAATCTTTTGGAGCAAACATAACGACTTTTTCAGTAAGAAGTTTTATTGCGTATTGGTGCAAACTATAAAATTCGCCAACGGTCTTCCACTGTTTGAAGTGGACACTAAACAGTTTCTGGGTTTGCAAAAGCTATAATAAATCAGTGCAAAGCAAATTTTACATTGCGAATAGTTTTTCCGTTACCGACTTTTATTAAATTCCCCCGTTAAGGATTAAAGATCCATATTATGGAAAGATCCCTTATCTGGAAAACCCCAGGTCTTGAGCATTCTGGATAACCCCATTCCTGTACTGATAACAATTTCACTTTTGTCAATGTTAACCAGGGCCGCCATTAGAAATCACGGGGCCCCGTACAACAAAATTTTTGGGGCCCCCTGGGCCCCGCCCACACTGACGACCAAGCTCCACCCCATATCCCACCCACTCCACATCGCAGTTAAAAGACCACACAGACATCAGCGCTAAAAAAGTAACCCCCCCCCCACACAATTTGTAAAAAGCTATTGATGGTCAGGGCCCCCTTATAAAAAATTGGGGCCCCAAAAAAAAAAATTAAATTTTTTTTTTTAAACATTGGTGGCAGGGGCCCCCTTATAAGTTAAAAACAAATTGGGGCCCCAAAAAATTTTTTGAAAAAAAAGCAATTTTTTTAAAAAAAAAAAAAAACTGGTGGCAGGGGCCCCCTTACAAGTTAAAAAAAATTGGGGCCACCAAAAAAAAATTTAATTTTTTTTTTAAAAAAAAAAAAAGATTGGTGGCAGGGGCCTATAGAATATTAAAATAATACATTGGTGGCCAGGGGATTAAAAAAAAAAAAAACACAAACTGATGCTGCTTCAGGACTTCGGCTTCGGCTGTTTTCGTGACTTCGGGTCTTTTCGGCGCTTCGTGACTTCGGCTTTTTCCGTGACTTCGGGTCTTTTCGGCGCATCAGCTTCGACTTTTCTGCACTTCCGTTTCGGCAACGCAAGAGGCAAGACGTACGGCTCGGCCGGGGGGGGCATGAAGGGGGGCCCAGATCTTCAAAAAATGCAGCGCTGCCGGCCCCCCCTTCATGTCCGGGCCCGGTACTTGATTCCAACTAAGATATAGAGGGTTATTTATCAAAGTTCAAGTGTTAGATTTTTTTTTTTACCTCGAATGAACTGGAATGACCTGGAAACGCTTATTCGAGGAAAAACTCAAATGACAAAAACACGATTCTGTGCGTTTGAGTCCCACAACCCAAAAACTCAAATTAATCGAGTTTTGTGCAAAAAAAAAACCTCTAATCGTTGAAATCATTCAAGTTTTAGGGGAAAACCCTCTGAAAAAAACTTGAACATCAAACAGGCTGTTAAAATCTTCAAAGGGTTCAAGGAACCTTTGCCATTAATATAGTATAATAAATCTCGAATATTCATGTTATTTTTTTTTAAAAAAAACTCAATTCATTCGAGTTTCTTTTAAACCCAAAAATGACCAAAAACGACAACTCGAAAACGCAAATATTCATGGAAAAAATGATTCGACCCTTTATAAATCTGTTCCATAATTAATCCTTATTGGAGGCAAAACCAGACTATTGGGTTTATTTCATGTTTACAATGATTTTCTAGTAGACTTAAAAGGTATGAAGATCCAAATTATGGAAAGATCCCTTATGTGGAAAACCCCAGGTTACGAGCATTCTGGATAACCCCATTCCTGTACTGATAACAATTTCACTTTTGTCAAGGTTAACAGAACAGTTTTTTTTCCGGCAAAAAAATATCCAGGTAGAATTGAATTCTATTGTAACAATGTATAAATGGGGCTCTCATTGTCCATCAATGAATCTCTCTTCTGCTGTAAATATTTTTAAGATGAATTCCAGTTCTTCGCTTAGAGACAATCAAGGTTTAATTATTTTTCGTGCCGCCATATCGCCATGTTTCTAATGTTTAATAATGCGCCGCTCACAATGATGACAATTCTTGCTTGGCCCCAGCGGTGATAATGATAGCGCTTTGAATGAAAGGCTCTGGATATCCGATCCCATACCTGTATTACATCAATTATGATCTTTTAGTGCAATTTCCATTCTAGTACAGGTATCTGGAGACCCCTTATCCAAAAAGCTCCAAATTGTGGAAAGGCCGTCTCCCATAGACTCCATTTTATCCAAATAATCCAAATTTTAAAAAATGATTTCCTTTTTCTCTGTAATAATAATAATAGCTTGTACTTGATCCCAACTAAGATCTAGAGGGTTATTTATCAAAGTTTGAGTGTTAAGAGTTTTTTTTTTATCTCGAATGAACTGGAATGACCTGGAAACTCTTATTTGAGAAAAAACTCAAATGACAAAAACACGATTCTGTGCGTTCGAGTCCCACAACCAAAAAACTCAAATTAATCGAGTTTTGTGCAAAAAAAAAAAAACTGAATCGCTGAAATCATTGAAGTTTTTGGGCAAAACCCTCTGAAAAAAACTTGAATATCAAACAGGCTGTTAAAACCTTCAAAGGGTTCAAGGAACCTCTGCCATTAATATAGTATAATAAATCTCGAATATTCAAGTTATTTTTAAAAAAAACTCAAATCATTCGCGTTTCTTTTAAACCCAAAAATGACCAAAAACGCAAATATTCATGGAAAAAATTATTTGACCCTTCATAAATCTGTCCTATAATTAATTCTTATTGGAGGCAAAACCAGACTATTGGGTTTATTTCATGTTTACAATGATTTTCTAGTAGACTTAAAAGGTATGAAGATCCAAATTATGGAAAGATCCCTTATGTGGAAAACCCCAGGTTACGAGCATTCTGGATAACCCCATTCCTGTACTGATAACAATTTCACTTTTCTCAAGGTTAACAGAACAGTTTTTTTTTCCGGCAAATAAAATATCCAGGTAGAATTGAATTCTATTGTAACAATGTATAAATGGGGCTCTCATTGTCCATCAATGAATCTCTCTTCTGCTGTAAATATTTTTAAGATGAATTCCAGTTCTTCGCTTAGAAACAATCAAGGTTTAATTATTTTTCGTGCCGCCATATCGCCATGTTTTCTAATGTTTAATAATGCGCCGCTCACAATGATGACAATTCTTGCTCGGCCCCAGCGGTGATAATGATAGCGCTTTGAATGAAAGGAATGGCAATGTTTTCTTGTAGGACATTGTATCCTGTTGTTCTGTTGAACTATCAACGTTCGTTTTATAACAAAGCCATCAGGGGAAATGACAGACATCAGGAAGGGACATGGTTGAGGAATTACCATCTGTCCAAAGAATCATACCATTATTTCTTCCCTGGCGCAAAATGATGTTTCCAGTGTTATTATGAACTGACATATGGCTTTTATAACTGGAGGTTATTTTGACAAACTGATTGTCCCTGTCATTTGTATTAATATCTCTTATTTTTTCCAGGCACTTTAATGTTCCGTAGGTTGTCCTCAGTGTGGGGAGGGAGAACAGCAAGGTGACCAGTGGCACAGACTTAAAGGGATACTGTCATGGGAAAAATTTCAGTTAATAGAATAATAGAATTCTGCACTGAAATCCATTTCTCAAAAGAGCAAACAGATTTTTTTATATTCAATTTTGAAATCTGATATGGGGCTAGACATATTGTCAATTTCCCAGCTGCCCCCAGTCACGTGACTTGTGCTCTGATAAACTTCAATCACTCTTTACTGCTGTACTGCAAGTTAGAGTGATATCACCCCCCTCCGTTTCCCCCCAGCAGCCAAACAAAAGAACAATGGGAAGGTAACCAGATAGCAGCTCCCTAACACAACATAACAGCTGCCTGGTAGATCTAAGAACAACACTCAATAGTAAAAACCCATGTCTCACTGAGACACATTCAGTTACATTGAGAAGGAAAAACAGCAGCCTGCCAGAAAGCATTTCTCTCCTAGGGGCAAATTCACTAAGATGCGAAGTTGCGCCAGAAGCAACTTCGCCGCACTTCGCCGTACTTCGCCAGGCGTAGTTTCGCCAGGGCTCCACAAATTCACTAAAATCCGAAGTTGCGCACAGGGATAGCGTAAGGTTGCGGAGTTGCGCTAGCGTTGATTCGCTATATAAAGCGAAGTTACGCTAGCGAAGGCTAATTTGCATACGGCGCGAAATTCAAATTTCAATGGAGGAACACGTATCTGCACTACAAATGCCTAGAAAACCTTCAAATCAGCAAATAAAAATTTTATTTTGCCCTACACATGTGCCCACTGTCTAGGTAAGTTGACATGAGTCAGGAAATGTAGGGGGGAGGAAGGGGAGCCCCAAAAAATTTTCGATCTTTTACATCCTATCAGCCATCATGTAGAAAACACGCCAGCGTTTTTTGGGACTTAGAAAAAATTTTGACTTTTTTTGAAACAATCCCTATCTACTCTATTGCGCTTCGCCTGGTCTGAGGTGGCGAAGGAAGTCTAGCGTAAAAGGTAGCGTTCGCTACACTGCGCAAGTTAGTGAATTTGCGTAGTTTCGTCGCTAGCGAAGATTCGCCTGGCGTAAGGTTGCGAAGTAACACTAGCGAAACTACGCCAGCGTTCGTTAGTGAATTTGCGCAGAAGCGAAAATGCCAAACGCTAGCGAATTAACGCTAGCATTCGGCGCTTCGCGCCTTAGTGAATTTGCCCCCTAAAGTGCAGGCACAAGTCACATGACATGGGGCAGCTGGGAAATTGACAAAATGTCTAGCCCCATGTCAGATTTCAAAATTGAATATAAAAAAATCTGTTTGCTCTTTTGAGAAATGGATTTCAGTGCAGAATTCTGCTGGAGTAGCACTATTAACTGATGTGTTTTGAAAAAAAAACATGTTTTCTGATGACAGGATCCCTTTAAAGGAAATGTTCATCATTAAATTAATTTTTGTATATTATATAGATGGACCTATTCTAATCAACTCCATGCTATCTGGTTTTTGGGTTACCGGTAATTGAGCCCAGCTAATCTTGTTGGTGTCCATTGTCATGCTAGAAGTTGATTTTTAAGTTTAAGCTGCCATTTAAGGAAACATTGGTTTCTCGACTTCCCAGAATTCTTAGGCCACTGTTTTTGTCCCACCAAATGCCATTTCTAAATACCAAAGTAGTAGTTAAATTATTATCAGTAAAACACTCACTTAAGGGCATATTTATCAAGGGTTTCGAATTTCAAATTGAAAAAACTTTAAAAAAAATTTAAAAAGACCAACCGAAATTAAGTCGAAGTTTTTTTTTGTTCGAACAGGTCCATTTTCAATTGAATAGGTTCGTATTCGGCCAAATTCGAATTGTACGACTCCAAGGAATAGTGCATTCGATCGAATTCGATTCGAAATTCTTCCCCAAAAAAACTCTGATTTTTCAAAGTCCACCAAATGACTCCAAATAGGTTCTAGGAGGTCCCCCATAGGCTAAAACAGCAATTCAGCAGGTTTTAGATGGCGAATGGTCGAAGTTGAATTTTTAAAGAGAGAGTATATGATAAATTTTGATATTCTCATTTTTTTTATTTGTTTCAAATTTGAATCGAAACGAATTTGGACAATTCCCTATTCAAATTACACAAAAATAGCTTGAAATTCAAATTATTTTCATTCGAAAATTCACTTTGACCTTTGATAAATCTGCCCCCTAGAGTATCATTTCTGTGAATTGAGTAATATGGAAAAAATCATATTCCCCATATGGTTAGAATATGATAATTGTTATCATATTTATGACCATATAAAGGCACAATGCTGCAGGCTGAGTTATACAGGGAACTCTGAGTATCACTCTGTATTATAAGGGATAATGTACCCCCTACTGTAAATGATAAGGATATTAGAAGTCACTGAGGGGTTGTTCTGTGACCATATAAAGGCACAAGGCTGCAGGCTGAGTTATACAGGGAACTCTGAGTATCACTCATGTATTATAAGGGATAATGTACCCCCTACTGTAAATGATAAGGATATTAGAAGTCACTGAGGGGTTGTTCTGTGACCATATAAAGGCACAAGGCTGCAGACTGAGTTATACAGGGGACTCTGAGTATCACTCATGTATTATAAGGGATAATGTACCCCCTACTGTAAATGATAAGGATATTAGAAGTCACTGAGGGGTTGTTCTGTGACCATATAAAGGCACAAGGCTGCAGGCTGAGTTATACAGGGAACTCTGAGTATCACTCATGTATTATAAGGGATAATGTACCCCCTACTGTAAATGATAAGGATATTAGAAGTCACTGAGGGGTTGTTCTGTGACCATATAAAGACACAAGGCTGCAGGCTGAGTTATACAGGGAACTCTGAGTATCACTCATGTATTATAAGGGATAATGTACCCCCTACTGTAAATGATAAGGATATTAGAAGTCACTGAGGGGTTGTTCTGTGACCATATAAAGGCACAAGGCTGCAGGCTGAGTTATACAGGGAACTCTGAGTATCACTCATGTATTATAAGGGATAATGTACCCCCTACTGTAAATGATAAGGATATTAGAAGTCACTAAGTGGTTGTTCTGTGACCATATAAAGGCACAAGGCTGCAGGCTGAGTTATACAGGGGACTCTGAGTATCACTCATGTATTATAAGGGATAATGTACCCCCTACTGTAAATGATAAGGATATTAGAAGTCACTGAGGGGTTGTTCTGTGACCATATAAAGGCACAAGGCTGCAGGCTGAGTTATACAGGGAACGCTAATAAACCTCATTTTTGGTGAGTCAACAAGGCCACTTTGCTGACTTATTTGTATTAATTAGATTTGTTGGCACAGTGGGGTAAAGCAGAACCTGCACAGACATTGAATAGTTGTGTGAGAGCCCAGGGGGAATTATTTATAGATGCGCACTGTGCTCATATAAAAACCCATCCATTTTTGACACCCTTTTCCAGGATTAGGAATTGAGCGCTAGAAATGAAAAGTGACCCTGGGTGAGTGGCCATAAAGCATAAGGCTGCAGTGTATCTTCCCTAGGAATGTAAATACCAGAGAAATATATTCAATCTTTTTAAAATTCCGTTTTCCCTGAAAGCCGCTATGTATCTACATTCTAAGTAGAATGAATTTCTCATGGTGCAGAAAGCAAAGGAACCTTTAGCATTGGATCGCAGAAAGAATATATGATGGGGAATGGTCACAAATGCTCAGGCGCAATAAATAAACTGCAGAGGAAGAAGATAAATAAAGAGGCTGCAGTTTTGCTCTAAAAATCTAAGAATTATTGGGACTTTGCATAGAACACTGGGAAAACAAGTGTTTGCATTGTGGGACATCAAGACTCATGTTGCCATTTAATCTCCAATAGTATCGTCCATAACATACCTCCCAACCGTCCCGTTTTCCGCGGGACAGTCCCGTTTTTGGCTGTCTGTCCCGCTGTCCCGGATAGTGGACTCTGATGTCCCGCATCCTGTCAGCCAACTCTCGCGGCTGAAGCAGCGAACAAAATGATGCCTAATGAGACGCACCGCACGAGCCTCCGAACAGCGCTGGTCGACCTGATTGGATTGTGTGGATCATGTGACACTGTGGGTGACGCGCCGCATTCCCACGAGTACCTGGCCTCTCCTTCCCTGGCTGCTGCTCTGGCGGCGGATCCGTGTGGGGGAGTTTTATGCAGGAAAAACGCCTGCAGATCCTATTCCACGAGTTGGACGTCAACAAGTGCTTGGGTGCATCGCACTGAGCTGGAGCTGAGGGTGAGCAGTCTGCTGGGGGCCGGGATATACCAAGTGCCCATAGGGGTGCATAAGGGAGCAGCATTGACTAGCATGCATCGTACCTCCCAACATTTTGGAAGTAAAATGAGGGACAAACAATTTTTTTCCGCACGTAGCGCAGCAATTTTTTTGACCACACCCCTTTCTGTGGCCACACCCCCTAATTACCATGTCCGTTTTACAACATTTGGCAGGTTATGAAAGTTTGAAAATATTTCTCCTTATCTAAACTGTGTTTTTGTGTCTCAAAATTGTTACAAAGTATCTTATTTGCACCTGTGGCTGTTCTGGGCTCTCTGCTAAAAGCCAATTAAGTGAGAAACTTTGTTTCTTTTTCTGGCTGTTCAGTGCAGAGAAAAGAGGGACTTTCCAGTACAAATGAGGGACTGCGGGTTGAGCTGTCAAAAGAGGGACTGTCCCTCTGAAAAAGGGACAGTTAAGAGGTATGCCTTCCTGATGACGGCTCTAGCCGAAACGTTGAATAAACCCGTTTTTTTCATCACAAAAGACCTATAAGTGCGGATTTCTTTGCTGTATTGATATTGATATATGTTCCAGCACCTAGGCATTCCCATTGCTTTCTGAGTGCACCTATCCAGTAGTTTGTTTATATATATATATATATATATATATATATATATATATATATATATATATATATATATATATATACACATATACATATATACATATATATATATATATATATATACACACATATAAATAACAAAAAAGAACCGCACTCACAGGACTTGATTTGGTGCAAATAAAGTGGTTTTATTCCTGGGGAATTCCTTTGGAATAAACCACTTTATTTGCACCAAATCAAGTCCTGTGAGTGCGGTTCTTTTTTGTTATTTATATTATTATATAACCAGCACCCAGACAGTTGACCCAGTTTTCAAGTGAGTGCTCCAGCTTGCTTGTTATATATACATATATACATATATATACATACATATATACATATATATATATACATATATACATATATATATATATACATATATATATATTTGTATATATATATATATACACATATATATATATATATTTTTTTTTTTTTTCACAGTGTTTGAAATATATTGAAATGGAGAAACACATGTAATTACTTTTATATGATTAAAATAATGTATACAATTGCACTATATCTCTTTTCATACTAACCTGGATCTGAATAGACGCACCCCTGAATAATAGCTTTAATCCTCTAAAATCGACAATAAAAATGACTAGTAGGGTACAGAGCACCGAAAGCTTTTTAGTTTAGGGAAAAACTCTGTAAATATAGGAAACTTTCAGCGTAAGTTACAGCATATCGAGGCCCCGGTGAAACCAACTAGTAGAAGTGATTGAGACGGGCAATTCCAAGGCTGCACAGAGCTTCCATATTGGTTCAATGTGTTCCATAAACTACCTACTAAAATGTCCTAATAACTTATAGACGTTTTTCTGGAATACTTACCTGTGAGAATAAAACGTGCTTGGGGATGAAGGGAAATATCTCTGTAATATTTTAATCCAGAGCCAAAGCTGCAGCCTTTTTCATTTGGTATTACTTTTTGCCTGAATGTTATTATATTCCTGATAAAGACATTGAATTAATAAGGGCAATAAAGGCACCTGAAGGTCCAGAGCAAAGATTTTATTAGTGGGCTGCCCTACGATATTTGGTTCAGAGTTCACTTCATGCAGGTTAAGTTAAGGCAGGCAATGACCTGCTAATTCTCCTACACCAGAAAGAGGAAGCAGGAACATAGGTCTCCTCATCTATAGCTGGAAAACAAACAACTAGGTTTGCTCATAGTCTGTACAGAGAGATCCCATAAAACTATGGCAGCATAGGTATTCCCCTGTACTAAGCACAATTCAGCAGGAACAGCCCCTAAGTTTGCTTATAGTCTATACAGAGAGATCCCATAAAACTATGGCAGCATAGGTATTCCTCTGTACTAAGCACAATTCAGCAGGAACAGCCCCCTAAGTTTGTTCATAGTCTGTACAGAGAGATCCCATAAAACTATGGCAGCATAGGTATTCCCTGTAATAAGCACAATTCAGCAGGAACAGCCCCTAAGTTTGCTTATAGTCTATACAGAGAGATCCCATAAAACTATGGCAGCATAGGTATCCTCTGTACTAAGCACAATTCAGCAGGAACAGCCCCCTAAGTTTGCTCATAGCCTGTACAGAGAGATCCCATAAAACTATGACAGCATAGGTATTCCTCTGTACTAAGCACAATTCAGCAGGAACAGTCCCTAAGTTTGCTCATAGTCTGTACACAGAGATCCCATAAAACTATGGCAGCATAGGTATTCCCCTGTACTAAGCACAATTCAGCAGGAACAGCCCCTAAGTTTGCTCATAGCCTGTACAGAGAGATCCCATAAAACTATGACAGCATAGGTATTCCCTGTACTAAGCACAATTCAGCAGGAACAGTCCCCTAAATTTGCTCATAGTCTGTACAGAGAGATCCCATAAAACTATGGCAGTATAGGTATTCCCTGTACTAAGCACAATTCAGCAGGAACAGTCCCCTAAATTTGCTCATAGTCTGTACAGAGAGATCCCATAAAACTATGGCAGTATAGGTATTCCCTGTACTAAGCACAATTCAGCAGGAACAGTCCCTAAGTTTGCTCATAGCCTGTACAGAGAGATCCCATAAAACTATGGCAGCATAGGTATTCCTCTGTACTAAGCACAATTCAGCAGGAACAGTCCCTAAGTTTGCTCATAGTCTGTACACAGAGATCCCATAAAACTATGGCAGCATAGGTATTCCCCTGTACTAAGCACAATTCAGCAGGAACAGCCCCTAAGTTTGCTCATAGTCTGTACAGAGAGAGAGATCGCATAAAATGATGGCAGCATAAGTATTCTCCTGTACTAAGCACAATTCTGCACAGGAATTTTAATGTAACAGTAACTACATAAGGCTCCATACAATAAAACCTATGTTGGCATGTTTTACTGCGCTCCAGTGAAATAAAACTGCTAATTACAAATTGCTAATATTTTCCCTTTAAATTGCAATAAAATGAAAACTGCTTATGAACAGCAGACAAGCAATTAACACCATTTCAAGGATGCATAATACTGTAATTAAAGGAATCCTGAGACCGTAATCAACAAATACAAGTGTCCAGATGGGGAACTAATTAGTCAATTGAACAAGTCAATTTTTATAGCAAGAGTTTATTTTTTTTTTTTTGACCAAATGACAATCCTTTTGATTAGTCATTTCAGCACAAGGGATCTCTCACAGACAGAAGCAGTTAAAGGAGTTGTTCACCTTTGAGTTAATATTTGGTTTTGTGTAGGGAGGGATATTTTAAGAATTTTTTTTTTTATTATTTGTTGTTTTTGAGTTATATAGCTTTTTATTCAGCAGCTCTCCAGTTTGCAATTGTAGCACTCTGTTGCTAGGATCCAAATTATCCTAGCAACCATGCATTGGCTTCAATAAGAGACTGGAATATGAATAGTAGAGGCCTGAATAGAAAGACGAGTAATAAAAAGTAGCAATAACAATATATTTGTAGCCTTACAGAGCATTTGTTTTTAGATGGGGTCAGTGACCCACATTTGAAAGCTGGAAAGGCTAAGAAGAAGGCAAATAATGCAAAAACTGTAAAAAAAGAAAAAGTGAAGACCAATTGAAAAGTTGCTTAGAAATGGCCATTCTATAACATATTACGAGTTAAACTAACAGTGAACCATCCCTTTAAGGGTTTTAACACCAGCCTAGTAAGGGCTCTTACACATGAGCGTTTTTACCTGCGCTCCCCTGCGTTTCGTTTTTCGGCGTTCAGCCGCAGGGGAGCGCAGGAATAGACAGGTTGAGACGCAACATGCTGCATTTTTCCTGCATTCGGCGCCTACATGCGCCTGTGTGAGTACAGCCCCATTTGAAATAATTAAATGCGTCTATTCCTGCGCTCCCCTGCGGCTGAACGCCGAAAAACGGAACGCAGGGGAGCGCAGGTCAGAACGCCAGTGAGTAAGAGCCCTAACGAATGGCACAATTGTATCAGCAGCTCTGTATCCAATGGGATTGTTGGAAAGATGTAGGGAAGTGTATTTATGCTACAACGATAATTACATCATCAAACCTGCGCATAATAGGCAGCAAGCATTAAATGCGAAGCGGTCTGCAATTTTTAAAAAAAGATTTTATTTTAATATAATGATCATTTTGAATTAGTGGTAAAAGTACATTAGTCATTTCAGGGGACATTATGAAACATAGAAAATACATGAATATTTATATCAAATTCCGACTCTTAACATATGAATATTGATTACAAGGGACATAAAGCTTCCATGCAAGTCTTTCATTGCACTCTCTGGCCGTCCATAGAGGGATTAATGTTCAGCTCTGGCTTTCCTGAAATTATACTGTAATAAAACATAAGCAGGGTGATATAACAGTGATGTTTATGTGTTCAGGGCTAAATAAAATTGTGTATAATAGCATAAAGCAAGAAAAGGAACCCAGGAGAAGGCAGGATTCTTCTGATAGGGCCTTCTTGTATTTTTGAAAACTGGGGAGATATTTTATCTAACAGTGATTATTTAAAGTAGAACTAAAGCCTAACTAAAGAAGTAGCTAGAAATGTTGTTCATGATGTTTTGTGCTTCTGTACCAGCCCAAGGCAACCACAGCCCTTTAGCAGTAAAGATCTGTGTCTCCAAAGATGCCCCAGTAGCTCCCCATCTTCTTTTCTGCTGATTCACTGCACATGCTCTGTGCTGCTGTCACTTACTGAGCTTAGGGACCCACTCACAATATACAGTACACATAGAATAGAAATGTCACAATATAAGGCTGATTAGTAATTAATACACATAATTACTACATGGCAGCACAGAAACCAGTGCAATTAGCATCAGAATTTAATAATCAGCAAACCTGTAGCATCAGTTTATATTACAGCCAGGGAAGCTCATTTTCTGCTGGATAATTAGTGACGAGCCCTAAGCTTAGCTTCTCAACAGCCAATCAGAGCCCACTGAGCATGTGAGTGTCACAGACACTTTCCAAGATGGTGACCCCCTGTGACAAGTTTGAAGTCCTGGATCATTGCTGCTATTGACAAGCTGAAACTTTAGGCTGGTGCAGTAAGTTCAGTATATAAAATATGGCATTTTTAGCTGCATTCGTTTTTAGGTTTTTTAGGGTAAAGGGCAATTGGAACCAGGGATCTTAATCCCACTCACACTCCTCAGTGGAGCCTCAGGCTGCTTAGCTCCTAGAGTGACCTATTATGATGAGTAGCCTATCCTTACTAGACCTGACCTGTCTAGGTTCCACTTCTCGATTCCTGCCTGCTCAGGTAAGGGGCTTAACAAAATAGACCATGAGCCCATGGCTGCTCAGGCCTATGTACTGGACACTTATTAAACTACAGGGAGATAGCTAAAGGCAGGATTAGGAAACAGGGCCCCCTCCTAACTGTATTTTAGAACCTAGTTTAGGGCTAGTCCACACGGGGAGATAGCGACGCGTTTGCGGTCGCGGCGACAAAGCGCCGCGACAGTCGCCGCGACCGGCGCAGGCGACAGTTTTGTATGGGCGCCTATGTAAAAACGCCTGTGCTAACCACACGAGGCGATGCGCTTTTCAACAGTCGCCTGAAAAAGCCTGGCGAGGCATTTCAGGCGACTGTTGAAAAGCGCATCGCCTCGTGTGGTTAGCACAGGCGTTTTTACATAGGCGCCCATACAAAACTGTCGCCTGCGCCGGTCGCGGCGACTGTCGCGGCGCTTTGTCACCGCGACCGCAAACGCGCCGCTATCTCCCCGTGTGGAATAGCCCTTAGGAGTCTATAACACTAGGGGACTGCCTGTTAAATAATAATTGGAGACTAATTTACCAGTCCCCTACACCTGTAAATACTAGATTCACCCAAAGATTTATGGTAGAGGATTAAAAGTTGACAACAAGTACCATGGAACCCAGTCTCTCCCTAATACCACCGTAGAGTTTCATTACTATGATTGTGTAATGTGGAAAAGTTTAGTGTAAATGTATAAGAATGCAAATGTTAAATGTCTGTTATGTATGCATGTGGGGTCTTGAAGGTTTAAAGGAGAATTCAACCATAAAGTAAACAAAACCCTACATAGACCCCCTCCCTCCTCCCCCCCCAGCCTAGCTGCTTCCCCGGGCCAATACCCCTAACTCTTTACTTACCCCTCGGTGCAGATTCTGTCCAGCAGAGTTCACGGCAGCCATCTTCTTCTCTTCGGTAATCTTCGAGAAGTGCCGTATCGGTGCAGGCGCAGTTGGAGCAATTTTCTGTTTCGCCACAACTGTGCATGCGCTGAAAGTCATGGACATGAGCCGCTCTCATTGCAAAGATACCGAAGAGCCGGAAGATGGCTGCCGTGAACTCTGCTGGACAGAATCTGCACCGAGGGGTAAGTAAAGAGTTAGAGACATTTGCCCAAGTTAGCAGCTAGGCTGGGGGGGGGGGAGGAGGGGGTCTATGTAGGGTAGGGGGTACGGGTTTTTTTACTTTATGGTTGAATTCTCATTTCAAAGAGTTTTCAGCCGAAAACTGCACCGGCCCGGGGTTATATCAGTGAGCACCATAGAGCGATCCTCTTCCGTCTTCCTCTTTCTTCTGTGGCTGTGCATGCGCAGTAGAATGAAAAGCCGAACCTTAACTAAAAAGTCGCTTTTTCATTCTACTGCGCATGCGTCTGCCCTGGGAAATTTGAAGAGAGAAGAAGCTGGAATAACCCAGGGCTGGTGCAGTTTTCTGCTGATAGGAGCACCAGCCTGGGGTTTCAGGTAAGTCAATACAATCACTTGGGGGTGCCTAACATTTGGCACCCCAAGTGCAAGAAGACTTTCCTTCTCCTTTAAGATTATAATTATTGGGATATTGTACTGTAGAGGTTTGGCCACAAGAAGGCAGTAGGCATGGGCGTCCACAGACATTTTTCCAGGGGGGGGGGCATGAGGGGGCCGCATTACCTTCCCCCTTGCCAAGAATCCAACAGCAAAATTCGCTACACAGGCAGCCAGTAAGTGTACAAGTTAGTGGCCGCTGTTGGGCCTACGGGGCAGTTTTAGGGGAGGGAGGTGGCAGTACCAATACCTATCCCAACTGAGCTCCTTCACATAATGTTGAACTACATCTAATGTTGAACTAAATCTCTGTGTCTGGCATGCTGATATGTAGTGCAGAGATATTAAAAGCCCCAAGTGACGTTTACTCCATGCCAAATGTAGCACTACGTAGCCTGTGCCATCCCTTGGGCCGCTCAAGGCATTACGTGGGGCAGCATCAGAGCCGCTAGGATGCTGAGGGCAGTTGGTAGTATGAAGGGCTCTTTCCGGCACATGATGCTGCTTTAGAGACAGCTGCGGCAGATGCTGCAGGTAAGGCCGAGGAGATTGAATGGAGCGCCCTCAGTGCCTATTAGCCACTGGTAGAGCTCCGTCTTTCCCACGAACATCACACTGGCTGGTTCCCAGACCCAGTGACTCCCCCGCTCACTCCTCCTTCTTCCTTGGGTGCCTCACACACTTATAACGCAGGCGCTGGCTGGATGAATCCTCGGGGGCTCTTACTTGCAGCGCCCCACCCACTCTCCTTCTACTGTCACTATCTCCACACGCACACAGTTTGCTTTATATAAAAAGGACAAATCCAGGGGGGGGGAGTGCCCCCTTGCCCTTATCTGCGGACGCCCATGGCAGCAGGGTCCTGTTAATTGTATAGCTAGTGTAATTTTTACCCCGACTACTAGAGGGAGCTAGAGGGAGAAAATATTAAAAAGGGGCAAGAAACCAGGGGAGGTGTCAGGTTGTAGGTGGGCATGGTCCTGCTGGACTAGGGAAGCCCAACCCTGGAAGGACATGTGACAAGCTTAGCCAGTGATAGGAAAGTATATGTTATAGGGTGCAATAGGTGTACCCAGGGTCACCATCAGGGGGGCTCAGGGGGTACTATCATACCAGTAACCAAGAAGATTCAGATGGCACACACATAGCAAAATGTGCTTAAACTTTGTGATTTATTTGGATCACTGCACAACGTTTCAGGGGATCAACCCCCTTTATCAAGTGCTTGGTATACATGGAACTGTTGAGCAGAAAAGTCCCAAGATAGAGCACCACTAAAACGTTACCCACGGAGTTCGGATTTTATTAAAGTACTATCATACCAGGCCTGGGACTAACGGGGACTGGCTGTCCCGACCGCCAAAGTGCCGAAGTCCCGAACCTCAGAAGAGCCAAAGTCCCAGGTGGCCCAGAAAATTTTGTTGTACAGGGTCCCAAGATTTCTAATGGCGGCCCTGGATGTACCATATAGTTTAGGAAAAGCTAGAAAGGTCCGCAAGAGCCCCAACTAGGAGTCAGAAGGAAGCAGCCGTCTACCAGTGTTAGTGCAGTAACTCAGTTCTGTGGGCACAGGCCATGCCTATGGTGGAAATTCCTGTCCGGGATAACAAGAGGTTACTGTCACTGGAGAGCTGTCCCAATTGTTCCCTCTTGTCTACAGGTGAACTGTCTACAGAGTGACCCAACAGCATCATATGAGGAATGTAACACGGTCAGAGGAGCCGGGTGAGGTCCCAATAGGCTGCCCATTCCAAAGGTTCTGCCATATAGTAGACAACTTAGGAGGCAATACCTTCCCTTCCCAAAGAAATTAAAGGGACTGCGTTTATATTAAAAGTGAAAATTCAGCCTCACGTATGTACATGAAAATGTCTTTCCAGTGTCTTTGGCAGGAACATAATAGTCACAGCATAAAAGCCTTATAAAAACAAATACCTCTATCATTTTCCCATCAGATCTCTGAACTACCTTTCATTTTCGTAGAACAACGTTTAAAGGTCTCGCGCATGGAAGACTGTAGGAAAAAAAAAAAAAAAAAGGAGAGAAATGATTAATTCACTTTGAATTTAATGTGACAAGGAGCATTTTCCATTTCCCAAACAAAACTCCATCTGAGGGAAATGAAATGTGATATTTTGTGCCATCGAGAAAAACAATAGGAAGATAATTTGTGAATAACTATCAGACGGAAGTCTCTGAATGTGCCACGTTCAGATAAACATAATCAGAAATGTCTTTGTTCCTTATTTTTTTCTTTTTTAGGGACACGTTAAAATTAATTCTTTTTTTAAAGTTTTCCCTCAACCATTAATCATAACTCTGCAACGTTTTAATCTAAAGCTGATGAATATTTCTAAACTTTCTTTATTTTTTTTCTCATTTCCAGTTTAATAATAAACCAGAAAAAATAACCTTTATTCCAACATTGATACCAAATAATAAATACAAGTAAGGGATCCGTTATCCAGATACCCATAATCCAGAAAATTACGAGTAAGACATCTCCCCTAGACTCAAGTACTTCCTTTATCGCTGTACAGGTATGGGACCTGTTATCCAGAATGCTTGGGAACTTGGGTTTTCCGGATAACGGATCCTTTCGTAATTTGGATCTTCATACTTTTAGTCTATCAGAAAATAATCGGCTGGTTTTGCTTCCAATGAGGATTCATTATATTTTAGTTGGGATCAAGTACAAGCTACTGTTTTATTATTACAGAGAAAAAGGAAATATTTTTTTTAAAATGTGGATTATTTGGATAAAATAGAGTCTATGGGAGAGGGACATCACGTAATTCAGAGCTTTCTGGATAACAGATTTCCAAATTATTTGGATAAATAGCAAACCTGTAATAAGAAAACCATAGCTTGTACGTGATCTCAGCTAGGATATGTCTATTGGGTTTATTTTTATGTTTTAATGACTTTTTTAAGGCTAAAATGCTCCGAACCAGTAATTATAAAGTAAAAACCTTACTGGGACATAGGAAAATCCTAACGCATTTCATGCCTGTACAGACACTGACAATGTAATAAGAAATCATCAAATTCTTATGATGCATACCATGTAAAGGTATGGGACCTGTTATCCAGAATGCTCGGGACCTAGGGTTTTCCAGATAATGGATCCTTTCATAATTTGGATCTTCATACCTTAAGTCTACTAGATAATCATGTAAACATTAAATAAACACAATAGGCTGGTTTTGCTTCCAATAAGGATTAATTATATCTTAGTTGGGATCAAGTACAAGCAATTGATATATTATTACAGAGTAGTGATGGGCGAATTTCTCCAGTTTCGCTTTGTTGAGAAATTTGCAAATTTCCCATAAAATTTGCGAAACGGCGAAAAATGAGCAAAACCTGAATTTTGACTCCCGCGTCAATTTTGAAGCCCGTGTCAATTTTGATGCTGGCTTTAAAGTCAATGGGCATCCAAATAGTGTTGACGCACGATGGATTTGACGTGAGCGTCTTTTCCAAATTTTCCAAATTTGCCTGTGGCAAACAAATCACTATTACTGAGGAAAAGGAAATCATTTTTGAAAATTTGGTTTGAACGCGGGTAAAACCAAAATGGCCAGAACACAACATACATGTCGCTGAAAAACTGGTTAAGGGTTCCCAGGTGGGTTTTTTGACTAATGTTGATAAAAACAGACTCTTGATATGTGCGTAGGGTTCTCATGATAGGGACTTGCCATCATGTATGGTTTGTACCCAGGTAACTATTGACCAATTTTTAGATATGAGATTGGGACATTGAAACCACCGGGTAATGCTTTATACATGTTAGAGCGACACTGGTTTACTAAGTAAAGAGTTAGGGGCATTTGCCCGGGGGGCAGCTAGGCTGGGGGGGAGGGGGGTCTATGTAGGGTAGGGAGGTAGGGTTTTTTTTTTTTTATTAAGGGTTTGTTTCTCATTTAAAACCTTCTATCAGTATTACTATTCTTTCAACAATAATTGTATTATTCTATCTGCTCTATTTATTGTTCTATCAAAGTGTGAATTTTAGTCCAAATTCATCATTGTTGGATTCAAAGTCTCCTTTTGTCAAGCACCAAATTAGTTGGTGGAATATTTAGTGCCCAAAAAATAATTTGACTTTTGAAAGGGTTATTATTGTTGTAAATGAAGTGATCCTCCCACCATCCCATGAATAGGTTAGTGTTACCAATCCCTATTTCTGTAGGGAAATGAGAGAGAGCAGGTGTAATCTGATCTCTCTGCATGACCAGCTCTAGCCCAAGACCAGGAGGCTCTGTGGAGCCAGTTTCAGTACTCCAGGCTCAGGCTTTTGGGCCCAGCCTAGAGGAAAGTTTGGATTGTGGTTCTGACTCCAAGACACTGGAGTTTGGATCAGTTGGAGGAGGTGTGGGGAGACCTGCACAGGTGGAGCTGAGTGGAGGCCATTGTGTTGCAGTGGAAGTGGAGGCAGGTGAGATGGAGGCCCAGGTCCCTGCCAAACAAACTGCAGACAAAAAGACTGCTGGAGGCAGAAAGTCTGAGCCATCAGAAACCAGAAGGAGTGGAAGAAACACCCAGAGGCAAAAGAAAGTGGCTGAACTTACCCCGGGAGCAGCTGAGGAGGAAACACGTACCTTGCGTTCTGGTGAGTACTAAATCCCCTCTTCCCAAAAGCAGAAAACACCAGCGCTCTGCATCTCTGGGGGCTTCATCTTCTGGTGTTACAGTGGGGGCTGAAGCCAAACTGGATGCTAAAGGCACATGTTATGGGGAACCACAGGGTGGAGGCGTGTCTGTGCATGAACTACAACTCCCATCATCCCCTGTAGGCATCTATTCTGGCAGCCAAATAAGTCAGACTTGGGGTGATACATATATCGTGCCAGAAACACCCCTTGAAGACTGTGCTGCAGGGAAATGTCCAGCTGGAAAGGGAGAAGCTGCTATTTTGTCCCAAACTGTCAGATCTGGGGCTGCTGAAGTTTCACAGACCGGGGAATCCACTGCTCAGGATCCTGTAGATACGAGACACCTGAACCCAACTCTCAGCTTAACTCTTTACCTGCCCAACTGACTGCAGCCACTAGAGGGAATCAGGGAAGCTCAGCTGTTGCTGTTGGGAATGTGATGCCTGATACAGACAATGAGGCTGAGGATTCAGAAGGGGAGCAGAAATCCCAGGACTCCAGTGATTTAAGTGCAACATATGAACCAACTGCACAAAGGAGAATGGGTGCACCCACTGATGTAAACCCCCAGCTACCCAGTCATAAGGATATTGCTCCTATCCTGCAGCAGCTGTCTGAGGCCTATAAGCAGAAGGGAAAAAAGAGGCAGAAATTGTTGCACAGCAGAAGCTGATCAGAGCTGCTTATAAGAGAAATAAAGGCAGACTGGAACTGGACCTCATTACACTTAAAGGGGAACTCTTTGAAACTGAGGTCTCCATAGAGAAACTGTTGAGCAAAGCAGGGCCCTGGAGAGAGATTTTTGAAAACAGGGAGCGGTTTGAGAAGCTGCAGAAATCTCTCAGGGAGGAGGTGCCATACCGCAGCCGCAAACTCAGCACCACCAGCTACTCTGCCTCTTCTGATACAGAGAGGGATTTCAAGAAGCCACAAGCTCCAGCCAAGAAAGCACCAACAACGTAAGAAGAAGGACGGGATCCACTGGCAGGAACTGGCATTTGATGTGCAGGAGGTGACAGAACAAGAGAAGAAGAAGCAGCAAAGGGAAGAATTTAACATCATTCAGGAAGATTTCCCTCCTTTGTCACCTGCCGCCCAACCAACCAAGTCACCTTAAGCCCAAGACCTGGTGTCACAGGAAGATCCAGTTGCCCCAATGGAAGTATCGTCCAACCATTCAGCTGCGAGTGGCATGTCTGGGGTGGTGCATGGAGATGCTGTTGGCATGAATGAGGATTCTGAAGAGGTCGGATGTCGGGTGGATGAGCTGGCAACATCATCCCGAAGGCAGTTGTATCACAGGGTGATCAAGAACTATTTTGTTGCTCCTCTTGCTCTGAGAGACTGTGTAGGGAACATCCTTCAGGAAAGCCTTCGCTTTCTTAATGGCAAGAGACTTGCCCCTAAGTTTTTTGACAACTGTTGGCTTTCACTCCAAGGGAAACTGTATGTCCGAGGCAACTTGACTGATCTTACCATTGATGGTCCCTGTGGGTGTGGGGAGGTGGAGACCCAAGAGCACTTTCTTGTCAGTTGCCCAGTGACTAGAGATGTGTATAGTCAGATGGCAGCAGCTCTTAATATCCCACTCCTGAACAGTCTGAACTATGCAGCCTATGGGGTTCCCACTATACACCACCCACTGGACCGTGAGACAATTTATATCATACTTGCATGCACGCGGTACCAGATCTGGCAGCATAGGTGCAGGAGATCTTTTGGCCAGTTGGGCGCTACCCCAGATAATATAGTGAAGGCAGCTCTGGCTCCGTTGAGTTTTCTGAAGGGAATTGAAATAAAGAGGTCATCATCAAATCAGAACCTATGTGAACCTTACTCTTTCATCTTCATGAACATGCCCTCATCTCAAGGTATGTACTTATTGTATGTATATGGCTCCCTGGGTACTGATACTGCTCCTCTCTTTTTCTATAGGCTGGAGGTGCAGCTTTCTGTCACATGGGAGAATCTATTCAGATATGAATATGAAAGTGTGATGTTTTTGTTTGGTGATGAAAACTGGAGGAGGTTGGTCCAGGAGACTTTTCTGGAATGCTCATTTGGGTTGGTGGTGGGTTAAGGAAGGCCGTATGGACAATCCAAGACTTTGCAAACTGGCCTTTGATTTGGTGTGTTTGTTGGAAAAGAATGGGCAGAGGGATGGAGGGTGTATGGGTGGGTTTGTGGGATTTCTGTTTTGTTGTATGATTTGTGAACTGTGTGAATTGATGATTATTTAATGTAAAGTGATCTTTTAAACAAAAATTCTCTATATATTAGGTACCTATCTAGTGCTACCAATCCCTATTTCTGTAGGGAAATGAGAGCAGACAGTAACCCTTCCAACACTTTCCTCTTGCCTATATATTAGGTACCTATCTAGTGCTACCAATCCCTATTTCTGTAGGGAAATGAGAGAGAGCAGACAGTAACCCTTCCAACACTTTCCTCTTGTCTCTATATATTAGGTACCTATCTAGTGCTACCAATCCCTATTTCTGTAGGGAAATGAGAGAGAGCAGACAGTAACCCTTCCAACACTTTCCTCTTGCCTATATATTAGTAGGGGTGCCACCTTACCCCCCATACTTTGAGGTCAAATGGTTTCACTCATCTTTATTCAGTCCAAGCAGAAAACAGAGGAAAGGGATTTGTCTGAGGTTTTTCAACATTCTCCACCCTAAGTTCAAGCATATCAAGGCCGTGTATCAGCTGTTTATGGCAGAATTGTTTATTTGCGCTATTCCAGAAGGATTACATGTTGCATGTTATTAATCCTGAAGCAGGGGAATGTCACATTTCAGACTGCACAATCCTATGAAAGGGGCATTGCTCCCAAACGTTCTTGCTTTTCTGTCTACGCCAAGAGCCGTGGCAATCATGAAATAAATGAAAAGCGAATGCTCGGCTGCCTTCTGTTTGTACGCCGGATAAGTTCTCTGTTCTGACAGCTAAATTGAGGACAGCTCAGTGTGATTTGAAGCGATATATCTCTAAATTACCATTTGACTTTGATAAAATATATCACTATTAATTCCTGTCTCCCGGAGACGTTCTTGTACAGCAGTGTGTCACCGTTCAAGGCAAAGTATGTGAGCTATAAGAATCTCTTTCCAAATATTAAAATAATGGAATTTGTCTGCCTAAAATGCTTATAAAACATCCTTCAGTGTTTGAAATTAGGTCATAGGCATAGCCTTTTTATCTGTATTTATTTTTTATTAGAGTTCCCCTATTTCCTATAGACTTGAGTTTTATTGTTCTTAAAGGGGTTTTGCACCTTTGAGTTAACGTTCCATATGATGTAGAGCGTGATATTCTGAGACAATTTGCCCAACTAAACCAACAACAGAGGCCATCACTGTAGCCGTGTTCAGGCCTGGATTTGTGGAAAGACCACCAAGGCCCTTGCCTAGGGCGGCAGGATTTTAGGGGGTGGCATGTTGCCCAACCACACCCACCTTGGTTCAGAAACACTGGGGATATGACTTAAAAAATTTCCACTGCGTCAATCCCCATTACTCCAGTCCCGATGATGAAAGTTTGCATGAAGAAAAGGTAAGGGATGGGGGCGGTAAACATCAGCAGGTCTAGAGGCGCCCCCTATGTAAATCCGGCACTGGCCGTGTTGTGAACCCCACTGTAACTACAGCAAACTCATTCTACCTCCTCACTCCTGGGCAGTGGGTCCCATTCAGGTCCGGACTGAGAATTAAAATAGGCTCTGGCATTTCAAGTACACAGAGGCCCAATCAGCCCACAAAGAGGCCAAAAAAAGCCCCACAGCCCACTAAATACTGACTTTCTATGGCACCTTATAGCAGCCCCTCTGGCATTTGCCAGAAACCACAGATTGCCAGTCCGGGCCTGGTCCCATTAGATTTTCTCCTGGGCCACCACCAGCCCAGTCCAACATTGAGCCTATAGAATTTGTTTACAACGTGTAATAAATGAGGCATGTTATAATAGTCTTAAAGAAGAACTAAAGCCTAAAGATGAATGTGGCTATAAATGCCATATTGTATATACTGAACTTATTGCACAAGGCTAAAGTTTCAGCTTGTCAATAGCAGCAATGATCCAGGACTTCAAACTTGTCACAGGGGGTCACCATCTTGGAAAGTGTCTGTGACACTCACATGCTCACTGGGCTCTGATTGGCTGTTGAGAAGCTAAGCTTCGGGCTCGTCACTAATTATCCAGCAGAAAATGAGCTTCCCTGGCTGTAATATAAGATGATGCTACAGGTTTGCTGATTATTCAATTCTGATGCTAATTGCACTGGTTTCTGTGCTGCCATGTAGTAATTATGTGTATTAATTACTAATCAGCCTTATATTGTGACATTTCTATTCTATGTGTACTGTATATTGTGAGTGGGTCCCTAAGCTCAGTAAGTGACAGCAGCACAGAGCATGTGCAGTGAATCAGCAGAAAAGAAGATGGGGAGCTACTGGGGCATCTTTGGAGACGGGCTGTGGTTGCCTTGGGCTGGTACAGAAGCACAAAACATAATGTAAAACATTTCTACCTACTTCTTTAGTTAGGCTTTAGTTCGCCTTTAACACTTTCCCTGCCAGCCCTTTTGTCCTAAATATGAACATCTACTGCCAAGCAGTTTTTAGACATTTTGTACTCTTTCAGTTTAAGGGCCTTTCCTGGAGGAAGGGGTCTTTTAGTTTACCCAGGAAAACAACATATTGTTTTTTTTCAACCTGAGCTTTTAAAATATGCAAGAATTTTGGTGTAATTCTACTTCTGTAAAAATATAGGCTTCTAAGTGTCTATTAAAATGAAAAAAAAATCATGTTTCACAAAGAACAATCACATATATCAGAAACATCATTTATTTTATGTATGAGAAAACAGCCAATTTGGAAATATCTATGTCTCCTGAACGCGGCAATACCAAATGTATATAGTTTTATGGAGATTTCTCACTTGTATAGATCAAAATCTACAAGCAGTACATTACCAAATTACCAAAGCCCCTCTCCACAAAACGGCATACTTCTCATTTCAAGGCCAAACATTCCACTAACAGTAGGTTTACCCTAGAAAACTACCCATTATTAGAAAGAACAGATTCAAGAGAATCATAAATGGGTAAATATATCTTTGTACTCCAAACTGCCAAGTTGCAATTGTTTCCTAAATTTATAATGTTTTATAGAAATTGGTGAATTTTTTGAAAAATGACCTCAAAGCTTCCAATCTACAGCATCATATCTCCCACCCATCATTAGGTACCAATTTAAAACACCCTAAATATGATTGCCAGGAGTCCAATGAACAGTTTGATGAACAGTTTTGAGTCCAATGAACAGGTTTACATAAGCATGTGGTATATAGGGGCCCTAAAATCAGGGCCGGATTTACATAGAGAGCGCCCCTAGGCCCACTGCCGTTCGTTGCCCCTGTCCTCTCCCCTTTATTCGTGCAAATTTTCATCATCAATGGGGAAATTTAAAAAATCATTGTATCTCCAACGCATCCCCAGTGCTTTTGAACCAATGTGGGTTTGGTTGGGCAGGATGCCGCCCCCCTAAAATCCTGCCGCCCTAGGCCCGGGCCTAGGTGGCCTTTCCACAAATCCAGGCCTGCCTAAAATGTAGACACCCTATTTGTACTATCAGCTCTGTTATTCCAGATGCTGCAAAATCAACACATTAAAATAGTTTGCGGCGGGGGCGGGGGGGGGGGGCAAAGATAAAAAAAAACTACATTCACCCCAGAAAACCATATATTTTCGAAAAGTACACATTCCCCAGAATCCATATTGGGTATGCATGTCTTTCTACTCCAATGTACCTAGCCACAAAACGTTCCTAAATTTGGTGATTTTGATGACATTCCCAAAATCACCTCAAAATTTCCACCCTGCAGCATCATAGTTTGGCTCGAGCCGCACCGTGGAGTTCTACCGTAAGGACATGAATATTGAATATCAAGTCTGAACTGTTTGTTTTGAAAAAGGAGCGAGCGTTGACTTACACACAATTACTACTGACGCTAAAAGAGATATATAGTAGAGTTTATCATTGCTGATGTGGTTACAAATCCACTCGTCTGACATTATGAGTAATGACGGTTTGACAGCTGTGAAGTCACATTCAGCACAAAAAGCGAATCCGCCGTGACTCTGTACTGCAGCGAATAAAACATGTGCTAGCGCTCTAGCAACACTTATTAGCCATGGTCTTAGGATCATTTCTTGATGTTTTATTGTATGCTCTGTGGGCAGTTGGACTTTTATTACACGCTGAAGGCAAAGTGCTCTGGCATTGCTGCTCATCAGCCAACCTTTCCCTCATACAGAATCTTCAAAATCCCCCACCGCGTAGAACAGATATTTGTGACGGTCATCTTTATCCAAAATGGTCATTTAATGAAAATGGTTACACAATTACACTTTGGACCACAAGTTAACACTATAGTAGAATGAACTAACAAAATGAGAAGGAGGTGATCTTCTTTCTTTACTTACATATTGCACAGTGTGCCCTTAGATTTGTTTTCTATTATTTATATAGGGACAATATATTCTGTATACCTATGGAGGAAAAGGAGAAAAAGTCCCCTGTATAGACCCAAACTCAATAAATATAAACCCTATAGTTCTACTTAGGCTTGCGGAATATATTTCATGGCTTAACAACTTTCACATAAAATATTTTTTTAAATTAATAGTTGACTAATAAAACAAATTCAACTCTATTAAAATAAGTGATGATTATTATAATAAAGTGCTTGGTGCCTGATGAGAAATTAATATAACCATTAATTAAACCACCATTCTAATCTTAAAAATTGTAGATTAAAAGGAAGTAATTCCTTTATCGATACAAAGTGCTAGTGCTTCAAAAATACGGAGAATTGATCTATCCCTGATATTAGTGTAAAATAAATATAAAGGGGCCGATTCACTAACTTCGAGTGAAGGATTCGAAGGTAAAAAACTTGGAATTTCGAAGGTTTTTTTGGGCTACTTCGACCATTGAATGGGCTACTTCGACCTTCGACTACGTCTATGACTACGAATCGAAGGATATTTATATAGGGACAATATATTCTGTATACCTATGGAGGAAAAGGAGAAAAAGTCCCCCGTATAGACCCAAACTCAATAAATATAAACCCTATAGTTCTACTTAGGCTTGCGGAATATATTTCATGGCTTAACAACTTTCACATAAAATATTTTTTTAAATTAATAGTTGACTAATAAAACAAATTCAATTCTATTAAAATAAGTGATGATTATTATAATAAAGTGCTTGGTGCCTGATGAGAAATTAATATAACCATTAATTAAACCACCATTCTAATCTTAAAAATTGTAGATTAAAAGGAAGTAATTCCTTTATCGATACAAAGTGCTAGTGCTTCAAAAATACGGAGAATTGATCTATCCTTGATATTAGTGTATAATAAATATAAAGGGGCCGATTCACTAACTTCGAATGAAGGATTCGAAGGTAAAAAACTTCGAATTTCGAAGTTTTTTTTGGCTACTTCGACCATCGAATGGGCTACTTCGACCTTCGACTACGAATCGAAGGATTCGTAGTAAAAATCGTTGAACTATTCGACCATTCGATAGTCGAAGTACTGTCTCTTTAAAAAAAACTTCGACCCCCTAGTTCGCCATCTAAAAGCTACCAAGTCAATGTTAGCCTATGGGGAAGGTCCCCATAGGCTTGCCTAACTTTTTTTGATCGAAGGATATTCCTTCGATCGTTGGATTTAAATCCTTCAAATCGTTCGATTCGAAGGATTTAATCGTTCGATCGAAGGAATTATCCTTCGATCGTTCGATCGAACTATCTGCGCTAAATCCTTCGACTTCGATATTCGAAGTCGAAGGATTTTAATTCCTAGTCGAATATCGAGGGTTAATTAACCCTCGATATTCGACCCTTAGTGAATCGGCCCCAAAGTGTCAAGTGCTTCAACTGATTAT
The DNA here is from genome assembly GCF_017654675.1 of Xenopus laevis. Lineage (NCBI taxonomy): Eukaryota > Metazoa > Chordata > Amphibia > Anura > Pipidae > Xenopus > Xenopus laevis. The sequence goes on from NC_054371.1 coordinate 13,993,579, forward strand.
TTCAAATTTCCAATAATTCATTAAAAAATGCTACACAGATGCAATTGATCAGATAAACAAATACAATATTTAAGATTAGAATGGTGGTTTAATTAATGGTTATATTAATTTCTTATCAGGCATCAAGCACTTTATTACAATAATATAATAGCCATGAAATATATTCCGCAAGCCTAAGTAGAACTATAGGCTTTATATTTATTGAGTTTGGGTCTATACGGGGTACTTTTTGTCCTTTTCCTCCATAACTATATATATTGACCAAGTCAGACCCCTGTATAGATCTATCAAACGTTTTAGAAACATATCACAGGTTTTCAAATGTTTCTTTTTGACTTATATTCTGTATACCTTTATAGAGATTATACATCATTCCCACAAGCCCAATGAAAGTGCCTTTCACCTGTTGTGTAACTACCTGGGTACAGGGGGTGCGACTGCATATTGTGGTCAGCCGGCCAGGGGAATTATTTCTCTGCCTGTTTCCTGATGGCAGTGGGGCACAAGTTTGGAAGTTGGGGGGTATATGTTTATTAGGAGAACATATTAACACTTGGATATAGTGCTTTATATTGTTGTGGGGCTATGTTTATATTATTTTCTCAAAGGATCTTCCTTGCATAGCACTAAAAAACATGAAAACCTCCAAAGTGCTGGTGGAGCGGCTATAATTAGCCAATCAAAATAATGGCCACTACAGATCACATAATTGGACTGATATAAAGAAAAAGAACTGACATCTTGCAGAAGGGACTAACAGATGAGCAAGGCTACTTGAGGACAAGGAGTGACTACAGCTCAAGGAAAAGAAAAAAATAGCCCAGGACTCACAATGGGTCAGAACCGGGAACACAAAGCCTGTTTATTAGTGTATAAATTGCGGCCGTGGATACTGAGATGACATCACAACCTGAAACAAGAAAAAAGAAAACAGGAAAAGGGAGAGCAGCCATGGCAAGAAAGGGCAGATGCCCATGCAGTGCTTCTTTGGCTGATATGAAGATAAAAGGAATGCCGATAGAAAAGCCACTTCCGAGGGATACGCATCACATAGGTTGGTGTCAGGAGTGCTCCGCTCCCCATCCAAGATGGCGGTGCCCAGCACCTCGCACTGATGTCATTGCGCCGTGCCAGACGTGTGACGTCAGCGCGCCAAGGATATTTAATATTACTATTGACTGATTCCTGAACCTTTTGACCCTGCCTGAACGTTCACATTGCTACTCATCTACCTGCCTATTGATCTTTTGCCTGAAATTAATTACTATTACTCCTGATTCCTTTATGATTACCGCAAACTTGAACTTTTTGTCTTCAAGCTTCCTCCTTGGTCCGGGCTTTTCCGCTAGGAGCCAATAGGCCCCTGATACTTAGTGATAGGGTAGTTTGGTGGAGCGTGTTGTATCCAGTGAGAGTAGTTAGGTATAGGTTGTGTAGCTGACATAGGCAGAGGGTGATTTTTTTGTTTGGAGAGGCTAAATTTGACTATTTATTGCTAACGTAAAGGGAACCAGTCACTAATAGAGCTAATAGAGCCTGCACACCGGATGAGTTAAATAGTAAGTTTTTTTTATCAAAATATATTGTGTATTGGAGACAGTGGGTCCTGGCACATTATACTCAGTGGGAGACAGTGGGTCCTGGCACATTATACTCAGTGGGAGACAGTGGGTCCTGGCACATTATACTCAGTGGGAGACAGTGGGTCCTGGCACATTATACTCAGTGGGAGACAGTGGGTCCTGGCACATTATACTCAGTGGGAGACAGTGGGTCCTGGCACATTATACTCAGTGGGAGACAGTGGATCCTGGCACATTATACTCAGTGGGAGACAGTGAGTCCTGGCACATTATACTCAGTGGGAGACAGTGGATCCTGGCACATTATACTCAGTGGGAGACAGTGGGTCCTGGCACATTATACTCAGTGGGAGACAGTGGTCCTGGCACATTATACTCAGTGGGAGACAGTGGGTCCTGGCACATTATACACAGTGGGAGACAGTGGGTCCTGGCACATTATACACAGTGGGAGACAGTGGGTCCTGGCACATTATACTCAGTGGGAGACAGTGGGTCCTGGCACATTATACTCAGTGGGAGACAGTGGGTCCTGGCACATTATACTCAGTGGGAGACAGTGGGTCCTGGCACATTATACTCAGTGGGAGACAGTGGGTCCTGGCACATTATACTCAGTGGGAGACAGTGGGTCCTGGCACATTATACTCAGTGGGAGACAGTGGATCCTGGCACATTATACTCAGTGGGAGACAGTGGGTCCTGGCACATTATACACAGTGGGAGACAGTGGGTCCTGGCACATTATACTCAGTGGGAGACAGTGGATCCTGGCACATTATACTCAGTGGGAGACAGTGGGTCCTGGCACATTATACACAGTGGGAGACAGTGGGTCCTGGCACATTATACTCAGTGGGAGACAGTGGGTCCTGGCACATTATACTCAGTGGGAGACAGTGGGTCCTGGCACATTATACTCAGTGGGAGACAGTGGGTCCTGGCACATTATACTCAGTGGGAGACAGTGGGTCCTGGCACATTATACTCAGTGGGAGACAGTGGGTCCTGGCACATTATACTCAGTGGGAGACAGTGGATCCTGGCACATTATACTCAGTGGGAGACAGTGGGTCCTGGCACATTATACTCAGTGGGAGACAGTGGGTCCTGGCACATTATACTCAGTGGAAGACAGTGGGTCCTGGCACATTATACTCAGTGGGAGACAGTGGGTCCTGGCACATTATACTCAGTGGGAGACAGTGGATCCTGGCACATTATACTCAGTGGGAGACAGTGGGTCCTGGCACATTATACTCAGTGGGAGACAGTGGGTCCTGGCACATTATACTCAGTGGGAGACAGTGGATCCTGACACATTATACTCAGTGGGAGACAGTGGATCCTGACACATTATACTCAGTGGGAGACAGTGGGTCATGGCACATTATACTCAGTGGGAAATTAAATGCTAATTTACATATAAGAGCCTCTGATTGGATAAGCTCCAAACCCCATTATCCAACCAGAATGCAACTGATCTTTTCAGGATTGTGGTTTGGAGGCGGACCTTAGCAATAAATCCATGATTAAAGGAACAGTGCAGTCAACAACGGAGCAGGTTTTATATTGTTTTATTTATTTTTATTTTAGGGGTCAGACAGGTTTGGGGAGGCTTAGCCTCCCCTAGCCTTATTGAAAATCCACCTATGGTAGCTGAGTTCAAACGAGGAAAGAGAAAGGGACCAGTGTCTTGGCCTCTCCAGATTAGGGACCCAGAGGAGAGGGAACTAAGGTAGACAGTCCAGTAACTCAAGGCAAAGTAGATCCCTGGTGAGGAAAGTCTGTTAAGGAGTACAGTTCCCGACTCAGAGAGGAGGCAGCCGTGAAATCTGGTGACCTGGGACTAATTTTGGTTAAGAGACATTGGGGAAGATTGTGTGTTTCTCTGTGAAGCTGTGTTGGTGATCAATAAAGAAAAGTTTGACGTGAAGAGACGTGGGGAACCTGCTGTTTATTACAATCCCCCGGGTGGTGACAGTAGTGTGAGAGAAGGTTGGCTAAGATATACAGAGAGTGACTGGAAACCACGTTAATGGGCGAATAGCACAAAGGTTGTGAGGCTACGGAATGTTCTGCATTGTAACGTGATGGCAGATTTCGTTACAGCCTCACAGGACTTACACATCTTCTTGGAAGGCCACCTTCTTGTACAGTATGTCTATGTGTAGCTCTGTGTGCGTGTGATACTTTGCACCATCTTTTGCATTCTCCCTAAAATGATAATTGGGCCAATTAAGATCCTTTTATTTAGGACAGAAGTGTGCATGGACCATACTGCAAAAAAATAATTCAGTAAAAGCTGCGCAAACTGCAGTTGACATCTGCTGTACTGTTGCAATATGCAGTTCCTATTGTTAATCTTGTAAATGCATTTATACACTTCATAGTTAAATATGTGGGACCAAATTCATACAAATGGTTATTTATTTACTTTCCCGGGTTTCTGATTCCACTCAGTGTGTCCGACAAGCACAAACAGCGAGTCCAGCAATAGCCTTCACTTAACATCTTCAAACTTTTTTTCCCTGGTGCTTTTAATGTCAACAACTTTAATAGCGCAGAGGAGTTTAATCAATATTCCATTTGCTGTGTATTGTGTCCATAGATTTGTGTTGCCCAACTGAATAAGAACGAATGAACTGGTAACATTTAGATGCACATAAATGCCGATCATTCCTCCACTTTATTATGAACCTTCTGACTTCTTTCTCTACAGTTTCATAACTATTATGTTTCATAACAATGTAAAACAATGCAAGGACTAAACTCATATAGATCTTATTTATCTCTTTCCAGCCACTTTCTCGTTTGTTAATGCATTGCTATAAAGGCACAAGGCTGCAGGCTGAGTTATACAGGGAACTCTATCACTCATGTATTATAATGGATAATGTACCCCCTACTGTAAATGATAAGGATATTAGAAGTCAATGAGGGGTTGTTCTGTGACCATATAAAGACACTAGGCTGCAGGCTGAGTTATACAGGGAACTCTGAGTATCACTCATGTATTATAAGGGATAATGTACCCCTACTGTAAATTATAAGGATATTAGAAGTCACTGAGGGATTGTTCTGTGACCATATAAAGGCACAAGGCTACAGGCTGAGTTATACAGGGAGCTCTGAGTATCACTCGTATATTATAAGGGATAATGTACCCCCTACTGTAAATGATAAGGATATTAGAAGTCACTGAGGGGTTCTGTGACCATATAAAGGCACAAGGCTGCAGGCTGAGTTATACAGGGAACTCTGAGTATCACTCATGTATTATAAGGGATAATATACCCCCTACTGTAAATGATAAGGATATTAGAAGTCACTGAGGGGTTGTTCTGTGACCATATAAAGGCACAAGGCTGCAGGCTGAGTTATACAGGGAACTCTGAGTATCACTCATGTATTATAAGGGATAATGTACCCCTACTGTAAATGATAAGGATATTAGAAGTCACTGAGGGATTGTTCTGTGACCATATAAAGGCACAAGGCTGCAGGCTGAGTTATACAGGGAGCTCTGAGTATCACTCATGTATTATAAGGGATAATGTACCCCCTACTGTAAATGATAAGGATATTAGAAGTCACTGAGGGGTTCTGTGACCATATAAAGGCACAAGGCTGCAGGCTGAGTTATACAGGGAACTCTGAGTATCACTCATGTATTATAAGGGATAATGTACCCCCTACTGTAAATGATAAGGATATTAGAAGTCGCTGAGGGGTTGTTCTGTGACCATATAAAGGCACAAGGCTGCAGGCTGAGTTATACAGGGAACTCTGAGTATCACTCATGTATTATAAGGGATAATGTACCCCCCACTGTAAATGATAAGGATATTAGAAGTCACTGAGGGATTGTTCTGTGACCATATAAAGGCACAAGGCTACAGGCTGAGTTATACAGGGAGCTCTGAGTATCACTCATGTATTATAAGGGATAATGTACCCCCTACTGTAAATGATAAGGATATTAGAAGTCACTGAGGGTTTGTTCTGTGACCATATAAAGGCACAAGGCTGCAGGCTGAGTTATACAGGGAACTCTGAGTATCACTCATGTATTATAAGGGATAATGTACCCCCTACTGTAAATGATAAGGATATTAGAAGTCGCTGAGGGGTTGTTCTGTGACCATATAAAGGCACAAGGCTGCAGGCTGAGTTATACAGGGAACTCTGAGTATCACTCATGTATTATAAGGGATAATGTACCCCCCACTGTAAATGATAAGGATATTAGAAGTCACTGAGGGGTTGTTCTGTGACCATATAAAGGCACAAGGCTGCAGGCTGAGTTATACAGGGAACTCTGAGTATCACTCATGTATTATAAGGGATAATGTACCCCCTACTGTAAATGATAAGGATATTAGAAGTCACTGAGGGGTTCTGTGACCATATAAAGGCACAAGGCTGCAGGCTGAGTTATACAGGGAACTCTGAGTATCACTCATGTATTATAAGGGATAATATACCCCCTACTGTAAATGATAAGGATATTAGAAGTCACTGAGGGGTTGTTCTGTGACCATATAAAGGCACAAGGCTGCAGGCTGAGTTATACAGGGAACTCTGAGTATCACTCATGTATTATAAGGGATAATATACCCCCTACTGTAAATGATAAGGATATTAGAAGTCACTGAGGGGTTGTTCTGTGACCATATAAAGGCACAAGGCTGCAGGCTGAGTTATACAGGGAACTCTGAGTATCACTCATGTATTATAAGGGATAATGTACCCCTACTGTAAATGATAAGGATATTAGAAGTCACTGAGGGATTGTTCTGTGACCATATAAAGGCACAAGGCTACAGGCTGAGTTATACAGGGAGCTCTGAGTATCACTCATGTATTATAAGGGATAATGTACCCCCTACTGTAAATGATAAGGATATTAGAAGTCACTGAGGGGTTCTGTGACCATATAAAGGCACAAGGCTGCAGGCTGAGTTATACAGGGAACTCTGAGTATCACTCATGTATTATAAGGGATAATGTACCCCCTACTGTAAATGATAAGGATATTAGAAGTCGCTGAGGGGTTGTTCTGTGACCATATAAAGGCACAAGGCTGCAGGCTGAGTTATACAGGGAACTCTGAGTATCACTCATGTATTATAAGGGATAATGTACCCCCCACTGTAAATGATAAGGATATTAGAAGTCACTGAGGGGTTGTTCTGTGACCATATAAAGGCACAAGGCTGCAGGCTGCAGGCTGAGTTATACAGGGAACTCTGAGTATCACTCATGTATTATAAGGGATAATGTACCCCCTACTGTAAATGATAAGGATATTAGAAGTCACTGAGGGGTTCTGTGACCATATAAAGACACAAGGCTGCAGGCTAAGTTATACAGGGAACTCTGAGTATCACTCATGCATTATAAGGGATAATGTACCCCCTACTGTAAATGCTAAGGATATTAGAAGTCACTGATGGGTTGTTCTGTGACCATATAAAGGCACAAGGTTGCAGGCTGAATTATACAGGGAACTCTGAGTATTCTAAGGGATAATGGTTGTGCTTTGTTTAGCTGGATATTGGACTGGTAAGCCTTTTGGTAAAGTCATGGATGTTATCTTTCCCCTTTAATTGCAGCGACTTACTCCCCGTGCCATGCCTTTCCCTGCACCAGACCTCTACACATGAAACCCAAAGAGCAGAGGCTTGAGGTTCTACATCTGAGTGCGGAATCATTTTCTAGTAAACATGACTTATGGCCCTGTATGGTTCCTTTGAGAAAACAGAGTAACACATTTCCAGAGCTGGATTTTTAGTGCCGTACCAGAGGCTCGGTAATATAGTTACTGAAGGAAAACTGCAATCTGCAGCTACAGTAAATATCATTGTGGGAGTGAGGGACAGACAAGGATAAGGTGGAAAGTCATCGCTTACGGTTGCAGAATGTGTCCGAGAAGATGTTTAAAAGCCGGAGTGGAGAGAAGAAATGATAGACCCGTGAAAGGATGTGCATTAAGCCCACCTGTTGTGCCATAATTCTTAAGGCCTTGTAATGAACGTTTTACTGGCCCTAGTCATAAGATTCATAGCCGGCACATTGCGGGCCCGCATAGATCCAAGGTAAACGGAACTATTTAATGGCTGTAATGGCTGGGAAATAAATGAGCACAAATTAAAACACAAGCAGCAATGACTAGGAAAACTGAGAGTCTTTTAAAGTGTTCATATTTCTAAGGAAAGCTCTCTGGACACATCGCTAATAAGTGGATCATAATTTAGAGCTTCGGAGGATACAGGCAGCGTGCAGATTGTTCCAGATGTATCTAACTAACCAGTTCATACCACAATAATTATTACATCATAGCTCTGCAAGTGAGGGCATAGGTGTTCTCTGTTGCACAGAATGTAACAATACGCATGTTGTAGTGCAAGCCATGGAGTCAGTAGCACAGTGAGTGGCAAGAGATTAGCTCTTCTGCCAAGAGGGTCCTGAATCAGGGTCAGACTGACTCACTGGGATACTGGGGAAAACCCTGGAGAGTTCTGCTACCAGGGTTGGACTTTGCCACTGGGTCCCCGGGAAAAACTCGATGGGCCCTGGCGCTATGAGTAAGTGCCCACTTGGCACAAAGGCTACACATGTCTTAAGAAACATTTTTTACTTTTTAAATATTTTTGCTACTATATTTACTATCAGCGGGTCTTTTTCACCTATTTTTTAGTTTTCCAATACTTGGCATCCTTTGGACTGGGGTTTTAAGTGATGAGACAGTAATGTGATTTTTGTGCAAACATTATATGTATACTTACTCCTTAGGAGCAGATATACACGCAGCACGCTATCTTTTTTATTTGATCTAGTGCTCATGGGCCCTGCTGACTCAGGACTGCTGTTCCCCCCCCCCTGCTGTCCAGGACATGGCCCACCCCCCACTGCCAACTGAAATCCCAAGAAGTAAGATGTGGTACCGGCAGGGATTGTAGGGGGGGAAGACTTTTTGAAGGGGATGTGGGTGATGGGCCCTTTAGGACAGTGGTATGTGGCTTTTGGGCCCTTAATGATAGTGGGATGTGGATGGTGGGCCTTTAAGGATAGTGAGATGTAGATGGTGGGCCTTTAAGGATATTGGGATGTGGATGGTGGGCCCTTAAGGATAGTGGAATGTGGATGGTGTGCCTTAAAGGATAGTAGGATGTGGATGGTGGGCCCTTAAAGGATTGTGGGATTTGAATGGTGGGCCTTAAAGGATAGTGGGATGTGGATGGTGGGCCCTTAAGGATAGTGGGATTTGAATGGTGGGCCTTAAAGGATAGTGGGATGTTGATGGTGGGCCCATAAGGATAATGAGATGTTGATGGTGGGCATTTAAGGATAGTGGCATGTGGATGGTGGGCCTTTATGGATAGTGGGCTGTGGATGGTGGGCCTTAAAGGATATTGGGATGTGGATGGTGGGCCCTTAAGGATAGTGGAATGTGGATGGTGTGCCTTAAAGGATAGTAGGATGTAGATGGTGGGCCTTTAAGGATATTGGGATGTGGATGGTGGGCCCTTAAGGATAGTGGAATGTGGATGGTGTGCCTTAAAGGATAGTAGGATGTGGATGGTGGGCCCTTAAGGATAGTGGGATTTGAATGGTGGGCCTTAAAGAATAGTGGGATGTGGATGGTGGGCCCATAAGGATAATGAGATGTTGATGGTGGGCATTTAAGGATAGTGGGATGTGGATGGTGGGCCTTTATGGATAGTGGGCTGTGGATGGTGGGCCTTAAAGGATATTGGGATGTGGATGGTGGGCCCTTAAGGATAATGGAATGTGGATGGTGGGCCTTAAAGGATAGTGGTATGTGGATGGTGGGCCTTAAAGGATAGTGGGATGTGGATGGTGGGCCCTTAAAGGATAGTGGGATTTGAATGGTGGGCCAGAAAGGATAGTGGGATGTGGATGGTGGGCCCATAAGGATAATGAGATGTTGATGGTGGGCCTTAAAGGATAGTGGGATGTGGATGGTGGGCCTTTAAGAATAATGGGATGTGGATGGTGGGCCCTTAAGAATAGTGGGATGTGAATGGTGGGCCTTAAAGGATAGTGGGATGTGGATGGTGGGCCCTTAAGGATAGTGGGATGTGGATGGTGGGCCTTAAAGGATAGTGGGATGTGGATGGTGGGCCCTTAAAGGATAGTGGGATGTGGATGGTGGGCCCTTAAGCATAGTGGGATGTGGATGGGGGGCCCTTAAGTATAGTGGGATGTGGGTAGTGTGCCCTTGAAGATTGTGGAATGTGGATGGTGGGCCTTAAAGGAGAGTGGGATGTGGGTGGTGGGCCCTTGTCATCAGTCTCCCTGTAGTGCACATTGGTGTTTGCAGTGGCAGAACTGAACATAGTAACATAAACGCTATAGCCAGCACTGTACAATGTCTGACAGGTAAATTGGTAAATCAGTATTTCCCAAAAAATTTTCAGAGCCATAGATCCACGTATGACTAAATACAGCGTTGTTGCAATGTATAGTGCCACCAAAACCGCAGTGATATCAATGCAGCAGCAGTTTCATGCAATATCATTGTAAATAAGGCTCCTCTTCTCTGCTGGTATTTTCTTACTTCCCCCCCCCACTCCAAAAACACACAGGCGGGTTAATTGGCTTCCGATAAATTAAAACCTTGTGCATGCGAATGCGATTGGGAATTTACACAGCAGGTTTAAAATGGGGCGACTAATGATCAACATCTCTGTAAAGTGCTGTGTAAATGTGAGAGCGCATGTATTTAAAGGATAATAATAGAGATATTCAGTTTGCAGAGTAGCAGTGGTATAGAGTGCAATTATAATGTGATTTGTCAGCTATATCTGATATGCTAATAGAACTGAGCAAGATCAATCCAATCCCGAAATCTTAAAAGGATTGTTCCTCTTTAAATTAACTTTTAGTATGATGTAGAGAGCGATATTCGCAATTGGTTTTCATTTTTTATTATTTGTGGTTTTTGAGTTACAGTATTTGGCTTTTTATTCAGCACCTCTCCAGTTTGCAATATCAGCCATCTTGTTGCTAGGGTCCAAATTACTCTAGCAACCATGCATTGATTTGAATAATAGACTGGATGTCGTACAGAGCATTTATTTTTAGATGGGGGTCACTGACTAAATTTCAATTACATTTTAGTCACTGGAAGAATGGTTTCCAGACTGCTCTGCTGGGCTAGCTTGCTATTTGCTCCCCTAGTTAAACAGGTTTGGTTTGGTTATAGAATGGCCAATTCTAAGCAATTTTTCAATTGGTCTTCATTATTTATAATCGTTTTTTAATTATTTGCCTTCTTCTTCTGAGTCTTTCCAGCTTTTAAATGGGGGGTCACTGGCCCCATCTAAAAAAAACCAAATGCTCTGGGTTATGTTTTGGTAGCCGAGGATGAGTAGAGTATAACAGTGCTTTATTAGCAGAGTCATGCAGCAATTACAGAACAGTAACTTTCACTTTCACTTTTAAGCTGTCCAGGAAGTATACACAGTATAAGTCTGGGCACAGTGACATCTACATGCCATTTGTATAAATACCACATATTCCCCCTATAGTAGGAAACAACAGTGCACCTTAAAGCAATAATATACATTATACACATCACATAGTCCTGGGTCCATGCAGGTAGTTTTCTGATTCTCAGTACGCCTTATAGGTTCACTTTCTTCAGGCCTATTGCAGTTGGCATCAGGAGTAGGAAAATGTCCTTCATCAAATGGAGCTTCTCCAAAGTCATATCTAACAGGAGCAAGACGACTTGCATTCCATATGCGTCCATCAGACAGTTCATATGTGCATGGTCTTTGCTGGCGTCTCAATTCAAGTGGTGTAGTAAATTTAGATTGTCCTTGTTTCAGTATTCCTGGTTTCTTAATTCTGACTAAAGATCCAAGCTGAAAGTGTACTTCTCTGGCACCACGTTTTCTGTCAGTATAAGCCTTGCATTTGGCTTGTTGATGTTTCACAATGTCAGCAGTAGATGATTTTGTAGGCACAGTATTTTGTGGAAGTTTGATGTCTGCAACATGTAACTTAGTGCGCATCCGTCTGCCATGTAATAATTCAGCTGGCGCGTTGCTCTGTAGTTATGTAGGAACTCTGTTGTAAATACTTTCCCAGTTAGATTTGCTGTCTGTAGTGTTTCTTTCAGACTTCTGTTGAATTGCTCAATTTCTCCATTTGCTTGTGGGTAATACACTGAAGATTTCCTATGCACAATATTCCTCTCAGAAAGGATTCAAACTCAGATGAGACAAACTGTAGTTCGTTGTCTGATATTAACTCCTTTGGATTACCTTCTCTGCTGAGGACTGTAGACAGAAATGTTATTACTGTAGCTGATGTTATATGAGAACCAAATGCAATTTCAGGCCATTTACTGTAATAGTCCATCAAGGTTATAGCAAATCTACAATCTATAGGAAAATCTGTAAAAGGACCACTAATATCAATGGCAAGTTTTTCCCATGCGAATCAGGAAATGGTACTGGTTTTACATCTGGTCTCAACTTAACTTTGTGTACAAAGTTCTTTGCACAACCCAGTGAAGTGTTGCTTTGTGGTGACACTGGCTGTGTGGCAGGCACTGGTGCTGTAGTAATGAGACCTTCAACTAATTGTAGGTTTAATGTAGCAGTTCCCTTATTCACAATGTAAAAGTCACATTTTGCAGTATTTGATTCAAATTGTACAGTCACTGGCAAGCAACCAAGCACAGGGATTGGATCCTTTAAGTAACTGACCAGTTTCAGGGCAGGTGCAACAAGCAGATCTTTTGCAAAGTATTTCAAGAAAATATCCTTTGGTTGTATAGAAACAGCTGAACCTGTATCAAGCATCAGGTTAATGGAGTGTCCCTTGTCAGCAGAAGCAGTACTGACACTGACAGTGCATATAAACTTGTCTGGAATAAATGTACCAGCTTTATCCACACTTAATACTGTGACATTTGTAGAAGTGACTTCATGAACATCTTTAGCAGATCTTAGCAAAATGTCCTACTTTTGTGCATTTGTGGCACCGTTTAGCTTTTGCAGGACATGTAACATGATTTGCAGTGTGTTGTGTTGAACCACAGCGAAAGCAGTATTTTTTATTTGTATTTGCTGCACGGTTTTGCAGTGTAGGTGAATCCCATTCCTTAGCACTGTATTTTGCCTGTGACTGTGCATTATTAGGCCACAGTGCTGAATTCACAGTCTGTACATTCCCAGCAGTTCCCTGACTGAGAGTTTTACCCTCTGACACTGCTGTTTCAATTTGGCTAGCAACTGTCATAGCCTTTGCAAGGGTTAAATCCTGCTCTAGGAGCAGTCTCTCTCTAATGCGAGGTGAGTTTGTTATTTTTCACTATTTGGTCTCTTAGCTTTTCATCTGTTAGATTCCCAAAATCACAGGTAACAACCAGCTCTCTGCTGCTACAAATTGTTCTGTGGATTCGCCATTATGTTGTCCACGTTGGTGGAATTTATATCTTTCAGCAACCACATTTACTCTTGGCATGAATAAGTTCTTTATAGCAGTAAGAGCAGTTTCATAAGTATCATCGGGTAGTGGTAATGTATAGAATATACGCTGTCCCTCTGCTCCCAGGCAGTGAATAAGTAAAGCACGCTTTCTAGCAGCAGAAATCTCCCCTTGGTCAGCAGCAATAATGTCATTTTCAAACATACGGATCCAAGCAGTAAAAGGTATGGTAGGCTCACCAGGGTTTGGAAGAAAAGGTGCATGCTGCTGCAGAGGTAGAAGAGCCATCCTGTCGCCATTTGTTATGTTTTGGTAGCCGAGGATGAGTAGAGTATAACAGTGCTTTATTAGCAGAGTCATGCAGGCATTACACAACAGTAACTTTCACTTTCACTTTTAAGTTATCAGGAAGTATGCACAGTATAAGTCTGGGCACAATCACATAGGCCATTTGTATAAACACCACACTCTGTATGGCTACAAATGTATTGTTATTGTTACTTTTTATTACTATTCAGACCCTCTCCTATTCATATTCAAGTCTCATATTCAAATCAATGTATGGTTGCAAGGGTAAATTTGACTCTAGCAACCTGATTGCTGAAATTGCAAACTGGAGAGCTGCTGAAATAACTCAAAAACTGCAAATGATAAACCATGAAAACCAATTGCGCAAGAATATCACTCTCTACCTCAAACCAAAATATAATTTAAAGGTAGGGTTGTCTTTTTCTGAAGTTCGGTCCTGACAGGGGTGGGGGTGACATCACAAGGGGGTGATTGTGTCATGGGAACGGGTTGATAGCATTACATGGGCGGGGCTATGATGTGGCGCTAAGCGATGTGGAGCACCTACGTCTATCTTGGAGAATCCTGCCTGGTTTTCCTTATTTGGAAAACTGGGCAGGCAATTTTGACCCGGGCAGCCCTTCCATACTCTGATCTGAAACTTACTGAACTATATACCCATTTATACCATATTTCTCCAACTTGTAACAGTTTTATCCGTGTGCTTTATTTGATTTGATTGACTCCAATATAACTTATTCAATCTTAAAATAAGATTTTACTATTCAAATGAATTATTATGTGATAATGAAACACTACGTGTTCCACAGAATGATAAATGGTGTTCACTTTACTACCTTATAAATTCTGAGCTAAGCCAAAAAAAAAGTACTTAATTAGTTCATGCACAGAAGCTACTGAGTCCCTATTTAGTACAAAATTAAAGAATGTAAAGAGGTTTGAGGAGGAAAGGACTACAGTTAACTCCTGGTGGAGAAGGACTACATCAGTGCCCTGTTATGTTCCTCTCCTGGTGGGTCTGCATGGCCTCATCACTAGCCTAACTACTAGATCATCATGATTTGTCTCAGCATGTTGGTGACCAAATCAGGCTTTGATTAACTTATCTGGAATAAAGGTTTCCAGTATCAGTAGTATCTCCTGCTTGAGAAATAAGTATGGTCTTATAAACGCCCATTGACCTTTCCATGCACATCATCATGATTTGGCCCAGCTCGTTGGATGTTCCAAAATCTGGAATCTAGACCTTCAATATTAGCAGTGCCTCCTGCTTAAAACATAAGATATAAGTATGGTCTTATAAAGCCCATTGACCTTTCTATGAACATCACGTTGGACGTTCCACAATCTAGAATCAAGAACTTAAGTTTTAGCAGTGCCTCCTGCTTAAAACATTAGACATAAATATGGTCTTATACAGCCAATTGACCTTTTCATGAACATCATCATGATTTGGACCAGCATGCTGGACGTTCCACAATCTGGATTCTAGACTTCCAGTATTAGCAGTGCCTCCTGCTTAATACATAAGACATGAGTATGGTCTTATAAAGCCCATTGACCTTTTCATGCACATCATCATGATTTTGACCAGCTCGTTGGACGTTCCACAATCTGGAATGTAGACCTCCAGTATTAGTATAGTCTTATAAACGTCTATTTACCTTTCCATGGACATCAGAAATACAATAGGTGTTGCTTCTGGATTTCTTTTAGAAGCTCGACCTTTGGCAGGTGGAAAAAAGAGCAATATTAGGAATATACCAATCTAAACAGAAAGCAAATAACTTGTACAACTACAGTCTACATTCATCAACTGTTGCTTCAAGCTGCACAAAGAACGAGCACAGCCGGACAGGTGCAACACATACCTTCATCTGATCAATCTTCATTTTTCCATTTAAAGTAATAAAAACTGTTTTAGTGTCCAACTGAGCACAGCCTTTGTGTATCAGTCTATCATTCCCCATTATCAGGATGTGTGTACTGCTGTTCTGCCAGACTCGATTCCAGTTCACAAGGTTACTCCGCTTAGCACAACATGAATCCACGCTCCAGCACCATGGGTAATTAAACCACCGTTCACTGCTCGCAGAGCTGCAGAATTTCCCTTCTCCGTTCGCACACAATGTCCAGTCTCAAGTTTTGGTGTATATATATATATATATATATATCTCTATGTGTGTGTGTGTGTGTGTGAACTTTGGTATTCTTGAATCCAACGTTTTTTGCATTCTTTTATTTGTTATACATAAAAATTTATAACAAATAAAAGAATTGAACAAATAAAAGAAAACAGTTTTTACGACCATATAGATACAGAGACAACGTTAAAATGACATTTAGGAACCATTTAACAGGTGGCATTTACAAGGGAGTTGTCGGCATGATTATTTCTAAAGGCCAGAGGATGTGGGGCTTTATCAGTTCAAGCCCCTTGTTGGACGTTAAACTTTTGGTCAAGTTCTCTCCTTGGTTCTTAAAAGGTTACAGCTATAGGAAAAAAATTGGTGTGTCAGACATTTAGTTCCATGAATATCTCAGAAACAAACTAAGCTTTCATCTTATCTTTTATCCTAACTGACCTTCAAACTGGTGCATCTAGAAGAGCAAATATTAATTCTTCCCAAATCTCAAGCTAAATGGGCTTCAGACTGAGCCCCTCTCCTCTACATCTCCAGGCACAACTAAGGAGACCAATGCCTCAGTTTAGGAACCACTTATACAGGCCATTAGACATGGAGCAAGTAATTGCAGGGTCGGACTGGGGGGCCCAGACCCCTCTGAACCCCCCCCCCACCGTGCGTATGCGTACTGTGTTTTTGCAGTGACCGGCTTGAAGAAGGGAGAGTGCGGATCTGGGCCGGTGGAGCCCACCGGGTTTTTTCCCGGTGTCCCACCAGCCCTAGCCCGACCCTGAGTGATTGCATGGGCTCTTCTACTTACGGTATTTATTTACAACATTCATAAATTAAAATTGGAACATTAAGCAAAAACCTTGAGAATAATTATTAGAATCTGTAAACCCCTTTGACTGCTGGTCTTTAAACCTTTAGGGCAATGGTGCCATTCTGGTGTTTTCGGCTCAACTGCTCTATGCTGAAATTTTA
This sequence comes from Xenopus laevis, assembly GCF_017654675.1. Taxonomy (NCBI): domain Eukaryota; kingdom Metazoa; phylum Chordata; class Amphibia; order Anura; family Pipidae; genus Xenopus; species Xenopus laevis. Next base: position 14,010,053 of record NC_054371.1, read on the forward strand.
AATACTTCAAAGAAGTAACATCATTAATAAAAGCCGCCACTTCATTCTAAAGTGAGTTTTCCCTGTGCAACTCAGCATTTCTGCCTATGAACAAACACATAAGAAATCAATCAGGTCTAATCAAATACAAGTAACCCAAAGGAATATGAAGAGGTTACAGGACAGAGGAAAAGCACAGAAAGCTCAATAACGTCCGTGAAACACTTCAGTTTATTAAGAAGGTTAGAAATGAGAGAAATGCATTTACAAATGCTCCACATGTAGTGAATTGCCACCAAAATTCAAATCTGCAGATACGTGTTTTACAAAATGTTCCTTTGAAGGGATTCTGTCACACGAAAACAATGTTTTTTTACAAAATGCATCAGTTAATAGTGCTCTTCGGCACAATCCTGCATTGAAATCTGTTTTTTAAAAGAGCAAACAGATTTTTTAATATTTCATATTGAAATCTGACATAGGGAAAACATATTCGTAGTTTCCCAGGTGCCCTCGGCCATGTGAATTGTGTTTTAATAAACTTCAGTCACTCTTTACTGCTGTACTGCAAATTGGAGGGTTATCACCCCCCTCCGCCCCAGCTGCCAATCAACAGAACAATGGGAAGGTAACCAGATTACAGATCCCTGAAACCAGCATTGCTAAAATGCTCTCATGACCCATCTAGTGGTAGGTTTGAGAACAGCACTCAATAGAAAAAATCCAAGTCTGGCCAACCCGAGTCACGACTCCTTCAGTTACATTGAGTAAGAGAAACAATAGCTTTTCTGAAAGCAATTCCATTGTGAAGTGCTGTCATGATTTATTTGGTGTACTTTTTATATCTGAATTAAACTGTTTGCATTACACGTTACAATAAACTCTACCATATAAAATGTTATTCTTTAATGGACAAATGCATTTTTTTAGTTGTAATATTGGTTTGTAGGCAGCAATCTCAATACACTGTGCCCAATTCTGAGCTTTCAGAAAGAGAGATAAGCTATTTTTTTTCCTTCTCAATTTAATGTCAATACGACCCTACATTGTGTAATAGCAAAACAGTGTTTCTCCTGCTTGGGTGCTATTCTCATGTCTACTAGTAGGTGGAGTATGGGGGCAAGTTTAGCAATGCAAAGGATTTCTGATTTAATTTTGATCTCTACAATGCTGAAATCTTCTCCAGCCTTCAGGAAATCTGATTTTCGGAAGGGATAAGGTCTGGGATGTCACAACTCATTGTATTTAATGTATTTGGGGCTAAAGTTTTCACTGATTGTCATTGTATTTAATGTATTTTGGATGCCACTACTTTCTCCCTCCCTGTAAAATAAATTTAGGAGCTGGAGTTATTGTTTATAGAAACCAATGCACAGCGTGACACTGAGCCAGGGGGACACTGGGAAAAAAAGGTGAGCCCCGCCGACCCAGACTCTCTTCCCTATGACCCCCATTTTGATTGCAGCTGTATTGGCGTGTTGTAGGGAGCAGAGCTTGTATTTTTGCATATTCCTTGGAGGACCTGACAGTGACCTTATGCCCAGTCCAATGCTGCCAGTGTCACATGACTGGGAGGACATGGGAAACTGATAACATGTCTAGCCCCATGTCAGAATTCAAAAATACATATAAACAAATCTGTTTAAAAAACTGATTTCAGTTCGGAATTCTGTTGGAGCAGCGATATAAACTGATGCGTTTTGAAGAAAAAACATGATTTCCCGCAACAATATCCCTTTAAAGAGATGTTCTCATTCCTAAGGCATTCACATTACCAAGCACAGACATTTCCATTATGGTTGTTACTCTCAGATTGTATTGAACAGTTTACCTGCTTCTCTTCCTACAGGTCAAGTAATTTCAATCAAGATATTGTCACATGGGCTGTTATAGAGGAGCTGCTACCGACACATTGATTGCGAAGACTGAGGCCGCAATTATATACGAGTGCCAATTGATTGCTCTGAATGTTCCGCATGTCATTACCGCAAATATTTAACAACCACAGTTTGCCCTGAGCTGTTAGCAGAAGAAATACTTACAAACTACTTACTGTGCATTCAGTGTATGTCCCTGACATTTAAAGCAAATAAATATTATTTAACCAATAAATATCTTGAAAGATCACAGTAACTGGCTAATTTATAGTTTTCTAATTATTAGAATAATGGCAGTGACATGCCAAAACATTCCTGTAGATTCAAGGTGGATTTAACATAAAAAAAGGGTTTTACCTATATATTTATATTAAAACATAAGAAATACCGACAATAAAATTATATAATTATACGAATTTACAGAATTTAGTTTTTTTATTTCTGTTGTGTGTTTGCTGTTTTGTCTACAGGGCGATATAAAAATAAAATGTGCTTAATGGTTAATTTCCTGAGTATATACAATAGAGGAGCCAGAGGTACAAGACTCTCCCTGTCGTAGTAAAGAAGGCTTAGCTTCAAGGAGAAGTAAACCCTATAAATGAATATGGCTAAAAATAGCAATTTGATCCTCAGCTGATGGAATCTTCAAGCCCAGGGGCCAATGGTAAGATCATATTGCACCAATACAGTCCTCACCCAACGGGATCCTCAAATCTGGCCTATAGATATCGGCCAAACATTTGGCCAGATGCCAGTTGTGCAGGCCATCCTGAGCACCCCATAAACTTGGTTTAGAACCTTTTATTGGCACCAACGTTTTGGAAAAAAGCTGATATAACTCCAACATTTAAAAAGGTATTACAGTATCAGCTTGGCAATTACATGCCTGTAAGTCTGACACCAGCAATACTTTCCACAATTTCTGGATACTGGTGCATCCCTAATACAAACTGAAGGTGTTTGCTGATCTGGGAGGCCTTCTGCTAGGAGGATGAGGTCATGATGATTTTATGTTTGGTTGGTACATTTTAGAAATTGAAAGGGCTGCTGAAATGGTGACCCTTTCAAATTTTATGTCTGTTAGGAACATTCCAAGGACAAAGGGCCTTCAGTCACTCCAGTGGATGGAAAGTGGCACCATCTGCAGTTTTCAGAATGTTAGTGGGTGCAATTTGCTTGCAGTCAAATTCTATGTAGTGCAGAGGTCAATTGTTGTATATTTTATTTACTGAATGCATTTTAATCAAAATTAAAGGGGTTGTTCACCTTCCAAACACTTTTTTTTAATTCAGTTGTTTTTTAGAATGTTCCCCAGAAATAAAGACTTTTTTCAGTTACTTTCCATCTTTTATTTTTTACTGTTTTTCTAAAATCTAAGTTTAACGCTGAATGTTCGTGTCTCTGGTGTTGAGCTCAGTAATTCAGGTGCTCAGTAATTCAGGTGCAAACTTTTACAATTTTGCAACATTGAGTTGATCCGTTTCTCAGCAGTATCTCTGGAGTATCAGCAACTATTGTATCAAGTCCAACAGCTGCCTGTAATGAAACCTAGAGATACTGCTCAGCAGGGACAAAGCTAAGAAATGTATTATCTAAATGTATCCATTGAGAACAGTTTACAGGGTCGGCGACCCCCCTCCCAGAGCTGCTAAGAAGGTGAAAAAAAGACACTTTACACTTCAATATTAGAAAAACAGTCACACATAGAAAATAGAAAGTCAATGGAAAAAGTCATTATTTCTGGTGATCTATCTGAAAACTAGTTGTTTGAAGGTGAACCACCCTTTTAAGGCTATTCGAGAGCATTGCATGTTATAATTTTTATTCTATAAAGCTGCTGCATAACTGATTAGCCTAATTAATGAAGTTTTCACTTCAAGTAGTCGGATCACACTGTAGATGTAAATTTCTTTTTTTTTTTTACCAGCAAGACAAAAATTTGTCTCATTATCCTAAAACAGAGCATGAGGCGTTAGGGCAGTCTTCAAAATCTAAATATAAGCCCTGCTTGAAGCTGTATCCAGTGAAGTGGCCATGTTCTTTTCTCTATAAAATTAGAATTCAGTATCAGAGGAGATGTTAAACAGAAGATAAAATTATTCAAGTGAAGTAAAATTATTCTAGTAGAGTGCAATTGCTGCACGCCTCAACACCTTTCATGGCCAAGTCTACTTTTCATCCAGAGCTAGTCTTGAATCATCAAGCACAATTTTTAAGGCTTAGCTAAAGACTGGATTTGCAAGCTTGCTTAATTTTTATTTGAAAAGAATAGATAGGTCTTCCCACTGGACAGCATTAAACTGAGCCATTCTTAGAGCCACAGACGCAATGATTATCATTTCTGTCAGTTCATGGCACCTGCTGTCAAGTCTTGCATCCCTTGACCAAGGCCCAACAGGAATCCTGTGACCAGTGGCCTAGTAATGAGTTTTGTTTTCTTTTATCATTATATTCCCCCCCCCCGTATAGACTGTATAATCCTGTTTTTTATCCACTTGTTCCTTTATCATTTTTCTTTTGAAGTTTGTTTTTGTCAGCCTTCGTATTTCTACTTTGCTAACAATATGTTTGTCTCTGCTTCTCTTTCTCTTCTTTCTCCCAACCTCTGCTTGGTGTTCCCTGCTCTGTCTCTGAACATATATATCAAAACTTATGAAAGTCCTGCCGTACTCAGTCCAGTCACTTTGATATTCAAGAATCTAGATTTGATAAAGTCTATATGTTTATGGGATCAGAGTTTGAGAATTAGAAATTTTGGGCTAGGTGGGCAGAATTGAGAGAATAAAGATACATGATACGATGGTCAGAAAGTACATTGAGATACCTGCAGGATAGACCTGTCTATGTAAGGGAATGTGAGGGATTCTATGGAGAATGAGTCCTTCAGTTGAGGACTGATTGTGCTCACAGGAAACAAGGGGTGACAAGGGGTGATGAAGGAACAGGATCAAGAAAAGGGTGAAGAATTAAGGTCAGGCAGGCTAGGTACAGAGAGGATAGGATCTGGAACAGAACAGGTAGGTCAGTGATCCCCAACCAGTAGCTCGTGAGCAACATGTTGCTCTCCAACCCCTTGGATGCTGCTCCCAGTGGTCTCAAAGCAGGAGCTTATTTTTGAATTCCAGGCAAGTTTTGGCTGCATAAAAACTAGATTTAATTTCAAACAGAGTCTCCTGTAGGCTGCCTGTCCACATAGGGTCTACCAAATGGGCAATTACAGCACTTATTTGGCACCCCTAGGAACATTATTCATTCTTGTGTTGCTCTTTTTGCATCTGCATGTTGCTCATGGGTAAAAAAGGTTGGGGACCCCTAAGCTAGAGAATCGGTGATTGGACAGACTGGAGCAGAACAAAGTGGTCAAAGAATAAGGAATAGGATTAGCAGGAAAGGATGGTGCAGATGAAGAGATAGAATCTGGAACAGGACAAAACCAGGAGCAGAACTAGATGGAGGGAACATGAACCGAACAAGACTAATGTAGGAGGAATAACAAGACCTTAAAACAAGAGCCAGAGCAAGGAACATATGAGTTAGGGACAAGCCACGTTGCTCTGGAAGCAAGGCCAATGCTTAGGCACTGGCTGTGAGAAAAGGTTGGGCTTATATAGGGCAAAGTCAGCTGTGATTGGCTGACCCCACTCAAACAATAAAGCTGCTGTGGTGATACAACATATTCTGGGAAGGAGAAAGGTGGAAAGGAGATGAGGACGAACAGCCAACAACCAGGATGTCTTGGGTTTGAGCTCCAGCAGAGCCTTCCAGTCTTGAACCCAATATATTCACATGCTGTACCTTGTAAAGTACTAGTTGGGATAAGAGAGGTTTAAGATAGAGCTAAAGAATGCTTTACAGGGGAAGGATATACTTGGAGGCTAACTCATGTTATGTAAAGATTCCATTTAATGAAAATAAGGACAAAATTAATTATTGCGATGGAAAGAGTCGGAAGAAGGGATGCACTGAATCCACTGTTTTAGGATTAGGCTGAGTCTCGAATCCTTTGTGAAAAGATTTGGCTGAATACTGAACGAAATCCAATCCCTAATTTGCATATGTATTTTAGGGGAATGAGAACGGCACACGCAGCTCACAATTCTCTTACTTTCTTGTTTGTGTGATGAAAAGCCATGCGATTTTTTGGATTCGGATTCAGTTCAGATTTGGCTGAATCCTGTTGAAAAAGGCAGACTCTCGGCTGATTTCCCAAACCAAATCCTGGATTCAATGCATCCCTAGTAGAAAGCTAAATTATTATGAGAATATGAGGGGCAGAATGATTTGAATGTTTGGAAAAAAGGTCAGGGTGAGTTGGATGGAATGAAATATAATGGACAGAATTATGTTAATCTTTGAAATGAAAAGGTTAGGATATGTGTGTATGTGTGTGTGCTTATCTGTATATTGTATTCAATGAACTATTATTCCTGCACACCAAAGCAGGGTACACAAATTCATAGAAAGATAAATAGGGGCTAATTCACTAAAGTGCGAAGCACCTAACGCTAGCGCAAATTCGCCAGCATGGCGTCATTTCGTTACTTCGCCGATTTACTAACGGGTGCTGGCGTAAATTTGCTAGCGAAGTGGACCTACTCTAGCGCTACTTCGCACCCTTACGCCAGGCGAAGTTGTGCTATGGCGAAGGGACGTAACTACACTAATTCACTAACTTGCGGATTTTACTGAACGTTACCTCTTGCGCCAGACTTGCCTTCGCCACCTCAGACCAGGCGAAGTGCAATAGAGTAGATAGGGATTGCTTAAAAAAAAAAGAAATTTTTTCTAAGTCCAAAAAAACGCTGGCGTTTTTTTCTTTTTTAAGGGTGATAGGCTGAAAAAGATCATACATTTTTGGGGGTACCCTCCTTCCCCCCTACATTTCCTAACATATGGCACCTAAACTATACATTGGGCACATGTATAGGGCAATATAACAACTCTTATTTTATTTTATGAAGCTTTCCCAGGCTTGTGTAGTGTAATGTATTTGGTGCTACATATACGTCCATTGTACTTTAACTTGGCGCCGTATGCAAATTAGGCATCGCTAGCGTAACCGCTTTCCTTGACGAATTAACGCTAGCGCAACTTCGCTACCATTCGCCTCCCTGAGCGCAACTTCAGATTTTAGTGAATTAGCATTAGCATTGACACTCTCTTTGCTGATCATAACACCTGCTTTGTGTTTGCTTCACCACCTTCACCGCTTTTGTGTTTTATTCTTTCCAATTTCCTCACTTCCTACTATTACACCTCTTTTTTACTTCTTAGACTTTTATTACGCGGTTTTTACTGTCCTTTGCTCATTTGCAGTTGTCTATAAACATCTTTTACTGGCATCCTTGTAACCTTCAGAATGCTCAATGTGCTTTTCGAGTGAACCACATATATCTGTGTCCGGCCCACATGTGCCGCGCTGGTGACATTGCCGATGCTTTTCCATGAGCCTCTATAATCTCTCGGATGGCTGAGCTGATTTTACTGCGCTACTGATTTATCTGGGAATAGCTAGGAACGTGATTTTCAGCATGAAGAAACTCAGCAGGAACTTGATTGGAAACCCAACAACATTTTGCAAAATGCAAAAAAAAAATGTAATTCTAAGCAATTTCCCAACTCCTTGGACATTCTCTTCTTTTTTTTCTTTAAGACTTTTTGTTTTTTTCAATTTAAATGAAATCAGCCCAGTTGACAGTTTGAGAAGAAGCTGGGGTGGGGGGTGGAATATTCACAGAGTTAAATCATTTTGCAGCAGGCAGGTTAGGGCCGGGTGTGGGTTGAGAATTTCTCAAGCCTACTGGCCCAGAGGTTAAGAAGAGCAGCCAACAACCAGGAGGTCCTTGTTTCAAACCCTAATAGAGCCTTCTAGTTCTGAACTCCAGACCTGCTGTCCGTTGTAGAGTACTAATTGGGGTTCAAACCCCAGCAGAGTCTTACAGTCTTGACCCCAAGATGCAATACCTTGTATAGAATATGAGGATTAGTGTTCAGGGTCAGGTTACTTGTAAATGTAAAATAAACTGGAAGTGGCGTCTGTCTGTCCCTTGGTTCTACTAAGACAATGCAGCAGAAGCCATCTGATAACAAACCTGTAAAGGGTTGGCTCTATGTAGGGGGAGAAGAGATTTATTGTCATAGGGCATTGTAGGAGGCAGGGTCAGACTGGACCATTGGGGGCCCACCGGGTTCCAAAGTGCCGGGGCGTGAATGCAAGCCTGCATATTGTTTTTTTTGGGGTGGCTGGCTAGTCTGGCCCTGGTGGGAGGGATGATTCTACTACATTAGGGGACTTGAATGTAATGGAGGGTGTTATGTTTTGGGTAGCAGAGGATGAGTAGAGTATAACAGTGCTTTATTAGCAGAGTCATGCAGGCATTACACAACAGTTAGCTTTTACTTTTAAGCTGTCAGGAAGTAAACACATTGGGGCAAATTCACTAAGATTCGTAGTTGCGCCAGGCGTAACTTTGCCACACTTCGCCAGGTGTAGTTTCGCCAGCGCTTCGCAAATTCACTAAAATCCGAAGTTGCGCTCAGGGGTAGCGTAAGGTTGCGAAGTTGCGCTAGCGTTGATTCGATAAGTAAAGCGAAGTTACGCTAGCGAAGGCTAATTTGCATACGGCGCCAAATTCAAATTTCAATGGAGGAATACGTATCAGCACTACAAATGGCTAGAAAAGCTTCAAAACATCAAATTAAAAATTGTATTTTGCCCTACACATGTGCCCACTGTCTAGGTAAGTTGCCATGAGTCAGGAGATGTAGGGGGGAAAGAGGGGAGCCCCAAAAAATTTTTCGATCTTTTTCAGCCTATCACCCATAATGTAGAAAACACGCCAGCGTTTTTTGGGACTTAGAAAAAATTTTGACTTTTTTTTGAAGCAATCCCTATCTACTCTATTGCGCTTCGCCTGGTCTGAGGTGGCGAAGGAAGTCTAGCGTAAAAGCGTTCAGTACACTGCGCGCGTTAGTGAATTTGCGTAGTTACGTTGCTAGCGAAACTTCGCCAGGTGTAAGGGTGCGAAGCAACACTAGCGAAACTACGCCAGCGTTCGTTAGTGAATTTGAGCAGTAACGAAAATGCCAAACGCTAGTGAAGTAACGCTAGCGTTCGGCGCTTCGGCGCTTAGTGAATTTGCCCCATTATGTCTGAGCACAGTGACATCTACAGGCCATTTGTATAAACACCACAGAGGGCAAGGCAAAAAGTGCAACAAAAATGGACATAATCTGTCGGACCGGGACGGTGGGACCAGTAAAATACTCGGATTCCCCTGCTGATCCAGATCCACTTCCTTCAATTGGAACTGTGAGCACCAGTGTCTCCCCACCCCTGATCATGGCAGCAAGAGAGAAGGAATTGGAGGAGGAGTAGCAGCTCCGGTGGCCTCCAAACACCCTAGTCCAACACTGGCTTGTGTCTTTACTCTGTACCCTGTCCTGCAAATAGAGAGCATTGTCCCCTACTGTAAAAACAGTTTTCATTTGACAATAACGTATTCATGAAGGGAGGACGGAGGGCGGCACATAGTCATCCCCCTGCCACTTGAATTATTTACTTGCACTGGACTTTTATCAGAGGAGACGTGTTTTTTACATGAACTTAAAACTGTGCCCCTTAGTGCCCTTGAACTTGTGTCCAGGGTTGCTGGTCAGACTGTGGAAATAGTTCTTATTAAAGGTTATGGGATCTGTTATCTGGAAAAGCTCTGAAGCACGGAATGCTCATCTCACATAGACGCCAAATAATCCAAATTTTTAAAAAAGTTTTTCTGCGTAATAATAAAACAGTCGCTTTTTTGTGGACACGCCCATTTTTGTGGACACACCCCCTAATTACCATGTTCATTTTACATAATTTGGCAGGTTATGAAAGTTTGAACACATTTGTGTTGTTTTTATAAGTTTTGCAAATGAAGGTGAATTGCCCTTTAAGTTGTGAGTCTTAAGTTCTTATCTTATCAAACTGTCACAAAAGTATGTCAAGTATCTAATCTGGGCTGTCTTTTATTTCTGACTCTTTCCAGCTTTCAAATGGGGGGTCACTGACCCCATCTAAAAACAAATGCTCTGTAAGGCTACAAATATATTGATATTGCTCATCTTTCTATTCAGGCCTCTCCTATTCATATTCCAGTCTCTTGTTCGAATGAGTGCATGGTTGCTAGGGGAATTTGGACCCTAGCAACCAGATTGGCAAAATTGCAAACTGGAGAGGTGATAAAAAAAAAGCTAAATAATTTCACAAATAATAAAAAATGAAAACCAATTGCAAATTGTCTCAGAATTTCACTCTCTACACCATACTGACAGTTTATTTAAAGGTGAACAGCCCTTTCAATAGGATGCTGCTGCCCTATCAATGCCCAGAAAGAGTGAACTGTACATGAGATTATCCTGTATTTATTCAGCAGATATGGACATCTCAGAGTATAGTCTCTGAACCATATCTCCCAACTGTCCCTTTTTCGGAGGGACAGTCCCTCTTTTGACAGCTAAACCCGCAGTCCCTAATTTGTACTGGAAAGTCCCTCTTTTCTCTGCACTGAACAGCCAGAAAAAGAAACAAAGTTTCTCACTTAATTGGCTTTTAGCAGAGAGCCCAGAACAGCCAACAGGTGCAAATAAGATACTTTGTAACAATTTTGAGACACAAAAACACAGTTTAGATAAGGAGAAATATTTTCAAACTTTCATAACCTGCCAAATTTTGTAAAACAAACATGGTAATTAGGGGGTGTGGCCACAGAAAAGGGTGTGGTCAAAAAATTGCTGTGCTACGTGCGGAAAAAAATTTTTTGTCCCTCTTTTTACTTCCAAAATGTTGGGAGGTATGTCTGAACCTTCCCAATCCCTTAATAATGTGCAATGTCTAACTGTGAGGGGTATCATAGTGTTTATTGGGAGAAAAAAATTCCCCTTCTTTGGGTTCTGGTTAGAGATTACAGAGCTGCCTAGAACTGTATATTTAATTCATTATTAAAGGGGTAGTTCACCTTTACGTTAAGTTTTCGTATGTTATGGAATGCCCAATTTTAAGCACCTTTTCAATTGATCTTCATTATTATTTTTTTTAATATTTTTTTCAATTATTTGCCTTCTTCTCCTGCCTCTTTCCAGCTGTCAAATGGGGGGTCACTGACCCCATCTAAAAACAAATGCTCTGTAAGGCTACACGTGTATAGTTTTTGTTACTTTTTATTACTGATCCTTCTATTCAGGCCTCTCCTATTCATATTCCAGTCTCTTATTTAAAGCAACGTATGGTTGCTAGGGGAATTTGGACCCTAGCAACCATATAGCTGAAATTGCAAACTGGAGAGCTGCTGAATAAAAAGCTAAATAACTCAAAAACCACAAATAATAAAAAATGAAAACCAACTGCAAATAGTCTCAGAATATCCCTCTCTACATCAAACTAACAGTTAATTTAAAGTGACCAACCCCTTTCAGGTGTAAAGTAGAAGGTTCGGTCTCTTCGGGCAGAGGCGCAGGCAACATGCTGATTAGATTAGAAGATTAAGAAATGCATTCCTGTAAGGCGAGTTTCCTTCTCCAGATCTGATGCAAAGCAATATTCCTCACGAGAGAATTGTTACAAAATGTAGAAAAAGTCGGTTGAAAATCTCCCCAGAAACCTGTCAAGAAAAGCAGAGATAACTTTCTCGCTCAAGCGTATAATCAGACCCCTTTGGGAAATTCCTTGGTGATGCTAAATATGTTCTTTCCCTTACAAGGAAAATTTCAGCGGCTGGTAAATCTCTCCAAAAGACATAAAATGTCAATAAGGAAAAAAAAAAAAATGTTTTTTTTCAGCGTGACAAATACCCTGTATGTGTGATGTGGTCTTGCTGATACTGAGCAGATTTATTACTTGGGGGTCTCAAGAAATGATTTGTATTTTTCCTCCCATACTTGTCAAGACACAACGGGCGAAGTGACTAACGCTGGCAAAAATTCGCCATTGTGATATCATTTCGGACCTTTGCCGATTTACTAACGGTCGCCAGTGTAACTTCACTAGCGAAGGAGATAGACTCTAGCGGTAATTCGCTCCATAACGCCCTAATTCGCTCTGGCGAATGGACGTAACTACGCAAATTCACTAAGATGTGGATTTTACTGAGCGTTACCTCTTGCGCCAGACTTGCCTTCTCCACCTCAGACCAGGCGAAGTGCAATAGAGTAGATAGGAGTTCCTCAAAAAATTGTTGAAAAATTTTCTGTCTCAAAAAACGCTGGCGACTTTTCCTTTTTTCAGGGTGATTAGGCTGCAAAAGAGCGTAATTTTTTTTGGGGTAACCGACTTCCCCCTACATTTCCTAACATATGGCACATAAACTATACACTGGGCTCATGTGTAGGGAATATAACAACTTTATTTTTTTTTATTAAGGTTTCCCTGGGTTTGTGTAATGTAATGTATTTGCTGCAACATATACGTCCATTCAACTTTAACTTCCCCCCGTATGCAAATTAGTCAACGCTAGCGCAACTTTGCTTTGCTTGGCACAGTAATGCTATCGCAACTTCACCAGCGTTCAGCGTCCTGGACGCAACTTCGGATTTTAGTGAATTAGCGTTGTCCTGGCGAATCTAAGCCTGGTGTAAGCAAAGTCGTCGCTGGTGAATTTTTGGAGGTTGGTAAATTTGCCCCATGGAACAATTATTTGGGATAAGGTCTTATAGTATTATTATTATTATTATTATTATTATTATTATTATTACTGTTATTATTATTATTATTGTTATTATTATTGTTATTATTATTATTATTATGATTATTATTATTATTAGTAGTAGTAGTAGTAGTAGTAGTATTAATACTACTACTACTACTACTACTACTAATAATAATAATAATAATAACAGTAATAATAACAATAATAATAATAACAGTAATAATAATAATACTAATAATAATAATAATAATGCTGTACTATTGGCAGCTGGAGCACACAAAGATACATTGAATCTATAAATCATTGTTGGGCCATATTGTGTAGCTAATAATAAATATATTGAGAAATGGAATAAGGGCTGACAAACACAAATTGTCGTGTCCATAAATTTCCATAACATTACATTTGCCAGAATGTAAAAGGTATGGGATCCGTTATCCAGAAACCTGTTCTCCAAAAAGCTCTGAAATATGGGAAGGCCGTCTCCCACAGACTCCATTTTATTCAAATCATTCTAATTTTTTAAAAAGTATTTCCTTTTTCTGTGTAATAATAAAACAGTCGCTTGTACTTGATCCCAACTAAGATATAATTAATCCTTATTGGAGGCAAAACCAGCCTATTGGGTTTATTTCATGTTTATATGATTTTCTAGTAGACTTAAAGTAAGGAGATGAAAATTAAGGAAAAGATCCATTATCCAGAAAACCTCAGTTCCCGTGCATTCTGCATAACGGGTCTCATACCTGTATTCAAAAGCACCTAAGAAGGTAGTTGTGCTCAGTGTTACCGAGCAGCTGCCCCGAGCACTATCACCCATTTGAATCCTTACACCCTGATGCAAATCACAAATGGGGAGTAACAGCCAATCTGTCAGAAAACAGAGGTGTTAATTCTATGTCTGTATAGTTCTGGCACTGGCAGCCCACATATACAAGGGAAAGTTGGAACTAAAGGGGCAGCTCACCTTTACATTAAGGGGCATATTTATCAAGGTACGAATTTTGAATTGAAAAAACTTCGAAATTCGAATTCAAAAAGACCAACCGAAATCAAGTCAAAATTTTTTTTTTGGTCGAATAGGTCCCTTTTAGATCAAATAGGTCCGTATTCAGCCGAATACGAATCGAATTAATAACGCATTCGATGCAAAGTTTTTCCCCCAAAAAACTTTGATTTTTCAAAGTTCACCAATTGACTCCTAATAGGTTCTAGGAGGTCCCCCATAGGCTAAAACAGCAATTCGGCAGATTTTAAATGGCGAATGGTTGAAATGGAATTTTTAAAGAGACAGTACGTGATAAATTTCGAAATTCAAACCTTTGAATTTCTTGCAAATTCGAATCGAATTTGGACTATTCCCTAGTCGAGGTACACAAAAATAACTCGAAATTCAAATTTTTTTCATTTGAAAATTCACCTCGACCGTTTATAAATCTGTTTATAAATCTGCCCCTAACTGTTGTAGAATGGCTCATTTCATTTCTACTTCTACTGACTCTTTCCAGATTTCAAATAGGGGTCACTGACCCCATCTAAAACAAAGGCCCTGTAAGGCTACAAATGTATTGTTATTGTAATCTTTCTATTCAGGCCTCTCCTATTCATATTCCAGTCTCTTATTCAAATCAGTGCATGGTTGCTAGGGGAATTTGTACCCTAGGAACCACATGGCTGAAATTACAAACTGGAGAGCTGCTGAATAAAAAGCTAAATAACTCAAAAACCACAAATAATAAACAATGAAAACCAATTGCAAATGGTCTCAGAATATCCCTCTGTACATCATACTAAAAGTTAAGTCAAATGTGAACAGCCCTTTAAGAATTATTAGGATACAGCCCCCAAGTGACAAGGTGCAGGATACTGGAAATCACTAAAATCTAAAGACCATTCTGATATTGTACATATTTCAGTAGCCGGGTGGGATGATACATTTTGAAATAATTATATCCTCGAGGTCCTTCCCTTATTCAGTGTCAGATTTCATTTCCCGAGAGCTGTTTGAAAGCAAGAACCTCTCCCGACAGCTGGAAGAACGTTTCCCTTGTACTCAGCCCAACTGTCAGCTCCCGACCTCGGGATGAACAAATGGGAGCGAGGCTCCTGCGCTGTTAGTGATGTACAAGGGTCTGTCATTTGTTTTGTTGGAGGAATCGTTGGATGTGGATGTGCCTTACACCTTCTGACTGACTCAATAGCAAGTGTAGCATCAGTTTATAATGAGGTGTAACAGGGATCATGATAACAATTATCTCCCCTCGTCTTCAAACATTTCCCTTTCTCTGAATATTTGCTCAGCAGAATACTGCACTTTCCTCCCAATGTATCTCTTCCCTGTGCATTTCCCATCTTTGCTCAGATGACTTAACCTTTTTCGCAGAAGAAAAATTAAATTTCACTATGTTTTTTTTTTTACATATTTAATCAGGAAAATACAATCTCTGTTCTATCTCCGCCTGTTAGTTATTAAAGGGCCATGATTTGCATTTATCCTCTATCAATACAGGGTTTAATTAATTGTATTCCAAGTATAGTAGTATATGACATAAAAATAGACATTCTAGCAATCCTATAGCACTAACAATAAAGAAATAGAATAGAAAGGCAAAGTATTTCACCAACACAACACAATAAATATTATACAATGTTGTTACAGGTGTCAGTAGAAATAATACTGGGACATCAGCAGTAACCAGTAGAGCATATCAGACATATATTTGTGCTTTCCTAAAGGGAACACTCAGTGCTAGGATGTACATCAGGGGTCCCCAACATTTTTTCACCCGTGAGCAACATTCAGATGTAAAAAGATTTGGGGAGCAACACAAGCATGAAAAATGTTCCTAGGTGGTGCCAAATAAGGGTTGTGATTGACTATTGGTAGCCCCTATGTGGACTGGCAACCTACAGAAGCCTCTGTTTGACAGTACACCTGGTTTTATGCAACTAAAACTTGCCTGCAATTCAAAAATAATCACCTGCTTTGAGGCCACTGGGAGCAACATCCAAGGGGTTGGGGAGCAACATGTTACTCACGAGCTACTGGTTGGGGAACACTGATGTACATTATCCCTTATAATACATGAGTGATACTCAGAGTTCCCTGTATAACTCAGCCTGCAGCCTTATGCCTTTATATGGTCACAGAACAACACAACCCCTCAGTGACTTCTAATATCCTTATCATTTACAGTAGGGGGTACATTATCCCTTATAATACATGAGTGATACTCAGAGTTCCCTGTATAACTCAGCCTGCAGCCTTGTGCCTTTATATGGTCACAGAACAACCCCTCAGTGACTTCTAATATCCTTATCATTTACAGTAGGGGGTACATTATCCCTTATAATACATGAGTGATACTCAGAGTTCCCTGTATAACTCAGCCTGCAGCCTTGTGCCTTTATATGGTCACAGAACAACCCCTCAGTGACTTCTAATATCCTTATCATTTACAGTAGGGGGTACATTATCCCTTATAATACATGAGTGATACTCAGAGTTCCCTGTATAACTCAGCCTGCAGCCTTGTGCCTTTATATGGTCACAGAACAACCCCCAGTGACTTCTAATATCCTTACCATTTACAGTAGGGGGTACATTATCCCTTATAATACATGAGTGATACTCAGAGTTCCCTATATAACTCAGCCTGCAGCCTTGTGCCTTTATATGGTCACAGAACAACCCCCCAGTAACTTCTAATATCCTTATGATTTGCAGTAGGGGGTACATTATCCCTTATAATACATGAGTGATACTCAGAGTTCCCTGTATAACTCAGCCTGCAGCCTTGTGCCTTTATATGGTCACAGAACAACCCCCCAGTGACTTCTAATATCCTTATCATTTACAGTAGGGGGTACATTATCCCTTATAATACATGAGTGATACTCAGAGTTCCCTATATAACTCAGCCTGCAGCCTTGTGCCTTTATATGGTCACAGAACAACCCCCCAGTAACTTCTAATATCCTTATGATTTGCAGTAGGGGGTACATTATCCCTTATAATGCATGAGTGATACTCAGAGTTCTCTGTATAACTCAGCCTGCAGCCTTATGCCTTTATATGGTCACAGAACAACCCCTCAATGACTTCTAATATCCTTATCATTTACAGTAGGGGGTACATTATCCCTTATAATACATGAGTAATACTCAGAGTTCCCTGTATAACTCAGCCTGCAGCCTTGTGCCTTTATATGGTCACAGAACAACCCCCCAGTGACTTCTAATATCCTTATCATTTACAGTAGGGGGTACATTATCCCTTATAATACATGAGTAATACTCAGAGTTCCCTGTATAACTCAGCCTGCAGCCTTGTGCCTTTATATGGTCACAGAACAACCCCCCAGTAACTTATAATATCCTTATGATTTGCAGTAGTGGGTACATTATCCCTTATAATACATGAGTGATACTCAGAGTTCCCTGTATAACTCAGCCTGCAACCTTGTGTCTTTATATGGTCACAGAACAACCCCTCAGTGACTTCTAATATCCTTATCATTTACAGTAGGGGGTACATTATCCCTTATAATACATGAGTGATACCCAGAGTTCCCTGTATAACTCAGCCTGCAGCCTTGTGTCTTTATATGGTCACAGAACAACCCCTCAGTGACTTCTAATATCCTTATCATCTACAGTAGGGGGTACATTATCCCTTATAATACATGAGTGATACTCAGAGTTCCCTGTATAACTCAGCCTGCAGCCTTGTGCCTTTATATGGTCACAGAACAACACAACCCCTCAGTGACTTCTAATATCCTTATCATTTACAGTAGGGGGTACATTCTTCCTTATAATACATGAGTGATACTCAGAGTTCCCTGTATAACTCAGCCTGCAGCCTTGTGCCTTTATATGGTCACAGAACAACCCCTCAGTGACTTCTAATATCCTTATCATTTACAGTAGGGGGTACATTATCCCTTATAATACATGAGTGATACTCAGAGTTCCTTGTATAACTCAGCCTGCAGCTTTGTGCCTTTATATGGTCACAGAACAACCCCTCAGTGACTTCTAATATCCTTATGATTTACAGTAGGGGGTACATTATCCCTTATAATACATGAATGATACTCAGAGTTCCCTGTATAACTCAGCCTGCAGCCTTGTGCCTTTATATGGTCACAGAACAACCCCTCAGTGACTTCTAATATCCTGATCATTTACAGTAGGGGGTACATTATCCCTTATAATACATGAGTGATACTCAGAGTTCCCTGTATAACTCAGCCTGCAGCCTTGTGCCTTTATATGGTCACAGAACAACCCCTCAGTGACTTCTAATATCCTTATCATTTACAGTAGGGGGTACATTATCCCTTATAATACATAAGTGATACTCAGAGTTCCCTTTATAACTCAGCCTGCAGCCTTGTGCCTTTATATGGTCACAGAACAACACAACCCCTCAGTGACTTCTAATATCCTTATCATTTACAGTAGGGGGTACATTATTCCTTATAATACATGAGTGATACTCAGAGTTCCCTGTATAACTCAGCCTGCAGCCTTCTGCCTTTATATGGTCACAGAACAACCCCTCAGTGACTTCTAATATCCTTATCATTTACAGTAGGGGGTACATTATCCCTTATAATACATGAGTGATACCCAGAGTTCCCTTTATAACTCAGCCTGCAGCCTTGTGTCTTTATATGGTCACAGAACAACCCCTCAGTGACTTCTAATATCCTTATCATTTACAGTAGGGGGTACATTATACCTTATAATACATGAGGGATACTCAGAGTTCCCTGTATAGCCTGCAGATATACCATGTAGTCATGTCTCCATAATCTATCTGTATAGATAGATAGTGACTTCTAATATCCTGATCATTTACAGTAGGGGGTACATTATCCCTTATAATACATGAGTGATACTCAGAGTTCCCTGTATAACTCAGCCTTGTGCCTTGTGCCTTGTGCCTTGTGCCTTTATATGGTCACAGAACAACCCCTCAGTGACTTCTAATATCCTTATCATTTACAGTAGGGGGTACATTATCCCTTATAATACATAAGTGATACTCAGAGTTCCCTTTATAACTCAGCCTGCAGCCTTGTGCCTTTATATGGTCACAGAACAACACAACCCCTCAGTGACTTCTAATATCCTTATCATTTACAGTAGGGGGTACATTATTCCTTATAATACATGAGTGATACTCAGAGTTCCCTGTATAACTCAGCCTGCAGCCTTGTGCCTTTATATGGTCACAGAACAACCCCTCAGTGATTTCTAATATCCTTATCATTTACAGTAGGGGGTACATTATCCCTTATAATACATGAGTGATACTCAGAGTTCCCTGTATAACTCAGCCTGCAGCCTTCTGCCTTTATATGGTCACAGAACAACCCCTCAGTGACTTCTAATATCCTTATCATTTACAGTAGGGGGTACATTATCCCTTATAATACATGAGTGATACTCAGAGTTCCCTGTATAACTCAGCCTGCAGCCTTGTGCCTTTATATGGTCACAGAACAACCCCTCAGTGACTTCTAATATCCTTATCATTTACAGTAGGGGGTACATTATACCTTATAATACATGAGGGATACTCAGAGTTCCCTGTATAGCCTGCAGATATACCATGTAGTCATGTCTCCATAATCTATCTGTATATAATGTAATCCATAATATCTTTGTAAGAATCAAAGGATCTCCCAGGCTTGCACTGATTATAATATAATTTATGTATAAGTGTATTTATACCATAGCCTCCTGAAAAAAAAGGGTCTTTCTGTTAACCCTTTATTATATATATATATAGGATTGTGCACTATTAAAGTCACTTGTTTGAATTTCACTCATAAGAGTTGTCTTTTAAAGATTTATTTGGGACCCCCGGGGGATCATCATTAGCAGCACATTTGTGTTCCCCGTATTTCTCATGATAACACCAGGCCATTTATTAAGAAAGTCTTGTAGAGACCAAAGTCTTAAACCTACAGCAGCACCATGTGGTCCTCTCTACATAATGACAAGCTCAAGGCTACATGTTCCAAACTGAAAGCTGCTGCCGTTTTTATGACTCGAGTAAAAACTTCAATTTGTACGAACATCCCTTCTGCTGAAATGTATTCACTTTTTTTTTTTTGGACTTGAAAAAGAACATGTACTCGGCTCATAGGATGTTGGGGAGAAAAAATCGCCTACAGCTTTTCCATGGAAATATTAGGAAATTACTAACAAATCCATTTCCAGCCTTAAATGAGCTCATTTATTTACCATCATGAAAGTCTAATATTGTCAAAGCCTCCAGTTATATCGATATAATGGTCCTTGATGATCAGGGGAGGGAGCGATTACGATTAAAGGACAAGGAAGAAAGAGATAAAATGATTGTATATAAAATATAATAAAAATGTATATTCGACAGGGTGTCGGCTTTAGGCCGGGTGCCAAAATAATTCTACTGTGTATTGGGCAAAGGTGACCCTATTTGACATGTTAATTTAACTTTCTGCTCGAGGGCCTCACGGCTTCTAGAAAAAGTCAGAGACAGTTATGAATAATGTCCATTAGAAATGATACGCTCGGCTTCTGGGCTTGCACTCGCTATAGGCTCTTAGAGGAATCATTAGGATTATTAAATCCAGAACAGACAGATTCTTTTAGCATCAAATATGGAAACCCAGGGAGGAAAATTTCAGGATTTGGTTTGGGATTCGGTCAGAATTCTGACTTTTTCAGCAGGATTCAGATTCAGCCGAATCCTTCTGCATATGCAAATTAGGGACGGGGGGGCGGAAATCAGTATTCGGACCAATCTTTTGCGAATCTTTCGTAAATCTTTTGGTTCAGTATTCGGCCGAATCCAAAATAGTGGATTCGGTGCATATCTAATGAAGATCACATCGTTCTATTTATTTTTACAAATTCGACTATTTAAATAATATGACACATTTGAAAAACGTCGAATTTCGAATTCATGTGAGTTTTTAAAAACTCCCATAAATTCTAAATTTGACCAATCGAAAATTTATTAATAAAAACAAATTTTTAAAACTCAGATGAATTGAATCGACCCGAAAATTTAAATCAAATGGAATTTAAAAAAATTTGATTCGAGTTTTTCTCTCAGAATGTCAGGAAGGCTACAAACTCATCTCTCATCCCAAGGGTCGACGTGAAAATTAAAATTAAATATATATTTTTTGCGTACTTCTACTAGGGAATAGT
Source organism: Xenopus laevis (assembly GCF_017654675.1). Lineage (NCBI taxonomy): Eukaryota > Metazoa > Chordata > Amphibia > Anura > Pipidae > Xenopus > Xenopus laevis. The sequence goes on from NC_054371.1 coordinate 14,030,811, forward strand.
CCAAATTTGATTTGAATTTGAAAAAAATTCAAAAATTCAAAAATCTAAATTCATCATGTGCTATCCCTTTAAAACTTCAACTTCAACCATTTCCCATCTAAAACCAGCCAAATTACTGTTTTATTACTGTTTTAGCCTATGGGGGACTTTGAAAAATTGGAGACAAATGGTGGACTTTTTTAGAAAAAACTTTGAATTGAATTCGATCGAATACGATGTTACTTCAATTCATATGATTGGAATTTCAACTAAATTGATTTTTTTTTTTTAATAAATTTCGGTTGGTCTTTTTTTCTTCGAATTTCGAAGTTTCTTTTATTAGAAATTCACCCCTTGATAAATCTGCCCCTTAAACAGCAATTCTGCAAGTTTTAGGTTGTGAATAGTCGAATTCAAGTTCTTTAAGGGCCTGAGTATGATAAATCCCGAAAATCCAATTAAAATTTTTTAAAAACTCGTATCGAATTTGAATAACCGAGAGTTTTGACCATAAAAAAATTAAAAAATTCAAATTGATAAATCTGCCCCTAAGAATAAAATAGCTTGAATGTTAAAATCTTCCCCTTCTTTTATAGAAGCTTTCCAGGATTTGGTGACTGAATTGTTTTCCCGAATTTTCAAGATTTTTTTTTTTAAAATGATTGATAAATCTTAGATTGATTTTCTCAAAGTCATGATCCCAAATTTTAAGGAATATGCCCCTATGTGTCATAACAGCAGCAGGACCTTGAAGAAATAGGATATTGTTCATCCCATGATGAATTTAATTACACGCAAGGGGCACATTCTCACTTTGATATTTCACAATAAAGACTTTAATGGAAGGGTATAATCAGTGTGCTTGGCCGGTGGCATAACTAGAAAGCACAAAAAGGATCTTCCCCATCCTTCTGCCCACTTCCTGCCTCTGCCCACTCCCCGACTCCCCCCACTCCCTGCCCTGACTCCACCCACTCCCCAATCCCGACCATAGCCCAATTCCAATACCCCAAGGAAGAGGGGTTCTTGTTAGCTATAGAACAAGCAGACCCTTTTCCCTGGGCCACATTGCAACTGAGGGTCTTCTTCCAAACAAAGAATTAATGTATGTACCCTTGTTGGCCAATGACAATAATTGTTGTTTGATATTGACGAATAAGAGCCTGGAAATTGGTAACACTGACATTTATTAAAAATAAAAAATGTTTTGTCACCCCCAAATCAGACTGACCAGCCTCAATGACAACTAGTGTAAATGTATATACTACACAAGAGCCATGAATATCCTATACATTATATCCTTATAAACGGTGAGTTCTGATGTCATCAGTTATAAACGGTGAGTTCTGATGTAATTTCTGTCACATGACTCACTAAAACTTGTGTATTATAATAAATAAATTTACCACATTTCTCTTGAAAAAGTGAATTCTGCACTAAAATCTGTTTTTCAAAAGAGCAAACAGGTTTTTTTTATATTTCATTTTGAAAGTTGGCATGGGCTAGACATATTGTTAGTTTCCCAGGTGCCCCCAGTCATGTGACTTGTGCTCTGATAAACTTCAGTCTCCCTTTACTGCTACATTGCAAGTTGGAGTTATACCCCTCACCCAACAGAACGATGGGAAGGTAACCAGATAACAGCTCCTTGACACAAGATAACAGCACCCAATAGTGAAAAATCTACACTGGGGCCAATGTTGTAAGTATTCAACTTAACTTAAGTAAATAAATCAATAGCAATAGAAGGAATGATGGGCTTACCAGAAAAAAAACATTTGATGTAATCCAGTGCCATTTTAGGTTGTGCCACCTATATTAGGACCACTGAAAAGTATGTATGCGCATTATGCTTGGTTCTGCAGGGTTTTCAGGCTGTTAGCTTGCCATACTTTCTCCCTGTTGAGATTATGGAATCAAAATACACCTGCTAAAAAATGAAGTCAAAAGAATACGTACACAGAATTTAGGATCAAACTGGGCCAGAGCCCAAGGCCTTGTGGGCCCCACCAACCCAGACTTGATCTGGTCTCCTCTATCTCTCCCCTGTTGCCCTCCCTTCCTGGCTTCCCCAGCTACCCTCCCTCCTCCTATCCTGGCTTCCCCAGCTACCCTCCCACCCTACATCCAGAGCTGATTGTGGCCTCCACTGTCTCTCGCCTGCTACCCACCCTCCCTGATCAAAAGTTAAGTATAAGGATGGTGCGTGGGTGCAGGCCTGGTGATGAGTGAGCCGACAGGAGGCAGGGGCCCTAGATAGGGTGTGGGGCCCCTGGGGTAGCAGCTCCGGTGGCCTTTACCAGGCCCAGATTTGTGGAAAGGCCATCAAGGCTCGGTCCTAGGGTGGCATTATTTTAGATGTCGGCATGCTACCCACAACATCCACATTGGTTTGGAAGTTCTGGGGCTGCTAAGGAGATACAATAGTTTTCCGGTGTGCCAATCCTCAGTGCTACCGACCTGATGATGAAAATCTGTACATGTGAAGGCAAGGAGACAGGGGTGATAAACAAAAGGGGACCCAGGGGTTTCTGCTATGTAAATCCAGCCCTGACCCTCACACACCCCAATTCAACCATGCCAGGTGGGAATCCTTATAATAGCGTCCATGGGAAAGTTGTATTGCTTGACAGCATTTTCAGATGGTCACCAATAACAATGAATACCCTTTTGTGTTAAGAGAAAAGAAAATAGGTTGACAATTGTTTATGAATTTTACGACATCTGTCCAATTTTCTCTTCTTTCCAAAACACAACCAAAGGAAGATCATTCTGCAGTCGTTCTTGTGCAGTGTCTGTACAATCCTTCAAACCTTCGCTGCCGGGTATAAAGAGGGAAAATTAGAGTGAGCGTTAATAGGTTTGCGCTCAAAGACGCGAACATTTCTCAGAACATGATAATAAAATAGATCTGTCACCGTCTTCCTCCTTGTCTCCATGACTCTTTCCCAATTCTCCTTTGGATTCCTGCAGTGGGAGTAAGACGTTTCGCTGAGTTTTAATGTACTTTTGTAGCGGCGTGTCTTAATGCACTTGCAAGATGAGGACTGAAATAAATATCTTCTGCCGAGCGCTGTATTAATGATTATCATAGAGCAACACTCAAAGATAACATTCTAAATGTCAAGTATGCTTAAAATATTCGAAGGCATCATTAAATGTCAGCACGAGTTTGTCTCTCAGCTCTGGGACTCTGTATCTTCAAATATTTGTCTCACACGGTGAAATAATGATAGCTTTGTAGACTCCAAATTGAGAAGACCGAATGCCGCCTGAAAGCTTATTTACGAGCTCAAGTGCAACGCGGTAGATGCAAAAAGGCTCGCAGTGTCAGTAAATGAAGGGCCACTGGATTTCCTTATTTCTTTTTTTTTGAATAAATCCCAAGGTTTAATTGTATATTTCTATACAAACTACAGAGCCCTGAATAAGGGTCACAGTGTTAACGTTGCTCCCCGGCTCTGTTGAACCCAAGCCCTTTCAATAACAAGAACTTTCCATTCAAATGTACAAGTCTAATTGACACTGCACGGAGAGGATCTTCTGATCTTATAGAGGGTTTTATACATAAATATAATACTAACCAGGCATACATCCACTGCCCTCTGCAGCTGACCTACAGTATGAAGCTTTCAGTTAGCGGAATTCCTGTTTTGCAATAGAAAGTGTCATTAGGGTTTAGAGGTGGTGAAAGAAACCTGTGCCTTTATATGAGAGATTTAAAAAAGGCATGATGATATTTTTGGAGGCATAAAACTACTTTAGGCGGCTGGAGCTATAGATGAACTCATTTCATCATCTCATCAAAATGCCTTTTGCTCAGCTGGTTGTTGTCCCCACGCATTTTTAACAGTAATGCATTACAAGTAAGTTCTTTGACTACAGAAAGGGAAAGTGATGGGGGAGCAACGAATCTATAGCAGCTCTGGATTATCAATTTGTCCTTTTGTGCTCCACCCTTTTTTTCTCAGGCTATGGATTATTCTCCTTATTCTATCTCATTGCTTCTTGCATAGTGGCACACATTGACCTCATATTGAGATTACTCTCTCCATAATTTTGGAATATCTCCTCTTTATACCCCTTTCTTAAAACAACAAACAGGTGCCACACGTAACCAATGTAGAGAACTCACCAAGTTTAATCAGTGGTCCAGGTGCTCCAGCCTCAGACTCATCTTAGGGAGCGGAAAATTGTTAATGTTACAAACAGGTAGTGATGGGCGAATTTATTTGGCAGGCGCAAATTCGCGGCGAATTTGCGCGATTCTCCGCCAGCGAATAAATTCGCAAAACGCCCGCGAAAATTCGCGGCAAAAATTCTCCGGCGTCAAAAAACGGCGCCGGCGTCAAAAACGGCGCAAATTCGCCCATCACTACAGACAGGGAAATGTGAGCCTCCCGACACTCTAGGAAATCCACAGGGACACAGATATAATAGTAAATACAACTTTTATTGGAAAAAATAAAATGAAAATATAGACATCTCCTGAGGCCCTAAGTGTTTCATGCTCAGCAAGTACTGACTAAGCCCATAACTAAATGCCTGCTGAGCACGAAACGCATAGGGCATCTGGAGATGTCTATATTTAATTTTTTTTCCCTCTATTTAAATCCCCAACCCACAGATTTTATTTAGTGTTAGAAGGTATATTGTTGGTCAAAGGGATAGTTGGGAAGGAAGATGATGAAAGCTGAAACAAGATGGATTAAGAGCAACATCATGGAAGGGGGGGTATAAACAGTACAGTGAGCAGGAGAAGAATAATGGAGAAGGCAAGTGTATAAAAAGGAAGAAAAACCAAAAGAAAAGTGAGAAAAAAGAAAATTGTGAAAGGAGAAAATTACAGTATATGGAAAAGTAGAGGGAAAGAAAATCAAAAGTGGTGTATAGAATACAGCTGGCACAAAAAGTATACAGTAGAATCAGGGACCTGGTGTTTACTGGTGTAATAAAATTACCTGGTGGTCTAGTGGTGCGGCGGCGTGGACGGCTGCCACGCCGCCGCGCTCCTGTTCCGGCCTCCAGCGCTGGCGCCATCTTGGTTCTCTAGGGCGCGCGCGCGGCGCGCCTGTGCGCCTCTTAAAGGTACAGGCGCGCTGGCGCGATTACGTCAGCGCGCATTGGCGCACGTTTTGGCGCGAAATTTTGAGGTATTTAAGGCCCATTCTTACTCCCAGCCAGTGCCCGTGATAGAATCTTGATTCTGGTGGTTCCTGAAGCCTTGTGCTGTCTGTTCCTGTGAAAAGACTATCTACCTGCCGTGCCCCTCTGCTAGCCAGAACATCTCGCCTTGTACCCCTTGTTAAGTCCAGGTGGCACCCAAGTAAGCTGAGGGCTCCTCCCGAAGCCCAACGGTGGTCACACTACTGGTGAAGCCGAGCAGAGACCAGGGTACTTGGCACCTGTTCTGGTATTGGGTGCCGGCCGTGACAACTGCCCAATGCTCCTACTTAATGACCCTCAAGAGGCTGTGAAAATTAAGCATGGCAGTTAGGGCAACAAATCGCCTCTTCGTGGGGCGACTGATCTCCCCGAAATGCCTTCCCGCAGGCTAGAATCTAAATCACCAGCGGGATGGCACTCGGAACGCTTCCTTTTCCAAAGTCGTGAGGCAAATTCAGGCGACTTCGGAAAACAAAGAAGAGGCGACTAGATCTCACCGAATCTTAGCGAGTGGGAAATTGGTGGCACTGGACATGTGATATCAAGTGTAAGGAAGATATTATTGCAATGAGAAGGCTTCTAGTGGGTTGATTCTATAGAAACCGGTGCAAATTATCTTTGAAATGCACTTTTACATTAATTCAAGTTAATAAACCCAACTTGATTTAAAGTTTGTTCCTGTATTGTGCTAGTGGTAGAATGCCAGTCACCGTGGGATTCTGATTTGACATGTTAGGTGTGATACATCACGAAACTCATCTTCTCCAGAATATATTGCTGTTTTTAATCCTTAAATAGCATATTAAGTATCTTCCCCATTATGAGTGGCAAGCTTCCAGGTTTTTGGCACCACTTGTGCCTGATGACTTTCCAGAGTTTATAGAGTTCTTTCAGATTAATGTCAGCCTCACTATTACTGAAATGACTTCCTGAAGAGCCTTCTGGTGGGCTCCATCTGCTCCTTCTGCCTCTTTCACCTTTACTCTGTGCAAGCGCTTCTTTGGATGTCAAACAGAAATACGAGCTGGAGGCAGATGTATCTCTTTCATCCTTGGTTATATGTCACTTATTTAACCTGAAAAATCAACTTTTTATTTAATTCATGAAAAAATGACAAACAAAAAAAACGTGTTGTTTTACTAACTAAAATTCTACTTGTTTACCCACCATGACTGGGTGATGGGATGCCCTCCACCAACTGAAACATCATGCAGCATGTGCTACTTGTTGTGAATGTGGAGCTAATTGGAGGCCTTTTAGAGGAACAATCCTTAATCGATCATTAGTGATGGGCGAATTTGCGCCGTTTGCGTTCCCACGAAATTCATGAAATGGCGAAAAATTCACGAAACTGCGCCAGCGTCTCATTTTTGATGCCGGCGTCCGTTTTTTATTGACCCCGACGCCCGTTTTTTTACACCATGTGAAGTAGTGATGGGCGAATTTGCGTCGTTTCGCCGAAAAATTTGCAAATTTCCTGCGAAACGGCGAAAAATTCACGAAACTGCGCCGGCGTCTCGTTTTTAATGCTTGCGTCAATTTTTTTGGATGCCTGCGAATTTTCGCGGCCGTTTCGCGAATAAATTTGCCCATCACTATCAATCATGAGTTGAACCTATGTCTATATGCCTTGTACGTGATGCATAAAACACAAGACTAGAGGACATCTACCACTGGTAGTGACATGGCAGTTATGGCTTAAAAATGTCCACAATCGAACTGCTTAAATATAGAGGAAGGGCCCACCAGGGAATATAAGTGACGTGCAAGTAAGCTGGCAGATTGTGATGGGTGGCCTTACCAAACTGGAACCTTCTTGCTATCTTTGAGCCTCAGCATTTGTCATGAAGAGTACATGGAGCAGATGAAAAAGTTTAATGTTCTCTGCAACAAGATTTATAAGGGGTAAGGTGTTCTGGACAGAAAAAAGAACAGCAAGAAAATAATAATTAAAGCACTAAAACCAGAACTGATTCTGAAAGACAGTTTAGATGTTCTACATTATTAGCTATTGTTCTTGATCTAGACTTGGGGCTTCATTTACAGATACCCCATACGCAAGCGATGAAGAAATAAGGGCTGCAAAATACTGCACTTTATACAAAACAAACAGAGGATCATGCTACCTGATAATAAAGTTATATGAATAAGACCCAAGACAAAAATATCACCCAAATAGGCAAGACAGTTCAAGAGGAAAACAATATCAACAATATACACCCTTATTAAGAACCGGTCTCTAGGTGTAGAGTCCCAATTTATATATAACTTTATTGGATACAAACAGGAATAATCCAATTAAAATGACAACAAAGGAAAACATGCATTCTGGCATGCAATATACATAATAAAGCTATTAATACTAATAATCTCAATAATGATCACAAATCACATCACACAGTACCACAGTGCACAATCACTCCACAGCTAATTAGTAACTGAGCTTTGCAGCTTTGAGGGGAGTTGCATCACATGTGATACATCAAAGAACGTGCAATAGCCTTTCCCATAATCTATGAATCTACAACTGATTCTTTAGGTGCATGTCTTCGGCATGTATTGCCACTGGTCATTATGGGAACCCTACTGTTAGTTTGAAACTGGTGGTAGCTCCAGGGTTCTCCTGCATCAATATGCAAGCTAGGTTGAAGGTTGCCATTCATCCAAGTCATGGTATATCTAGAAGAAGTAAATTTAGATCAGGGGTCCTCAACTTTCTTTTACCAGCGAGCCACATTCAAATGTAAAAAGAGCTGGGGAGCAACACAAACATGAAAACAGTTCCTGGGGTTGCCAAATAAGTGCTGTGATTTGTTAGCTCATTAGTGGACTGGCAGCCTACAAGAGGTTATGTTTGGCAGTACACCTGGTTTTTATTCAACCGAAACTGGCCTCCAAGCCTGAAATTCAAAAATAAACACCTGCTTTGAGGTCACTGGGAGCAACATCCAAGGGGTTGGTGAGCAACATGTTACTCATGAGCCACTGGTTGGGGATCTCTCATCTAGAGCAACTGGACAGTTCAGAAGAACTCAAGAAGCTGCTCGGATGAGTAGTGAAATTTCTTCAATGATCACTCAGCAAATCCAGTTGCTCTAGTTCTACTTTTACTAGATATACATACTGTATGTGATTGGCAACATGAGGCGGGACAGACACCTTGGTGCCAAGAACAATACTCTATGGAAATGAAAGAGTAGCTGTGGATCCAAGTACAGGTATGGGATCTGTTATCCAGAAACCCATTATCCAAAAAGCTCTGAATTACAGAAAGGCTATCTACCATAGACTCCATTGTATCCAAAGAACAGGCCCAGATTTGTGGAAAAGCCATCAAGGCCCTAGGGCGGCAGGATTTTAGGGGGCGGCATGCTGCCCAATCACACCCACATTGGTTCAAAAACACTGGGAATGCACTGGAGATACAATCATTTTTTAAATTTTCTATGTGCCAATCCCCATTGATGATGAAAATTTACATGAATAAAGGGGAGGGGACAGGGGAAATGAATGGCAGTGAGCCTAGGGGCACCCACTATGTAAATCGGGACTGCCCAAGGATTCCAAAATGTTAAAAAATTATTTCCTTTTTTTCTGTAATAATAAAACAGTAGCTTGTACTTGATCCCAACTAAGATATCATTAATCCTTATTGGAAGCAAAACCAGCCTATTGGGTTTATTTAATGTTTTTACGTGATTTTCTAGTAGACTATTACTGGACTATATTTGGAAAACCCCAGGTCCTGAGCATTCTGGGTAACAGGTACTATACCTGTACCTTTGATCAGTGGCTTTGATTCACATGATGACTGCATCTAAAGGTGGCCATAGACGTAGAGATCCGCTAGTTTGGCGAGCGGATCTCTCCCTGATATGCCCACATTGAAGTGGGCGATATCGGGCTGATTCGATCGTGGGACCTAGGGCCCAACAATCGGATCATAATGGATCCGATACGGGCGGATCGCGGGACCACAAATGCGGCCGAGATCCGATTTTTTAACCTACCCGATCGAGATCTGCCCGACTTCCGGCCAGATATTGATCTGGAAATCCCTTCGGATGGCCCCACACATGGGCCAATAAGCTGCCGGCTCTGTCGGCAGCTTTTATCGGCCTGTGTATTGGGGCCTTTAGTTGTCTTGGAGGCACATGTATGCAATCAATATATACCCTGTATATATATAAAATATATATTTATTTTTATATATTTATAACTCTGTTTAATCATTTTCAAGCCAATAACACACATGATGTTATTTGAATGTCAGTTGCTTATGTAAGTAGCAATATACAGTATATAAACAGCTGTTTTGTCTCTCTATGTTATTGCAGTGGCCTTTTTAAATATGGCAAAATAATGATCATTGTTAGCTCAGCAATCAGTTCGCTGGACGGAGAGATGAATCCCACATGGCAGCACCCAGACTGATTAGAAAGCAGTGATCGGAAGGCAGCAGTTGTTTGCTATGCTAAGGGCCTCTCCTTTGTTACTGCTGGAAATGAATCACTAGATCCCCGCAGGTCTGGTTTGTGCCATACAAAGAGGCTTTCCCCTAGCGGGGTGTGATTGTGCGGACGCTTAGTAAAGCGAAACGCTTGGTTTAGACAGCATCAGGCCCATTATGGATGCATGAAATGCATTAAAAGAAGGATCACATTGTTTCAGAGCAATTTTCCGAGGCTTTTAGGGAGCGATAGCCAGTGACGGCAATGAAACATGCGGTGATTATTGCTGCTTCTGTGAAATGAAGAGAAAGAACCTGGGAAATCCTGATGTGGGCCCAGCAGAAAAATCAAAGAACCCAAGGGCACTGCTAAATAAAATACATAATCCTCAGCTTCCCTTTGTACTGTGCAGGATAAAAGTATCTCTTCTTAAAGGGACAGCAGCCCTTTACAGAATGAGATGGAGCCTCCTTTCTGCCAAAACATGACTTACTATACTGAAAACCTCCTACTACTCATCTAGAACTGAAGCCTCTTGGGTGTGTAGGGTACTTGATGACCACAGACAAAGGTCTAAAGGTGAAAGCTCCAAATGTGTAATAAATAAACGACCAAAGCTCACCTGGCATAGAACTTGACCTGGGTGAAAGGCCCCAGGTCCGTCGCATAAGGGAGCAAAACAATCCCTAGATTCTCTCCTGGTGATAATTACTGGAGGGGTCAGCACCTCTCCCAATAGTATCAAAAAAGAAATTTGCCAAACACAAAAGGCTAGTGTAGCGGGGATATCCCCTGCACGTTTATTTAGTCATATGATGTAATCATATGACTAAATAAACGTGCAGGGGATATCCCCGCTACACTAGCCTTTTGTGTTTGGCAAATTTCTTTTTTCCGTCTCTTAAGGGTTCAGCAATAGGGATGGGCGAATTTGACCCATTTCATTTTGCCAAAAATGTCGCCAACGCCCATTAAAGTCTATGGGCGTCAAAAGAATGGGCGTAATTTTAGGTGCGAAACAAGGCGAAAAAATTTGCCCATCCCTATTCAGCAATTCTCAGCAATATGAAATAAATGAACAATTTAGGTTTACTTCTCACTCACCGATGAAAGAACGTGGCCCGGGTGCAGCGCCCCGAACCCGTAGCTTGGGGTGAGATGCAAGGAAAAAGTTGAATGAGCACGCACTCCTGCGCCACACCAAGTTGAATAAAATTTACTTCTTTATTCCATAGGTTAAAATCAAAGAGTCCTAACGCGTTTTATATCCATTTTCTGCAGGGATATTACTGGCATGTCTGGGGTTAAGGTTTTATTTGACCATTTTCTGCAGTGATCGTACTGGTACGTCTGGGGTTAATTTGCTTGTTATTGATTTTCTGCAGTGCTCTTACTGACATGTCTGGGGTTAGTTTGTTTAATGTCCGTTTTCTTCAGTGATATAGTTGGCTTGTCTGGGGTTAAGGTGTTTATTATCTATTTTTTGCAATGATCTTACTGGCATATCTGGGGTTAAGGTGTTAATTATCTAGGGTTAATGTGCATTTTCTGTGCGATGTTACTGGCATGTGTGATGTTCATGCGTTTGTTGTCTGGGGGTTAATGTGTTGATATTCTAATTTATGCACTGATCTTACTGGCATGTCTGGAGTTTATGTGCTCATAATCTGTTTCTACAGAGATCTTACTAGTATGTTTGAAAGGTGTGGAACACTGGGCCCCATTTTCATCTAAGACCCCTTATTTTGTTGAGAGAGCTGTGAGAAAGCTGTTGATGGGCCCCTGGGATGAGTTTGGTGGGCCCCATTTACCCAAGTCTGACCCTAACCATGCAATATCCCCCTCTAATTTGTAATATAAGGTCTTTGATTTACTGTTGCTATAGGGCTCCAGATGTTCTGTAGACTTATTCTACCCTGTAATCTCTGCACTCAACACCGGAATAATCTGATAAACTAAAACGAGAACCTCCCATCCATGTGGGGGCCCCTGACACGACCACCTGATGAGCCCCAAACCCCAAGTCAGACGCTGAAGACTGAAGCCAAGACCTGCCTTCAATCCTCATTAATACATGGGAGAGGCCCAGCTTGTATGTTTCACTATCTACATTATATGTTTTCAGTCCAACAGGCAGAATGTGGACTAAGTATAAACATGAAGCTACAGTAATGGCTTACTGTACTCGTGTGCATTAACCTTCCGCTGCCACGTCTCTGTGAAATTCGAGTAACGACAAAAATAAGTACTTATATAGCAGCAGAGAGATATAATAAACCCGCAGGCTGCTTAGTTAATGTTATGCTCCAATAGAAACCCTGAATCATGTCTATCTAACAATGTATTATTGACTTCTTGCCTGGGGTGCGACACAAATGCAGATACACTGGATTCAATAGGCCGTTGAATGGCCTGTACCCTGCGAATATCAAGCCGACTGCTGCTGAAAAAAAGGCCAGTAGTCTGTGTGTGATTGTAATTACACATGTGTCACCTTCCCCGATGGGAACATTTGCATTGAGCCAGAGAACAGCGGGGAACAAATAGCATTTCTTTCTAAAGCTGCTTTTAAAAATGACACGCTGCTTTCTTCTATTCTCTTTGCCTTTTCCCTCCTCCCTCTGTTTTCTTCTTTTCACTCATTTTTCTGGAGATAACAGGATAATACATTTGGTAGGCGCTGCTGTTACAGGCGGAGGGGCTGGTACTGCAGAGCTTGGATGAGGTTTGACCTGTTGAATGTTTCCGGCTGTGGTAGAGTCTGTAGGGTCCTAATGAGATTAGAGCTCCCTGAAAATAATCCGGGTGTCAGTCAATTTAATGCATCATGTTCCATCAGTACCTGCACAGACATGAGGACTGACATATTCTACATAATGGCCCAATCAGGGTCGGACTGGACTGGTGGGATACCAGGAAAAAACCTGGTGGGCCCTGCTGACCCAGACCCCGTTCTGTCCTGACCTCCGTCGCACAAAGAATTAACCCGAATTGAAGAAGGTACATGCTGGCTGCGGAAAGGGGGACAGACATTTGTTGTTGAGGGCCTGTGGGGGTGACAGAGGGGGGGTCGGGGACCCTGATGTGGCCCCAGTGGGCCCAGACCTACCCACTCAGACTCTGTGCCCAAGAGATGCATATGTATACAGGTATGGAACCTGTTTCCCGGAATGCTCGGGACCTGGGGTTTTCCTAATAACAGACCTTTCCCTAATTTGGATCTTCATGCCTTAATTCTTCAGACGTCCATTGACATAAATGCAATTGGACCAAATAGTCACAAGTATAAAAATTGTCGTGAGTCAAAATTATTTTGTTCCCATTGACTTCAATGCATTTTGCAAATTTTCCACCGTTTCACAATTTTCGCGGTAAATTAACATTTTCTGGCAAAACGGCACAATTTCACCCATCACAAGCCCATATGGGAAAAAAATACTATAATAATATATAAAATAAATACCAAGCTAATTACAGTATATGTAACATTTTTTTCATATATTTGATAATAAAAATTCAATTAGATATAAATATTAATAAAGGTATAAATATTGGTGCAAAGAAAACCACCCAATTTGCAATGGGTTTTTAGAAAGGCCAAATTCAGTGATCTCAGGGAAGCTTTACTTCTCTCAAATAAAAGCATCGTAGCAAAGTGGAAAGTTTTCAACAGATGTGGAAAAAAGTACATTTCTACAGATATATTCCTTGTACGACAGATCAAAGAGGAAAAGAAGATGTGGCTGCTGAACTGTCAGAAGAAAAGGGGTATTAGAAGCAGTCCAAAGGCAAAAGAGGAGCATAAAGTTTATAAAAAAATATAAAAATTGTTGGGAAAATGTAGCCAGATTTGTTTAGAAATATCAGTTAAACCAGATGTAAAGAAATAACTGCTAATAAGAGTAAGATAGATCACAAGAAGTACAGTATTTATTATTATTATCAGTAGTAGTAGTAGTATTATAATTATTATTATTAATAATAATAATAATAATAATAATAATAATAGAGAATATTGTTTTTGATTTTCTCTGAAACAATTTCATTAGGTCCACTGTCCTTGTTCAATAACAGCTATTTTGAAATATATCATGGGACCCTACGATAAATTGTCTGGATCATTTCTATGGGATCTGTTATGCGGAAACCAGTTATCCAGACAGCTCCAAATTACAGGAAGGCCTTCTCTCATTCACTGTTATAATAAAACAGTACAATGTATATAATGTAATTAAGATAGAATTGATGCTAATTGGTGGCAAAATTATTCTATTGGGTCTAATTAATGTTTCAATTATTTTTTAGTAGACCTAAAGGAGAAGTGAAGGCTAAAACGAAATAAGCTTATCAGAGAGGTCTATATAAATACACCAGTTATCCCTCAAAGTAATGCTGCTCTGAGTCCTCTGTCAAAAGAAACAGCACATTTCTTTCCTTCTATTGTGTACTCATGGGCTTCTGTATCAGACTTCCTGTTTTCAGCTTAAACCTCCAGGGCTAGGGCTTGAGCATGCTCAGTTTGCTCCTCTTACCCTCCCTCTTCCCCCTCCCTCCTTCCCTTCTGTAATCTGAGCCCAGAGCTATGAGTGAGTAGGGAGAGACTCAGGCAGGAAGTGATGTCACACTAAGCTAATATGGCAGCTGCTATCCTAAACAAACAGAGAGAGTTTCTAAAGCGGTTTACTCAGGTATGGTAAAGTATTCTACTGAATAAATATAGCATTCTATCTTGTACTATTGTGTTTAATCTATTGGCAATAAACTGCCTCATTCTCCTTTAAGGTATGGAGGTCCAAATTACAGAAAGATCCCTTATCCATAAAACTCCAGGCATTCTGGATAACAGGTCCCAGACCTTTGACATACACTTTGAGGACTAACATCTGCCTAAGGATACATTAGATACCCTCACCCATGTCCTCCAGACAACACAGCACACATAGACACAGAAAGGTACATTTACTTACCTAGTCCCAATGAGCAAATTGCAATTTTGAGTGCAATCGCAATGTTTTTTTTCCCCACAATGCATTATTGTGGATGGAAAAACAAATCCGCCACAGTTGAGTCAAATGTTCTCAAAGTCTGTTTGGTGTCATTTACATGCCCATTTCTGTGACCAATCAACTGACTGCGAGGAAAACTGCAAGTTCCCTCTGTGCTTATCAACATAGTCTAAGGGGCAGATTTATCAAAGTGAAAATTCGAATTAAAAAAATTTCAATTTCCAGCTCATTTTTGTGTACCTCGACTAGGGAATAGTCCAAATTCGATTCAAATTTGGAAAAAATCTAGAATATGAATAACGAAATTTATCATGTACTGACTCTTTAAAAATTCAACTTCGACTATTCGCCATCTAAAACCTGGCGAATTGCTATTTTAGCCTATGAGGGACCTCCTAGAACCTATTTAGAGTCAATTGGTTTAGTTTTAAAACATTTATGGAAAAAACTTTGATTCGAATTCCATCGCTGTTACTTTGATTCGTAGGATTCTAATTTGAACGAATACGGACTATTCCCCCTCAAAAAAAATGTAGATTTTTTTTAATACATTTCGTTTGGTCTTTTTTAATTTGGATTTCGCAATTGGATCCTTGATAAATCTGCTCCTCAATGAGCCCTTCGTTTTTAAGAATGAAAATGATTCTCTGACATCAAAACACAATAACCACAAACATCATCAATAATTGTACAATTAGTGATGGGTGAATTTATTTACCAGGCGCGAATTCGTGTCAAATTTGCGCGAGTCGCAGCCAGCGAATAAATCTGCGAAACGCCTGAAAAAATTCGCGTCAAAAAACGGGCGCCGGCGTCAGAAATGAGACGCCGGTGTCAAAAACGAGACGCAGTTTCGCAAATTTTTCGCCGTGTGCACGAATTTCACTGAAAATTAGCTAATTTTCCCGCAAAGAAAAACGCCGCAAATTCACCCATCACTATGTAAATAAATGCTTAACGGGTTCCACAAAGGACAAGCCCATACTTATATTTCATAAATACACCTAGAGCATTTGTATCATTATTTTATCCCGCACCTCCCGTGTAATAGAAACAAGTGTTACTCCTGTAACCCGTGAAAATTATATCTCGTTCCGTTCTGAATTTGCATCTCTCAATGGGATGTATCCTATTGACTATAATAACAGAAACAGATGACAAGTTAAAACTAGCTTTGCTATTTTCAAGTACTTACTTGATGCATCTAAACAGCGAGGTGCTCGGCGTTGCCATAGCAACAAATGCCATTGCTTTGTGTTTTGTTTTTTTATTCCCCCCATAGATATATTCAGTCAGATACTTTTGATACCGACATTGTAGAACAACAATGCGTATGACTTTTTTTTTTGCATTTTGGTTTGCATTGAAAGGAGATATTATAGTTTTGTGCGGCATGAAAAATGCATCGCGGCTGTCAAATACAACTAGATAAGAGGAGGGACTTCTGCAAGCGAACGGATCAACTAAATAAGGGGGCCCGCCATGATTTCAAAAAGTTTAATTTATATACGAATTACTCTACAATAATGATGGGCGAATTTCTTCCGAAAAAATTCACAAATTTCCAGTGACATTCGCATAACGGCAAAAAACGGTATGAAACTCGAAAATTGACACCTGCGGCAATTTTAACGTGGGTGTTAAAGTCAATGGGGGTCCGAACAGTGTTGACGCACAACATTTTTGATACAAGTGACTTTTTCAACAGGCGTCCAAAAATTTTTGACTCTGAATTTTCATGAATTTATTCGCCGGCAGCAAAACGCGACAATTCCCCTTTAAATTCGCGCCTGGTGAATTTATTCGTCCATCACTACTCTACAAAGAAGAACCAGATACAAAGTAGACAGAAAAAGCAGGTCAAGAGAATCTACATCCAACAATCTTTTTAACTATAGGAACTGAATATCACAGAAAATGAAAGGTATTATGGAGGTTGTACCTGGAACAGTCCATAAGTGTGTGAGACTATGAGGCTTCGATCAAGATCAAATTTCAAATTTTTGGGAATCTTTTTTTACTCTAATAAATTTGAATGTTTCCGTGGTCAAGGTGTGATAAATCTTGCATTGGAATTTACATTTGAGTTGGTGCTTTTAAATTCGGACTTCGATATTCAAAGTCGAAGGATTTACATTCGGCAGTCGACTATCATCTGCCCCTCTATGATAAATTTCGATATTCAAATTTTTGAATTTTTTTCAAATTTGATTTGAATTTGGACTATTCCCTAGTCGAAGTACACTAAGGGGCTGATTCACTAAGGGTCGAATATCGAGGGTTAATTAACCCTCGATATTTGACTAGGAATTAAAATACTGCGATCGTACGATCGAAGGATTATTCCTTCGATCGAACGATAAAATCCTTCGAATGGAACGATTCGAAGGATTTTAATCCAATATGATCGAATGGTCGAATAGTCGAACGATTTTAAGTTCGAATCCTTCGATTCGAAGTCGTAGTCGTAGTCGAAGGTCGAAGTAGCCCATTCGACGGTCGAAGTAGCCCAAAAAATACTTCGAAATTCAAAGTTTTTTTACTTCGAATCCTTCACTCGAATTTAGTGAACCGGCCCCCAAAATTACCTCGAAATTCAAATTTGACCCTCGATAAATCTGCCCCCAACTGTGGAAGGAACTACTTGCCTCTGAGCCTTCAGCATCCTCTTGATCTTGATATCACAAATGTAAAAATGTACAACGTTCACTTGTCACCAATGAAAACAGGTGAATTTCAGGGACCTCAAATTAAAAAATGGCTGCTTACAGGGGGACGACGGGAATTGTAGCAGTTCATAATTCAAAAATAGTGCAACAGCAAAATAAGAATTTCCCAAAGGAGTAGTTGAAAAAGTTTAGTTCTACTTTAAGCATGAAGCCGTTTGTCTGCATATTTGAAACCTCTGTCCATTTGTTATTACCCAATGTTCACACTAGAGAACATCTTAAAAAAACAGCCACAACAGTAGGTACAGCGTGTTTCACGGCCAAAAGAAATGTCAGTTGAGTTCTTTATCAGCCATTAAATTTGTTGGATTCGTAGAAATTTCCAGTGAGCTTGTTTGTAGCAGCAAGGTCACAGCAAATAAACCATGATAACAAAATTTGATTTCCTATCTGGAAAAGAATTCATCTCTTGCTCTCTCTCCCTCCGTTCTGAAACTCTGCTGAAAAGTGTTGATTTGTGAGGTTATTAGGGCACGACTAGATCCAAAAAAAAATAAAAATCTGCTGCTTTTCAAGTAACAGAGAAGCCGGAGTCAGATAATAAATCATACATTTTATGTGATACAAGCGGCAATAATTGGAGTAATGCTTTTCCTTACAGTGACCTCCATTTCCATAATTTAGTGTTTCAATCTTTGGGTTTAGAATACTAATTTCTGCTCTTTGGGACTCAAGCAGGACTCAATCCCCCAGAATACATTTTAAATATGTTAGTAATTACGTGCATAATCCCCACATCAATCCTAAATTGCCTTCAGACCTGTTTAGGTGAAGCATATCACCGATTTTATTTTGTGCGAGCATTGAGCATCCATCCCTTTTTAAGCCCCTGCTTTCTCTGTGTTGGATTCTCCATAAAACAACTAACAGAAGCTTTTAATCTCTCCATGTTGCGGACGTTGTAAAAAAATGAAAACTCCGAAAATTTGGTTCTATTTCTTTTCTGAATGTCAGGGGAATGTTATCTCTCCTTCTGCACAAAGAGAAGGCGCTCGATGCCTTGTAATGTGTAATAACGGAACGGCGAATGGAAAATCACTTGCTTGTGGCATTTAATAAAATATGCAAATTCATTAAATTGTTTGAAATTGTCAAATGAAAAAGACGGTCATGTTAAGAATTTCTATTGGTTAACGCCGCACAAACTTTCCTTCTTCCTCTTTCCCATTCTTTGTAGTCAGGAATTATTTGCCTGTTGTTTTGGTGTTTTTTGGTGTTTTTGCAATACGTTTTCTAAAGAGACAAAATAATAATCATTTCTTTCTATTTAAAACAATAAAGGTGTTGTTCAACTTAAAATGAACTTTTAGGGGCAGATTTATCAAGGGTCGAATTTCGAAGTAAAAAAAAACGTCGAAATTCGACCATCGAATTAAAATCCTTCGACTTCGAATATCGAAGTCAAAGGATTTTTCGCCGTCGCCATCGGCCATTGAGCGATTGAAGTAAAATCGTTCGAATCGAATTCAAAGTAAATTCGATGTCATAGGGGCCGATTCACTAACTTCGAGTGAAGGATTCGAAGTAAAAAAACTTGGAATTTCGAAGTGTTTTTTGGGCTACTTCGACCATCCAATGGGCTACTACGACCTTCGACTACGACTTTGAATCGAACTATTCGAACTAAAAATCGTTCCACTATTCGACCATTCGATAGTCGAAGTACTGTCTCTTTAAGAAAAAACTTCGACCCCCCTAGTTCGCCATCTAAAAGCTACCGAACTCAATGTTAGCCTATGGGGAAGGTCCCCATAGGCTTTCCTAAGTTTTTTTGATCGAAGGATATTCCTTCGATCGTTGGATTAAAATCCTTCGAATCGTTCGATTCGAAGGATTTTATCGTTCGATCGAAGGAATAATCCTTCGATCGCACTATTTGCGCTAAAATCCTTCGACTTCGATATTCGAAGTCGAAGGATTTTAATTCCCAGTCGAATATCGAGGGTTAATTAACCCTTGATATTCAACCCTTTGTGAATCGGCCCCCTAGTATTCTATTCGATGGTGGAAGTATCCAAAAAATGACTTCGAATTTTTTTACTTTGAAAATTCCCTCGAATTCACTTCGACCCTTGATAAATCTGCCCCTAAGAATGATATAAGGATTTGTCTGATCACCTTTTGTCAAGTGTTTTGTGTGTTGGACAGGACTTCATGTTGTCACATAATTCATTGTCTACCAGTAGAAATGAACGTTCCTTGTCCCATCTACACTTACAGCGCTCGCTCTCCAGAGATCCTCCTCAGAAAGCAAATTTCAAATCGTATTTCTGCTGGTGCAGCAATTTCCATTTAGTTACAAATAATTAATTTCTAATTCTATTTAATTCTATAGCTGTGATATATTTTGTACCAACTAATGTTAACAAGTATGCGTTTTTACTAAGAGAGGGAAAAATTCTCATAACGCCTAGATAATTATGTCTACTCTTTTGATCAAAACTTTTGCACATTGGTGAAATGCAGCTTAATTGGGGTTAAGGTGAAATAAGCAGTAAAATTAATTATTTTAGCATCATTTACTTTTGTGGCCCGGGGTAGTTACTGAATGGCCTCTTGAGCTGGACTTCCTAACAAGAGTGAAAAAACACTTCCACCGACTCTGCATTTAGCATCCGGCTGACCCATAGGTTGCTGACCCCGATTGTTTTGCAGCCCCCTGTCAGAGTTCAGTTTTTCACCATGTTATAAATATTAAACAGAAGAAGTGTTGGGTAATAGCAAGCGTGGTCTTTAACATACTGGAGTGGAAATAAAGAAAAAGAAGTAACATTACTGCATAGAATACAACTTGATCACAGTGATATTTTTAAGGGTGTATTTTATAATGTGAATTCTGTTTATTGTGGAATGCGTTTTCAGTAGGGATGCACCAAATTCACTATATTAGGATTTGGCTGAATCCCAAATCTTTCAGAAAAGATTTTGTCTGAAAACCAAACCGAATCTGAATTTGCATATGCAAATTAGGGAATCAAGGGGTGGAAGAGAACCGTGGTTTTTATTTCTTTGTTGTGCGACAAAAAGTATTTTTAGGATTTAGATTCAGTTTAGCCGGGCACTTGAAATCGGTTGAATTCGAATCCTGCTGAAAATCCCGAATCCCGAACCAAAATCCTGGATTCGGTGTATCCCTAGTTTGTGCATGGCTTGTTACAGACAACAGTACTATTGAAGGGGCTCCAGACACACTCGACACACTCGAAAATCCACAGGACCACAAGTATAAAGTAAAAGTTTGTTTACTTCAATTTGAATTAAAAAATGGAATGGCCTTACGCATTTCATTGCTGAAATCTTAGTTCTAAGATCTAAGACAGGCAAAAGGTTAACAGAGACTTATCTAATGCGCAATTAAAATAATACACTTATTATTATCATCACATTAACCCATTATTGTCACAATGTACTCTTGACTAGTGATGGGCGAATTTATTCGCCAGGCGAATTCGCGCGACCGTTTTTTTGGATGCCGGCACATTTTCGCCGGCATCAAAAAAACGGATGGTGACGTAAAAAAATGGACGCCTGCGCCGTTTCGTTAATTTTTCGTCATTTCGTGAATTTCACAGGAAATTCGCAAATTTTTTGGCGAAGCGAAACGAGCCAAATTCGCCCATCACTACTCTTGACCCCTATCCCTATGAGGCTGTGACCACAAAATTCATACAGACAAGAGGTCCTCTGCACTCAACGCATTATCAATATATTAAGGACATTGAGACATTTTGTGCCTTAAGCTGCTAAAAATGCCTTACCCTTTAAACAAAACAGGGATTGTCTGACAATATATTGCAATATATTCAAGCTGTAAAATTCTGAATGAATCAGATGAAAGTGAGCGTAGGACTGGCCATACCTGGGATGACTGTGACGTAGTTGGCGAGCTTAAATATATTGCAATATATGGACATACAATCCCTGTTTTGTTTAAAGGGGAGGACATTTTAGTAGCTTACCGTATATACCCGAGTATAAGCCGAGTTTTTCAGCATCCAAAATGTGCTGAAAAAGTCTACCTCGGCTTATACTCGGGTCAGCTGTACCCGACCCGCGTTGCCAAGATTGCAGTCACTTTTAATCATTCCTATACCAACAGTACACTTGGGGAGAGACTGCAATATCCCACAATGCCCTCTGTTGGTTATATGAAAGATTAACAGTGACTGCAATATCACACAGCGCCCTCTGTTGGTTATATGAAAGAATAACAGTGACTGCAATATCACACAGCGCCATCTGTTGGTTATATCGAAGAATAACAGTGACTGCAATATCACACAGCGCCCTCTGTTGGTTATATGAAAGAATAACAGTGACTGCAATATCACACAGCGCCCTCTGTTGGTTATACGAAAGATTAACAGTGATGGCAATATCAAACAGCCCCCTCTGCACATGGTAGTGGGACAGTGGGACAATGCACACAGTAATCCGTTTGGCAATTCTCTGTCACCATCAACTTTGCAAAGAAGTCCGGTTGATCGATGGGGGGGTCACTTTGGCAGAATGTGCGCTGCTGGGAGACAGGGCTGTAGTTGTGTCTAGGCTTATACTAGAGTCAATAAGTTTTCCCAGTTTTCGTAGGTAAAATTAGGTACCTCGGCTTATACTCGGGTCGGCTTATACTCGAGTATATACGGTAATACACAAAATGTCTGTCCTTAAAGGGATACTGTCATGGAAAAAAAAATATTTTTCAAAATGAATCAGTTAATGGTGCTGCTCCAGCAGAATTCTGTACTGAAATCCATTTCTCAAAAGAGCAAACAGGTTTTTTTATATTCAATTTTGAAATCTGACATGGGCTAGACATATTGTCAATTTCCCAGCTGCCCCAAGTCATGTGACTTGTGCTCTGATAAACTTTAATCACTCTTTACTGCTGTACTGCAAGTGGGAGTGATATCACCCCCTCCCCCCCCAGCAGCCAAGCAACAGAACAATGGGAAGGTAACCAGATAACAGCTCCCTAACACAAGATAACAGCTGCCTGGTAGATCTAAGAACAACACTCAATAGTAAAAACCCATGTCCCACTGAGACACATTCAGTTACATTGAGAAGGAAAAACAGCAGCATGCCAGAAAGCATTTCTCTCCTAAAGTGCAGGCACAAGTCACATGACCAGGGGCAGCTGGGAAATTGACAAAATGTCTAGCCCCATGTCAGATTTCAAAATTGAATATAAAAAAATCTGTTTGCTCTTTTGAGAAATAGATTTCAGTGCAGAAGTCTGCTGGAGTAATACTATTAAAGGAAAACTATACCCCCCAAACAATGTAGGTCTCTATAAAAAGATATTGCATAAAACAGCTCATGTGTAAACTCCTGCTTCATGTAAATAAACCATTTGCATAATAATATACTTTTCTAGTAGTATGTGCCATTGGGTAATCATAAATAGAAAATTGCCATTTTAAAAAATAAGGGCCGCCCCCTGGGATCGTAGGATTCACTGTACTCACAAGCATACCAACAAACCATACATGTTAGGTCACATGAGCCAATTAACAGACAGAGTTGTGTCTTTTGCTTCCACACTTCTTCCTGTTACAGTTAGAGTTGTAGTATTTCTGGTCAGGTGATCTCTGAGGCAGCACAGAGACCATCACGAAATGGTGGCTCAAGGCAAGAGATGTAAAAGGGCAATATCTACTTAAATATATATTCCAGTTTGGTAAGATTCTTTAATATGTCATTTAATATTATATGAACTATCTGTTGCTTAAGTGTTCATTTTGGGGGTATAGTTTTCCTTTAACTGGTGCTTTATGAAAAAAAACATTTTCCATGACAGTATCCCTTAATATATTGATAATGGGTTGAATGCAGAGGACCTCTTGACTTTTTATGACACTTTGAAGTGGGTAGGGTTATAAAGAATCTGTAGCTAATGCTGGGTATTGAAATGTTAACTAGTGATGGGCGAATTTGCGGCAAAAAGTCTCGTTTTTGACGCTGGCGTCTGTTTTTTTATGCCGGCATCCGTTTTTTCGATGCCGACGTCCAATTTTTTTCGACGCCGGCGAATATTCGCAGACGTTTCGCAAATTTATTCGGTGGTGGCGAATCACTCAAATTCGTTATCAATGTAGTTTCACAACCACATTGAACAATTGAGCCCCGAGTTATGCCAACATATTTGTCTCATTTATTGAGATAATGGTATTTTTTGAACAAGCCTATAGTGTGAATATAAAGAATTACTATAGATATGTGGATGACATATTTTTTACGTGGCATGGAAGCAAAGAAGAGTTGATTGAAATGGGTCAGAAAATCAACTTATTACATCCAACAATTAAATTTACATTAACTTATGATGAAGAGAGTATAAGTTTTTTGGATGTATTGGTTATGAAACAGTCTAATGGTTTAAGCACAGATTTATTCCGTAAAGAAACGGATAGGAATAATTTGTTGATGAGTACAAGTTTTCACCCAAGGAATGTCAGTAAAGGGCTCCCATATAGTCAGTTTCTTAGGATAAGACGAATTGTCTCAGATAATCAGGTGTGTCAGAAAAGAATGTTGGAAATGGAAAAAAGGTTTATTGAGAGAGGTTATCCGCAAAAGGATTTGAGACAGAATATGGAGAGAGCTATGAGTATAGATAGATCTAACCTTCTTTTGGTTGCCCCAAAAGAGAATAAAACACGCAAATTTCAAAAAATACCGTTGGTCTCAAATTATAATTTACATTCCCAAAAAATTAAAACAATTGTCCATAGGCATTGGGAGATTTTGAGGAAAGATAAACTATATGGGAATTTATTCAAGGAGAAACCCTTATTTTCATATAAACGGGCTAGAAATTTGGGTGACCAATTGACTAAGACGGATATGATAGAAAATGACGACCGCCAACCAACATTTTTTGGCGCACCGCAGAAAGGTACATACCCATGTTTGTCTTGCCAGTGTTGCAATAGCATAATAAAGGGTAATAAAATAAACCATCCCTCTAAAGGATTTGAAATTAAGTTAAAAGATTTTGCTACATGCAACACAACAGGGGTGATTTATATGCTTAAATGCCCCTGTGGTAAGGCATATGTGGGGAAAACAAAAAGACAAATCAAGTTAAGGATTTGGGAACATAGGAGGGCAATTGATAATTGTGATTTAGATAAGATGAAATATGTCACTCCAGTGAGCAGACACTTTAAAACTTTTGGCCATAACAGTAAACAACTAAGATGGAAGGTATTACAGGTTATGAAGTTCCCGAGACGGGGTGGAAATAAGGATAGATTGCTTTTACAACAGGAGGTCCTGTGGATTGAAAGATTAAATACCCTTACGCCCATGGGATTAAATGAGGAACTGAGCTACTCTTGTTTTTATTGATATATGTCCAGCCTTTGATTGTAACTAAGAATACGTGATTTTATGTTTTTATAATATGAAAGTTTTATTTTATATTATAAATTTTATCCCACAGTCTAGAGAAATATCGATATAATGTACACTACAAGAAGGATTGCGGTATGAAGTTTTTTACACTATTTATGGATTTATTTATTGCAGAGGCACTTTGTATCCTTTTGATGGTGGAAAATGTAACAAAGAATACACAAGCACAATGTTAATGGACATCAAAGGTGTAACCAATGTTATTTAATCACGAAGGGGTGTGGTCATACAAGACCTTACCCTATAAATGTTTTCAATCACACTGTTTGTAAGTAGCACTTGATGAAGGGGCTTGACCCCGAAACGTTTGCTTATTGATCTCACCGAAATAAAAAGAACACGATTTGAATTGAAGCAGAAGCATTGAAGTGAGTGTGCCATTTGTTACTATTTTTGTGGATATGTGATAAAAGCTCTTTAATTGCAGCAGAGCTAACATTTGAGCACCTCTTTATTTTTTTACACAAAAGAAAGATAAAAGTTTAGCGGAAGAAAAAATTGACATTTTGTACCTACACATTGAACAATTATATTAGCCCGAGTGTAGCTAGAATGTAGGTGGCTATACATGGACAGATCTTGGTTGTTGACTTGAGTGGCCTTGAACTGTCATATGTTGGTTCACAAATGGAATTAAATAAAAGTCCTCCCTAATGTAAATCTCCTCAGGGGACCAACTGATTAATTTTAACAGGTCTGCATGGGACTCCTGTGTGATCCAATCATTGGCTCATTGTAGATAGATAAGCAGATCTTCCGCTATATAAACAGCTTTAGTCTGTAGATTATAAATTGACTATTTAGCCAGATGCAAAAGAAGCTAGGTAAAATGCTCCATACATGGTCTGATATAAGAGGCCATTACAAATGATCTTGGATGAAACTTGTCTTTGTGTCTAAAACAACTTGATTTTCTATTTAGGGTTTAAGGTTTGATTGGGCATGTTGGAAAATGCTTTCAAGTAATGAATGGCCCACATTAGTTGTGACTGGGAATTAAGCAGCTAGGGTCATAGCGGTGTTCTCCTCTGGCTAAAGAAAGACTAGATCAGTGTTCTTATCAGGAAATGTGGCCATCAATGTGTGTGTGTGTGTATAGCAACTTTTTAGAACAATCAGTCGTACCAGTCTCTGGCCACCATAGATTAAGAATAGATTTCCACGTATTCTTGATTTAGGGGTCCTCTACAAGATCAAGAAGAAAGTTTTTAGAAAAAAATATTCAGAGGAATTAGTTGAGTAAAAAATGAGAACAACTAGTTTGCAGTTTGGTTCAGGCTATACCCAATACTCCATCATTCTACATCAGTCGTTCCAAATCTAGGAGCCTTGAGCAGTGATGGGCTTCGCCTGAGGACCATGTAGGATACATTTTGTTAGAAAACCTGGTATCTCTTTTAGATACACCTGAAAGCCAAGCTTAAAGATCAATTATGATGGGATTCGGTGTCTTAGATATTCTTGGAACTATGACTTGATGGACATAATGATCTTTTCTTATATCTGTAGCCTTTTTTGAGGTAAGGGGAGCCACGACTAAAGGTTGGACCTTCAACAGGAACTTGAACTGGAAAAGTCAGACAATCGTTTTTTTATGTGAATTTGTCACACGCCATCAGTGAAGGCAGAGCTCACCCACAGATGGGGAACTACTACCACTTTCACCACAATAGTTAAACTTCAATTGTAAAAAAAACATGTACACCTAAGAAACTTGAATAAATTACTTATGAAGAATCAATTGTGGTACTTATTTTAAAGATGGCCGTGAACATGGAGGAAGTTTAAAAACTGTTCCCTTTAAAAACATCACTTTTATGCTTCATTATTTATACAATCCACACTAAAATGATGTTAATTGCTTGTTTATGGTAGAGTTAGAAAACAGGCGGGTATTAAAGTACAAAACAATCTACAGAACATTAGTAATTATACTCTCCATGGGAAGGAAGTGCAAGTGTACCGATAAGCAGATTGACCCATTACCATTTTGTTATGATTTGTAATGAAATAAACATTTCCCCCAAGATTTGCGCATGCAAGGTGAAGATAATTGTAATTAAGTATAAACATACATATACAGTTGTATATTATAGATAAGCAGATGGGAAATGTGGAGGATTACATTGGAGACCTACGGTCAAAATCCTACAGTATTTATTGTACGGGACGGAATGTCATTTCTATGGTGTTGAAATTATAATTTCTTTATTTTGGGGAAAAAAAGTGCAAATTGTTATTTCGGACACAAATTAGCATATTCTTTTACCTATTATGCAGTGTTTCCTCCCATAATGCCAGTTGTATCCATACATATGGTAGCCCCAGGCTTTATACAGCAGCCTGCCTCATTGGGTTCAAGGCTCAACTTTGTGGCTAGTGATTAATGAACCACATTGAAGTCAATGGGCGTTTTTACATGTGAAATTTTTTACGCAACATTTTTATCACTCCAAATGAATTAAAGTCCAAGGGCGTTTTTCTTATTGCAACTTTTTTGTCCTAATGCATTGCAGTCAATAGGCGTTTTTTCTTATGAGCACTTTTTTGTCTGCGAATTTTTCCCAATGCCAAATTTATGCCGCAGTTTCGAAAAAAAGTTTGCACATGACAAAATGCAAAAATCTATGGCAGTCAAATCCATGGCTGCCGAATTGCCTATCACTAATCATGGCGGATTTCACTACGTAAACAGCGTAATGTTAATTTTATATATGAGGTTGGCCTTGAGGTTGGATTTGAATTCTATGTACAACATGGACTTCCAGCCAATCTTGTGTTGGAAAAGATGTAATGAAGATATATATTTTTTTTTATCTGGAGAGGGACAAATTTGGATTTTGAGGTAATGGTGATTTTTTCCTTAATAATAATGATTGGCATTTAGGGAACATCAAAATGGTTAGTTCTACACTTTATAGAAAATCAACCACCACCACTACACTTGTTACACTGGATTATTTTACTAATCCTTACTAATTTTCAATTAATCCTAAATCATTCAAATAGAGAAATAGTGATAGGCCAGTATTAAAGATTTAAATGGGCTGTTCACCTTTGAGATAACTTTTGGTATGATTTAGAGAGTGATATTCTGAGACAATTTGCAATTTGGTTTTAATTTTTTATTATTGAAGGTTTGTGAGTTGTTTAGCTTTTTTTTTGCAGATTACAAAATCCATTAATAAGACATTGGCCGGTCTTAAAGAATAAGTAGACAATTTGTTTTAAAATCCCCTAAAATTATTCTAAACAGCCCCCAGAATAAAATACCTTATGTCATTTCTGAGAGCTCCTTCTCTCTTACTGTGAAGACCTCAAAGAGGTGTCTACTGCACATGCCTGATTGATAGCCAATAAACTAGTCTTAGAATAGAAACATAAGTATAGATCTGAATATAACAAATGAAGATGTACAAATATCAATTAATATATTAAGGGATTTAGCTGCAATCTTTTAAAATCATACAAGTAATTACACAAGGAGATGAAGGCCTGAAAACTGGTTAAGACTTTATCTGAAGGCACTGCAGTACGGATGGATGTTTCAGGCTCTACTGGGGTTTGATCCTGGGACCTCCTGGCAAGTTCCTCTCTATACTTCTGCTGGGTCCCAGTCATCTTAGTCCTGCATCCAGTGGCGTAACTACCGGGGGAGCAGGGGGTGCGATTGTGCCAGGGCCCCGAAACCCCTCAGGGCCCCCCCGGCAGCTCATGCGCCCCGATTCCCGGGCGGTTCCGAGTGTACGGAGTAGGGCGGGGGGCCCGGCAGCGCGTCCCACGCCAGGGCCCGCCCCCCTCTAGTTACGTCACTGCCTGCATCCTAATTGGTGGGTTGGGGATAGCAAATCAGGGCTAACCCTGCCCTATATAAGGCCAGCCCACCTCACAACCAGTACTTGAGCATTGGTCTTCCTATGCACTGTGGCATTGCCCCTAGATTAGTTCCTGCTCTAGCCTTTTACTTTGCCTTGTTTGTCTTACCTTGTCTATCTTGTACCTTTCCTTGCCTAGTCTGAACCTTTCTCTGTACCTCACTCAGATCCCTGCCTTGTCCTGACCTTGCCTTGCCTGGCCTTGCTCCTGCTTCAGTTCTGTTCCTGTTCCTGCTCCAATCCTGTTTTTGTTCTACACACACTCTGTCCTGTCCTGTCTTGACTCTTTGCCTACACCGTCCTGCTCCTGTTCAGTCTCTGCTCCAGTCCTGATCCTACGCCCGATTGGTCCTATTCTGCTCTACACCCACTCCTCCCTGTCCTGTTCCAGTCCTGTTCAAGTCGACTCTGAAGCTTCATCCTCATCTTACTATTCTGCTTGTACAGTATAGCCCCTGCCTGAAGGACTCGCCATTCTCACCTCTGCCTCCACAGAGCCCCCTACCTAATCCTTGACAGGATCAATATGACATATATGACATTCTTAAATTCAGGCATACGTAAAATAAAATTTTGAATCTAATTCTAGAGTATGTCACTACTACATTCAGGGTAAGAAAATGGAAAGGTGATATATAAAGTGGCTGCCATGCTGCACGATGATATACAGAGTAGCTATCAAAGAAGGTAAATGGACTCCACTTGCATATTGGTTAAATGTCTGTATGGTTAGCTAGTTTACATAGAGAACTTGTCCTTTAGATCCCACATTCAGAGAGACCCGAGGTTCCGAAGCATTCCAAATAATAGCTCCAATAATGCCATGTTCCTTCCAGATCAAGGATAATATATCGAATCAATGAGTGTTCAGCTGAGCACAAGTTGTGAACTCAAATTAACTCATCTCCGACATCTTAAAATGAAAATATGAGAATTGTGTGTAAAAAGAACAGATGGAATTACTGAGGCAGAGACATTCCGGCAAGCAGACTTCTCTCGAGCCCTCGCTCAGTCAATGATTTATAAGGAAGGATGACCCCAAAGCTGACAGTCAGAGATTCAGCTGAGGAGTAGCTTTGGGAAGCAGGTGGCTGCAGATATCAGTTATTGATGAGGGAATGTGCAGCAGTGGACAAAGGTGGAAGTAAGGGCTCAAAAGAAAAAGAGAGATGGCAGTTTTGACAGTGCCCTATATGAATGGTCTCTTCTTGTTAAGTTCTTAACCTGCTGAAGAAATAGAAAAGAGGCGGGTATCTGGATGGCTGCACTGTACCCAATCCTGAACTAGAATTTGCAACAGTAATTTAAAGTATAACTGCACCTTTAACTTGTGGAATGTTATTAAATCAATTAGCCCTCATTAGGGCTCAATCACACAAGTGTTGAAATAGACAGAAATTTAAGAGCACATTGACACCATTCACATTAATACTTTGCCAGTCAATTGTGAGGACACGTATATAAGAGGAACAATAGTAAGGCAAGGAACAATAAGTATTATGTAAGAGAGGATAACAAACAACAAGCAGGGTGGTTTCCACAGCTGTACAAGGTTCAAGGTCCAAGGGCAGCCGTGTATTGGGGTCATATCAGGCATCAAATCCTGACCCATCTTGACCTTCTCTGTGATATCTCTGGTGCGTCACCATTCTGAGCCAAGGTTACGACCCTGCTAGCCTACTCAATTCTATTTGGCCTAATCCCTGGTACCACACTGGCCCGAATAATCTCCTGTCTCTCTCTCTGGACTCACTGAAGTGCCATTAACTCTCCTATGCCCCCTCTTACCCGAGGGTATAACAGATATGCAGTGCAGCAAGGGATGGATAGGGGGGTATAAGTAGGGAGGGGGGCCCCAGTGAGCCCCATAACCCCAGATGGATGCCCAACACAAGTGTATTACAGGAACTGCCCTGCACCAACCTCAATGCATAATATACAAGGGGTGACGGACCCTTAGGTGTAAGGGAGCCCTGTACTTAACACTCAGGAAAGTATTTATTAAGGATCGAGTTGTGTTTTCCATAAAAATTCGAGTTTTCAAGGTTTTTTTTTGGTCAAAATTCACATTTTCACGTTAAAAATTAAAAAATTTCAGGTTTTTTTTAAAAAAAAAAAAATCAAATTTTTCAAGATTTATTACATCCTGACCCTGGATATAGCTCAAATCCAAAAATACACCATATAAAACCTGCCGTAGTCAATGGCAGATCTCCCTTAAACCATTTGAAGATGTTAATAGTCTTCATGACTTTTTTTTCGGAGGGTTTTGCCCAAAAACTCGATCAATTTAAGTTTTTGGGTTGTTAACTCCAAACTCGTTGATTTGAGATTTTTAGATTCTAGGTTTTTTTATTTAATTAGAAACCATTCGAGTTGTGAGTTCATTCGAGGTGTAGAAAACTTTGATAAATAACCCCCTTAACTTCGCTAGTGAAGGAGAGAGACACTAGCAGTGATTCACACTCTATTGCCAGGAGAATTTTCGCTCTGGCGAATGGACTTTACTCCGCAAATTCACGGATGTGGATTTTACTGAACCTTACCTCTTTCGCCAGACTTGCCTTCGCCAGCGAAGTGCATTGGAGTGCATAGATCTTCCTCAATCTTCTGTTACTTACATCATATTTTTTAGTGGAAAAAGTCCGAAAAATGCTGGCGTCTTTTCCTTTTTTCAGAGTGATAGGCTGCAAAAGTCCTTAAAATGTTTTTTGGGTAACCGGTTTCCCCCTACATTTTCTAACACATGGAACATTAACTATACAGTGGGCTCATGTGTGGGGCATTATATATATATATATATATATATATATATATATATATATATATATATATATATATATATATATATATATATATATATATATTTTATTTATTAAGGTTTCCCTGGTCTTGTGTAATGTAATGTATTTGCTGCAACATATACATCCATTCAACTTAAAATTAACCCGTATGCAAATTAGCCTGAATGAAGACCTCTAACGAAGTTGTGCTCGGCAGAATTGAACGCTAGCGCATCTTCGCTTTGATTTGCTTGCATTGCCGAAGTAACGCTATCTAATAAAATATGCCTGTGTTCAGCACTATGGACGCAACTCTGCATTTCAGTAAATAAGCGTTGTCTGAATTTTCACCTGGCGAAATGTTGCGAATCCGTCGCTGGCGATTTTTCGCCGCTTAGTAAATTTACTGCTGTGTCTTTCGTATCTGATTGCAGTTGTAATCAAAAATATATATTTTTTAAAAATGTAAACATCCACAACTGAACTGAATTTTCAACAATCTACACAGCATTTATATAAATTATATTTTAAAGACGAGTTTCCCCTTAATTTAAAAGAAGAAATGATGCTAATAAGCAAGGAGTGCCTTCCAGGGCATACAGCATGATTGTATCAAGCAAATCATGAAATCCAAATATTGTGGTGCGTTAATGGAACTTATCTACCATGAATTTAATCTGACACTATTACCAGTATAGAGCTATTGGAATAACACATGCCGTGGCAGATGGTTCAGAGTCAATTTCAGTGAAGTAATAGAATGGAATTACTCATGTGCCATTTATTTAGTTTTAAGAGGGTTAATAGGTTTCTAAGAAAATCTGCTAATCTTCTTTGTTTTTACTGAATCAGAAATCGAGATAACAAATAAGAATTTCAGCCAAAGCCCTCGCAATATTTAAGACAAGCCAACAAAGGATAAAGAAGACTTGCAAATAAGCAAACAATAGGGGTCAATTACTAAGGGGCCGATTCACCCTCAATATTCGACTGGGAATTAAAATCCTTCGACATTGAATATCGAAGTCGAAGGATTTTAGCGCAAATAGTGCGATCGCACGATCGAAGGATTATTCCTTCGATTGAACGATAAAATCCTTCGAATCGAACGTTTCGAAGGATTTTAATCCAACGATCGAAGGATTATCCTTCGATCAAAAAAAAGTTAGCCAAGCCTATGGGGACCTTCCCCATAGGCTAACATTGAATTCGGTAGCTTTTAGATGGTGAACTAGGGGGTCGATGTTTTTTCTTAAAGAGACAGTACCTAGACTATCGAATGGTCGAATGATTTTTAGTTCGAATAGTTCGATTTGAAGTAGTAGTCATAGTCGAAGGTCGTAGTAGCACATTCGATGTTCGAAGTACCTCGAATTCTTCACTCGAAGTTAGTGAATCGGCCCCTAAGAGTCCAGGAAGACCAATAAGGGCACATATGGGGGGGGCCCTGAGGAGGTATGGGGGGGCCATGAGTTGGCAGTACCAGTAGGCCCTGGACACCCCAGTCCGACCCTGCACAGAATATCTCCAAACCAATCAGGTTTCAGGTGTAAAGTCCCTGATTTACTTAACTTGCTGGTGCTCTGTGGGTTCCTTGTCTAGTATTTGAGGCTCAGGCTGGTTGATCCATCTCTGGGGTGACATCATTTCCAATTTTGTGGTTTACTAGGTCAGAGAAAAATAAAGCCTTTCCAGGTAGGGTCGGGTACCCAGTCTGGGAAAGGGGCATAGCAGTTCTGCAGATCCATGTCAAACACTTTGGATGACACTTTGGATGACACTGGCCTCTTGCTTCTAAACATTTGGCCTATTTTATGGTCATTCTCTAGTTCTTTATGGAAAAAAGGGGCTTAATAATGGAAGAACAAAGTATTGTAAGTAAATATAAAAGACTAGGAGAATAAAGAGGTTGAGTGAGGAGAGGAGGATAATAGTTTGGAAAGTGGGCCCATGGTCTAAGGTTTTCTGGTGGGCTCCTGGCATCCCAGTCCGACACTGGACACTGGGTTTTCCCACAGTTCAAACCTATTGCCCATTCAATTCAAAATCAGAATTGTTTTTGCATTTTCAAAAACGATTTTTTTCACCCTATTCATGAAAGAATTTTTCAAATTTCACCTTAATTTCTTTTTTCACCATAAAGTTACATTGGCAACCGAGGCTGGTGTAAAGAACTGTAATCTATGGTCACAATTTTAGTAAGTTTGCCCCAAATTCTGTCTGATCTTAACAGAAAGTTCTATGTAAATATCACTGGGCTGGATACATTCTTACAATGGACGCCTATTGGAAACGTCTTCTCACAAATGATTATTTTTTTCAAGCTTTATCACAGGGGAAAACTTTGCCACCAAAAAAGGAGATGTCAAAAGAAAAACCTGAAAAAGGTGAAAGCTTTTACTTCTGGAGAGAAAAAGTGAAACTGCTCATTAAACAAGAGGTGGACGTAAAAAAGTTGTGATGGAACCAGAAAATGAAGGTCATTTATGAAGAGACCTGCACTTACATTGTGCCTTAGTTTCAGAAAAAGCACCAATCAAAGACACTGAAAGGAATGAGGAACACCCAACATGAAAGTATGAAAAACAAACCCATTTTTTGCACTTTAAACCCTACACTGCTCTTAATGAATGGCCCCTCATGCCTTTTTTAAATCCAGTAGAGCAGTAGAGGCCGATACAAATACAGCAGTAAAGTTCTTTGAGGGTTCAAAGCCACAATAAGGCTCAGGTTTGGGAGTGATTATTTCATTGACCCATTTTGCCTTTAGCAATCATCTTATTGTAGCTGTGGTAGACATTCTAATGAGACTTCTAAGATTGAACTTTGTATTCAGAAGCTTTTTGTGGGTTCTACAGAAGGACTGAACACCCCTTCTAGGTCCCTGCTGAAAGATCATGCCAAAATGACATTGATACCTTGTAGATATTTTGTGTTTAAAGGCCCGGTAACACCTGGCAGAATACTTTGGTGGGTAAAGTCTACTAAATGGAAACACAAGTAAGAAGAAAATCTTGAAGGTGTCAAATAAGGACGGTGATAGGCTAATTGATAGCCCCAAGTGGCCTGCTAGTCTACAGACGGCTCTGTTGGAGAATGCCTCCAAAAATTTAATTTAAGGCAGGAATTATAAAATGGGCACTTACTATGAGACCACTTGGAGCAACATCAATGGCAGTGGAGAGCAACGTGTTGTTCACAAGCCACTGATTGGGAATCACTGCTCTACAGCCTTCCTATTGTGACCAATACTGCAAGGGGGGTGGTTGAAGACGTTGACAACAGCTGCATGTTATATTACTGTTATTGTGTAGTAGATACTTTATTTTGGAAGTTGTGATTTAACAGCACCTGGGGGTTTGCCCTTTCTATGTTTTCCTGGTGGACTGACAAGCAGTTCCAGTTGATAAATGGAACAAATGTTGAGGACAACATGGCACTTTGTCCCACCATATCTTCAGTGGAAAGAGGTTTAATAATGGTCACTTTAAATGGAATGGGACTAAGAAGAACATTGAGAGCAACCAAAACCCAAGGCTGTAGATAAAGTTTGCACCATCTGTAGGCGTGTGAAACAAACCCTTTGACAAAGTCGTTTCTCCATCTTCTTAGACCCAACTAAACAGCTTCTTCGCACAGTCTATTACTCGCTATTGACTGTGTTTGTATGATTGATTTCTATGACGACAAGGAAGAAAAGAATAGACACGGTGGAGTATATTCTAAAGGTTCCAAATAATACAAACACTTATTTATACTTTTCTTTCCTTTTCTTGATATTGATTTTTGTCTACTGGAGAAAAGGTTGAATTCATGGCAAGGACAGCCGCTTTGCAGATCAATAATACTTGTATATATATTTTTTCTCTATTCAGTCTAGACTGAAATCAGAAGCTGAAAAACCTCAGGACTCCTCAGCAGGACCAATGCGTCTGTGTATTGTCCCCCAATGAACATTCACTGTGTGCAAATGCTGGGATCATGGCCAATAAAGGTTTCCCTCATGTAATGTTGAATCTGGATCCACTAAATGAGCTTCCCCTGTACATTGATTTGGGGAAATATTATATTATGTTCAAAATATGGTCAAACTGTATTCACTTTATCTAAAAGTACAACTCAAATATCAAATAATAAATCCCCTGCTTCAAATGATAAGGATATTAAAAGTCACTGAGTTATACAGGGAACTCTGAGTATCACTCATGTATTATAAGGGATAATGTACCCCCTACTGTAAATGATAAGGATATTAGAAGTCATTGAGGGGTTTTGTGACCATATAAAGGCATAAGGCTGCAGGCTGAGTTATACAGGGAACTCTGAGTATCACTCATGTATTATAAGGGATAATGTACCCCCTACTGTAAATGATAAGGATATTAGAAGTCACTGAGGGGTTGTTCTGTGACCATATAAAGGCACAAGGCTACAGGCTGAGTTATACAGGGAACTCTGAGTATCACTCATGTATTATAAGGGATAATGTACCCCTACTGTAAATTATAAGGATATTAGAAGTCACTGAGGGGTTGTTCTGTGACCATATAAAGGCACAAGGCTGCAGGCTGAGTTATACAGGGAACTCTGAGTATCACTCATGTATTATAAGGGATAATGTACCCCCTACTGTAAATGATAAGGATATTAGAAGTCACTGAGGGGTTATATGACCATATAAAGGCACAAGGCTGCAGGCTGAGTTATACAGGGAACTCTGAGTATTACTCATGTATTATAAGGGATAATATACCCCCTACTGTAAATGATAAGGATATTAGAAGTCACTGAGGGGTTGTTCTGTGACCATATGAAGGCACAAGGCTGCAGGCTGAGTTATACAGGGAACTCTGAGTATCACTCATGTATTATAAGGGATAATGTACCCCCTACTGTAAATGATAAGGATATTAGAAGTCACTGAGGGGTTGTTCTGTGACCATATAAAGGCACAAGGCTGCAGGCTGAGTTATACAGGGAACTCTGAGTATCACTCATGTATTATGAGGGATAATGTACCCCCTACTGTAAATGATAAGGATATTAGAAGTCACTGAGGGGTTCTGTGACCATATTTGACCTATGAGTTATACAGGACCATGACTACAAGTGAGGCACATTGGTCAGAGAGTCATAATTTGTATAAATGGAACTTTAACGCTGGTCTGTGTCCCTTCTACACAAACAAGAAACAAGTCTCTAGGACTAAAGAGAAAAAAACAAATGTAAGGAAATTTAGAGGGAAGCAAACTGTTCTTCTGCAAGTTGCAGTACATTTGTCTTTATTTAAGAAGTATAGTGTGTCAGTTACAGAAGTTTCAGGTCCGTGTGACTTGCTACAGGCTGTACAATCTCCTAACCAAGATAAATTCACTGCTCGTTGGAGAGATACTCGGAGCCTTTTCTTACTTTTGCTCATCTACACCGGGAAAAGCACTTTCAGTTTTTATTGGATTCCCTGCAGTGGGGGGGGGGGGGACATTATCTGCACTCAGAACCTTCTGTACCAATTGTGCTTAGTTATTATTATTCTCTAATATATGTGCCTCTTGCTCTTTAAACACCCAGCAGGAAACTCGCCCCATGGAGAGGAATGATATTTACAAAATGATGGGCTGCTTGATCTTGTATTGGTCGCTTCAAATAGGAATCCTCCTGGGAATCCCTCTCTCATGTGTTATTTTCTGCCAGGAGTAGGATTAAGAGGAGCCAGGAGTTGCACAGTAAAACTGTCAGTAGAATAAAACTGCCACAAACAGTTACATCCCTGTGACCCATGTGGGTGTTGTTCATCTTTTCCTTTAAGGAGTTGTTTGCCTTTAAATTAACTGATGGGGGCCGATTCACTAACTTCGAGTGAAGGATTCGAAGTAAAAAAACTTTGAATTTCAAAGTATTTTTTGGGCTACTTCGACCTTCGAATGGGCTACTTCAACCATCGAATGGGCTACTTCGACCATCGAATGGGCTACTTCGACCTTCGACTACAACTACGACTTCGAATCGAAGGATTCGAACTAAAAATCGTTCGACTATTCGACCATTCGATAGTCGAAGTACTGTCTCTTTAAAAAAAACTTTGACCCCCTAGTTCACCATCTAAAAGCTACCGAAGTCAATGTTAGCCTATGGGGAAGGTCCCATAGGCTTGGCTAACTTTTTTTGATCGAAGGATATTCCTTCGATCGTTAGATTTAAATCCTTCCAACCGTTCGATTCGAAGGATTTAATCGTTCGATCGAAGGAATAATCCTTCGATCGTTCGATCGTACTATCTGCGCTAAATCCTTCGACTTCGATATTCGAAGTCGAAGGATTTTAGTTCCTAGTCGAATATCGAGGGTTAATTAACCCTCGATATTCGACCCTTAGTGAATCAGCCCCTTAGTATGATGTAGAGAGTGATAGTCAGAAAGAATTTGCAATTGGTTTTCATTTTTTATTGTTCGTGATTTTTGAGTTATTTAACTTTTTATCCAGCAGCTCTCCAGCCTGCAGTTTCTAAAATCTGGTTGCTGGGGTCGAATTTACCCTAGCAACCATGCATTGATTTGAATAAGGGACTGGAACATGAATAGGAGTGACCTGAACAAGTAATAAAGAGTAGCAATAACAATATATGTGTAGCCTTATAAAGCATTTGTTTTTTTAGATGGGGTCAGTGACCCCCATTTTATAGCTGGCAAGAGTCAGAAGAAGAAGGCAAGTAATTCAAAAACAATACAAAAAAGTAAATAATGAAGACTAATTGGAAACATTTGCTTAGAATTAGCCATTCTATAGCATACTAAGGGGCTGATTCACTAAGGGTCGAATATCGAGGGTTAATTAACCCTCGATATTCGACTAGGAATTGAATTCCTTCGACTTCGAATATCGAAGTCGAAGGATTTAGCGCAGATAGCTCGATCGAACGATCGAAGGATAATTCATTAGATCGAACGATTAAATCCTTCGAATCTAACGATTCGAAGGATTTAAATCCAACGATCGAAGGAATATCCTTTGATCAAAAAAAGTTAGGCAAGCCTATGGGGACCTTCCCCATAGGCTAACATTGAGTTCGGTAGCTTTTAGATGCCGAACTAGGGGGTCGAAGTTTTCTTTAAAGAGACAGTACTTCGACTATCGAATGGTCGAATAGTTGAACGATTTTTAGTTCAAATCCTTAGATTCGAAGTCGTAGTCGTAGTCGAAGGTCGTAGTAGCCCATTCGATGGTCGAAGTAGCCCAAAAAAACCTTCGAAATTCGAAGTTTTTTTACTTCGCATCCTTCACTCGAAGTTAGTGAATCGGCCCCTAAAAGTTAACTGAAAGGGACGCTGCACTATTGGGGGGCTGGTTCCAGTTCATTGGGTGCATTGATTTAAAGGCACAGACAGGGCATTCGAATTAGCACATGATTGTAGTAAAATGGACATAAGGTCCTTTTTAAAGGAAAACTAAACCCCTGGAATAAATACTTAACCAGTCAGCCCATTAATTGGCTTATGTGACCTAACATGTTTACTTGCCCTTGGCTTGTTTGTGTGAATCACAAGGGGCTGCACTTAGTATATAAAATGGAAATTTACTATTTCCAGTCATACAGTGCCACATGCTACAGGTATGGGACATGTTATCCAGAATGCTCGGGACCTGGGGTTTTCTGGATAACAGATATTTCTGTAATTTAGATCTTCATACTTTAAGTCTACTTGTAATGTCTAAAGGAATGTCTAAAGTCTACTTTTCAATTGGCCTTAATTTTTTTCTTTTTTATAGTTTTTGAATTATTTGCCTTCTTCTTCTGACTCCTTCCAGCTTTCAAATAGGGGTCACCCATGTAAAAAAACAAATGCTCTGTACGTCTACACATTTAGGGGGTTATTTGTCAACATTTAGGGGGTTATTTGTCAAAATCCGTATTTATCTTATTTTCTGAAATATACTCCGACCAAACCCACACAAGTTATTTCCCATTATTGATCAATACAAATAGAAAAAAATAGTGAAAATCATCTGAAAATTAGAATTGTATGAATTTTCCAGATTTTCCACCCGAAAATTGGATTTTTACCTGAAAAC
This sequence comes from Xenopus laevis, assembly GCF_017654675.1. NCBI lineage: Eukaryota > Metazoa > Chordata > Amphibia > Anura > Pipidae > Xenopus > Xenopus laevis. The sequence continues at coordinate 14,070,286 of NC_054371.1, forward strand.
CACCAAATCTTTGGATTTTTTAAGGAAACCCAGCACAGATCAGAATATCTTTCTGACTTCTCCCATTAACTTATATACAACCTGGGCAGGTCTGAGATGCCGGCTATTCGGATTCAGACTTTTTCCATCCTCTGGGTATAATAAATCACGAAAAATTTTAGTTTTTTTACTCTAAAAATTAGGTTTTTATAGTTAAAAAAAAACTCAATTTTTTTGAGTTTTTGGCATTCGGACTTTGATAAATAACCCCCTTATTGTTATTGCTACATTTTATTACTCGTGCCACATTCTACAGGTATAGGACCTGTTATCCAGAATGCTCAGGACCAAGGTTTTCCATATAACTGATATTTCTTTATACCTTAACTCTACTTGTAATGTCTAAAGTATTGTCTAAAGTCTACTTTTCAATTGGCCTTCATTTTTTCTTTTTTATAGTTTTTGACTTATTTGCCTTCTTCTTCTGACTCCTTCCAGCTTTCAAATAGGGGTCACCGACCCCATGTAAAAAAACAAATGCTCTGTATGGCTACACATTTAGGGGTTTTTTCTTATCAAAATCTAAATTGATCTCATTATTTTCTGAAATATACTCTGATTAACCCGCACAAGTTATTTCCCATTATTGATCAATATATTTTCCCGAAAAATTCAAGTTAGGGAAAAAAATCTTGAAAATCGTCTGAAAATCAGAATTGTATGAATTTTCCAGATTTTCTGCCCAAAAATTGGATTTTTGCCTGAAAACCACAAAATCTTTGGATTTTTTCAGGAAAACCAGCGCAGATCAGAATATCTTGGCTGCTTTTCCCATTGACGTATATATAACCTGGGCAGGTCTGAGATGCCGGCTATTCAGATTCAGACTTTTACCAACCTCGGGGTATAATAAATCACTAAATACTCGAGGTCTTTTTCTCTAAAAATTCAGATTTTATAGTTAAAAAAATCTCAAGGTTTTTGGCATTCGAACTTTAATAAATAACTCCTTTATAGTTATTGTTTCATTTTACTGCTCATCTTTCTATTCAGTCCCTCTGCTATTCATATTCCAGTCTCTTATTCAAATCAATGCATGGTTGCTAGGGTCATTTAGACCCTAGCAACCACATTACTGAAATTGCAAACTGGAGAGCTGCTGAATAAAAAGCTAAATAAGTCAAAAACCATAAATAATAAAAAATGAAAACCAATTACAAATGGTCTCAGAATATCCCTCTCTACATCATACGAAAAGAATCCCTACTTATAATTGACATCGATGTGGTTGTTTTAATATTCCAGTAAGGTTATAAAGTAAAAAAACAGCATTTTACAGATCCGGTTATCATTCCAACTGCTATAATAATAACATTATATTAACATATTCCTTTTAATGCTGCTTTATGGGAGCTTTAAATGAAATAGTAACGGCTGATTTTATCTCCTCATGTTGATTTTATTGAGCCTGAACTTGACCATATTTATTTTATAAAGTGCCAATAATTTCTGGGACGTAACCTGTTTTAACTCCATCCCGCTCGCCGTGTGGGCGATTTCACGATCCATTCGCAGCAGCCTAATGGCCCCCGTACTTCAGAGCAGCCATTAGAGCCAATACCAACATTTACACCTGCACGATAAGCTTTTAAAGCACTTTTACTGAGCATACGTGCGCCCCAGTGTAATTGGCCCCATTTTGAAGGTCCCAAAAATAGGTTGAATTAGGTCAAATGAGTCTCTATGTGGCCGATCAGGCTTGAACTTCCAATTTACAAGAAACGCTATGGAACTCCTCCACAATCTAACCCTGATTTTGTTACTTCTTGGGAGCAAAAGGTATATCACATAGAGAAACATATTTAACATAGTTATTCCTCTGTACTAAGCACAATTCAGCAGGAACAGTCCCCTAAGTTTGCTCATAGTCTGTACAGAGAGATCCCATAAAACTATGACAGCATAGGTATTCCCTGTACTAAGCACAATTCAGCAGGAACAGTCCCCTAAGTTTGCTCATAGTCTGTACAGAGAGATCCCATAAAACTATGGCAGTATAGGTATTCCCTGTACTAAGCATAATTCAGCAGTAACAGTCCCCTAAGTTTGCTCATAGTCTGTACAGAGAGATCCCATAAAACTATGGCAGCAAAGGTATTCCCCTGTACTAAGCACAATTCAGCAGGAACAGTCCCCTAAGTTTGCTCATAGTCTGTACAGAGAGATCCCATAAAACTATGACAGCATAGGTATTCCCTGTACTAAGCATAATTCAGCAGTAACAGTCCCCTAAGTTTGCTCATAGTCTGTACAGAGAGATCCCATAAAACTATGGCAGCAAAGGTATTCCCCTGTACTAAGCACAATTCAGCAGGAACAGTCCCCTAAGTTTGCTCATAGTCTGTACAGAGAGATCCCATAAAACTATGGCAGCATAGGTATTCCCTGTACAAAGCACAATTCAGCAGGAACAGTCCCCTAAGTTTGCTCATAGTCTGTACAGAGAGATCCCATAAAACTATGGCAGCATAGGTATTCCCTGTACAAAGCACAATTCAGCAGGAACAGTCCCCTAAGTTTGCTCATAGTCTGTACAGAGAGATCCCATAAAACTATGGCAGCATAGGTATTCCCTGTACAAAGCACAATTCAGCAGGAACAGTCCCCTAAGTTTGCTCATAGTCTGTACAGAGAGATCCCATAAAACTATGGCAGCATAGGTATTCCCTGTACTAAGCACAATTCAGCAGGAACAGTAGCCTAAGTTTGCTCATAGTCTGTACAGAGAGATCCCATAAAACTATGGCAGCATAGGTATTCCCTGTACTAAGCACAATTCAGCAGGAACAGTCCCTAAGTTTGCTCATAGTCTGTACAGAGAGATCCCATAAAACTATGGCAGCATAGGTATTCCCAGCAGGAAACTGAATTGTATATTGGCACTTTAATTAAGAAGAATAATCCTTCAACAGAGAGATGTAAAATTAGAATTAAAACATAATTTGAGCTGCAAGAGGGCTGCTATTACAAATACAAATATATATATATATATTGAATGAAGCAGAATTCTGCATTAAAATAAAACCAATATTTCAAATGAAGTCAGTTGATGATTCTGTTTGGGCTGAATTCAATTGTTTATTTAGAGTCGGAGGCAAATCAAAGCTCTCCCTGACAGGGCAGAATGACAGATAAATATTAAAGGATTTATCTTACTGCTTTTATTATTTTTTTCTTTAAACAGCAAAGCAGGATGAAATATGATGTGGGATTTAAGGTGTCATCCATTATACATTTCATTGTCACGCTCGTTCTTTGGTAAAGTTTTCATATTCATGAAGCAATACGAGTGTAACGCTCTAAATCTTGCATAAAGCCCCATTTCAGCCACATTTATCACCTGGAGGGAAATGATAAATGGCACGGCTTGACTCTGAAAAAAAACCTGAGGTTTAATTAATTTAAAATAACATGTCACCTTGCGTTTGACTGTTATTTCTTCTTTTTTGGGACTTTTTCTTTGAAAAAAAAACCCACAGCTTCATGGATTGTGCAGCAAGTATCCAGGCAATCTCATTAAATGCCATGTCCTCCATTGGAACCCCCTCTGGTGAGTCCTGGGAGTCAGGGACAGATCTATTCATAGGGAGTGTGGTTTTTTTTAATATTTAAAGGATAAATAATACAAGAAAATCTCACTTCCGGTCTGGTTTAAAAAGGCGATGTGGCGACCTGTACTTATGTTTGCGCTCCAATGCCGCTTCTTTTTCAAACCCGGAAGTTACTTGCTGTGCTTTACGAATGATTTTCAGGCTAACTCCTCCCTCTTTTTTTTGCACAGCAAGTAACTTCCGTTTGAAGAAGAAGTCTGCTAGAAGACTTTGCCCATTGACTTCAATGACTTTCTCAAAATTTCGACGTTTCGCAAACTTTTTCTCAGTGTAAATTAAGTCAATGGGGGTTTTTTCTTATGGCGACTTTTTTCTCCAAACGCATTAAAGTCAATGGACGTTTTTTCTTAGGGCGACTTTTTTGGTCCTTATGCATTAAAGTCAATGGCCGTGTATTTCTTATGGCAACTTTTTTGTCCAAATGCATAAAAGTCAATTGACGTTTTTTTCTTATGGAGACTTTTTTCTACAAACGCATTAAAGGGATACTGTCATGGGAAAAAAAAAATTTTTTCAAAATGAATCAGTTAATAGTGCTGCTCCAGCAGAATTCTGCACTGAAATCCATTTCTCAAAAGAGCAAACTGATTTTTTTATATTCAATTTTGAAATCTGACATGGGGCTAGACATTTTGTCAATTTCCCAGCTGCCCCATGTCATGTGACTTGTGCCTGCACTTCAGGAGAGAAATGCTTTCTGGCAGGCTGCTGTTTTTCCTTCTCATTGTAACTGAATGTGTCTCAGTGAGACATGGGTTTTTACTATTGAGTGTTGTTCTTAGATCTACCAGGCAGCTCTTATCTTGTGTTAGGGAGCTGCTATCTGGTTACCTTCCCATTGTTCTTTTATTTGGCTGCTGGGGGGGGGGGAAGGGAGGGGGTGTTAATCACTCCAACTTGCAGTACAGCAGTAAAGAGTGACTGAAGTTTATCAGAGCATAAGTCACATGACCAGGAGCAGCTGGGAAATTGACAATATGTCTAGCCCAATGTCAGATTTCAAAATTGAATATAAAAAAATCTGTTTGCTCTTTTGAGAAATGGATTTCAGTGCAGAATTCTGCTGGAGCAGCACTATTAACTGATTCATTTTGAAAAAAAAAAGTTTTTCCCATGACAGTATCCCTTTAAAGTAACTCTGTGTTTTGTTTTTGTTTTTTTTTTATGGCGACTTTTTTGTCCAAATGAATAAGGGTAGAGACACACTGTCAGATTCGGGGAGATTAGTCGCCCGGCGACAAATCCCCTCTTTTTTGGGTCGACTAATCTCCCCGAACTGGAGTTGCCTCACGAGGAAACCGGGCGACTTCGGAAAATGAAGCACTCCGAGTGCCATCCCGTCGGTGATTTACATTCTAGCCGGCGGGAAGGCAGGGGAGGCAGTTCAGGGAGATTAGTCGCCCCGAAGAAGAGGAGATTTGTCGTCGGGCAACTAATCTCCCCGAATCTGACCGTTTGTCTCTGCCCTAAAAGGCAATGGGCGTTTTTTCTTATGGTGACTTTTTTCTCCAAATTCATTCAAGTCAATGGGTATCTTTTCTTATGGTGACTTTTTTGCCCAAATTCATTAAAATCAATCAGCGTTTTTCTTATGGGCATTTTTTATGGCTGGCGAATAAATTTTCCTATCACTGGTACCCGCAGAGGAAGTGGGTGGGGAGTTGTGGCACCGCGACTTAGACTCCAGGCCCTAGGGGTATTTGGGGACCCATTAGGTGGCAGCCTTGGTAGTCCCCAGGCCCCCCCAGTTCAACGTTGGGCTACAGTGTACAATGTCAAATGCGTGCTTTCTATGTTGTGGTGACAGTTTAGGAAAGGCCATTTACTGTTTCAGATGATGATAGCCCCCTTGATGATAGCCCCCTGCACAAAGCCAGGCCCATGCAGAATGGGTTTGCTCAGAGCCTGACTGGTCTGCACATTGACCAGACAGAAATCAGGATGAAGACCAGTTAGAGTAGGATTTGGACAGAATGACTATTTTATTTTATTTGCTGTTCCAACTTAAGCTTGAAACTATGGCTGAATGATTGAAATAGCAATATTTTATCCTGTATCACCTTGTTATGAAGGGGGCCCTGAGTAAAGGCTGGAACAGCATGGGGTTCTTAAACTGAAAAAGTCCATCAACATTATCCTAGAGTCACTGGACGACGTATACAATTTGTCATATTAAAGACGCTCTTTAGAGACGAATTCTAAACAGTCACTTTATTCTCCTGCACCATTATCATTGAACGCTTTTTCACTGTTTTCATATGTTTGGTCTGGATCTTCCTCTTCATTCTAGATCTGCTTCTTCACTAAGTATTGGAGGGTAGAAGGAAAAAGCTTGGACTTACCAATGGGAGACTAAGATGTCCACTTGACTGATACATCTATGTGCCAGGGGGAATATAACACATTTCTAGTTGTAAAGATAGTAAACACAGTTGGGCTCATTTAGCAACAATGGATAAATTTGCCCAAGGGTAGTAACCCATGGCAACCAATTAAATGATTGCATTTGTTGTTCTACTGACAGTTGGCTGAATAAAGCCATCGTTGATTGGTTGTTATGGGTGACTGCCCATGGGCAAATTTGCCCAGTCTTGATAAATGAGCCTGATCCTATCTAGAAAATCAAGTGTCCCCATTACCCCCCCCCCCCCAATTTAACGAGTTTTCCTTGAGGAGCAGAAGTCTAATTAAACCAAGTGATTTCAGTTCACGTTGCCTCTTTTATGAGCTTTTGAGTATTTTATAGGATTTTAATAACAATCACTTGTTTTAATAAATATTTTGATATGTTGCTGGAGGCTGTAATTGTGCATTCTTTGGTACATTTGCATAAAATAAGAGATAAAGAATTAATTACTGTACTTAAGTACAACAAAATGCTCATCAGAAGCTCTGCATAATAAAATGACAGAATCCTGACCAGAATATTAGTAACAAATAATTCCTCTGCTCTGGGGAGAACCAATAACAGGCTGATTTTCAAGAAGATAGATGGTCTAATCTCAGGTTGTCTTCTTGTGCCTAGAAGGAGTGGGACATTGAGGCCAAGGTTAAAGGGAGGAAATGTTATTGTAATCAAGACATGTCCATGACTAGACAAAGGTCACAGCAGGCAGCAAGAATCAGGTCAGGGAAGGCAGTAATCAGATGTAATCAGGGAAAAATCAGAAGAGCAGAGGAGAGTGGAGATCCCCAAGAGCAAGTGGAGGTCAACCTACTGTTAGAGAGGGAGTAAAGGCAGTGGCTGGTTATTTTGGTGCAACAAAGTATCATCATAAAGTACCAAGATACAATATCACTTCCCAGGAACAATGCACCAACCAATATCACAAAACTGTTGGTTCTGCCTTAGTGAGATCTGACATAGGGACCCCAAAAGAAACACAACAATTGCTTCGACCGGTGAAAAATGGCACCTATCCTTGCCTTTCATGCAATTGTTGCTCGAATTGTCAAAGAGGGGAATTCATTTACCACTCCCATAAAGGCACCCCAATTAAAATTAAAGGTTTCTTTACCTGCTCCTCTTCATTTGTAATTTATGTGAAAAAGTGTCCATGCGGGCTACAGTATGTAGGTCAGACTACCCGCATGTTCAAGGATCACATACGTGAGAACAAGTCTGTTATTAGAACGAAAAAAATGGAACAAGCTTGTCACTTGAGGGACATGGGATCCATCAATTGAAATACCAAGTAGTAGATGGGGTCCCCAAACCACATAGTCGGGGTGATAGATTAAAAGTATTATTAAAAAAGGAGGCAATGTGGATACGGTTATTGGGCACCCTTACACCTGGGGGATTGAACAGGGAGTATGAGCTGCATAAAATCTTTCGATAATGTGTTTTTATAGCAAATTGTTTCTTTATTGGTTTTATTTTACAGAGTTGTGTCATTGGGATTAGCTGTAAGGCTCATGGAAACATTCAATGATGGAGTAGGAAGATTTGTTTCAAGAAGTATATAATCCCTGATGTATTTTTGCAACATTGTGGGGCAGATTCACTAAGGGTCGAATTTCGAAGTAAAAAATACTTCGAAATTCGACCCTCGAATTGAAATCCTTCGACTTCGAATATCGAAGTCGAAGGATTTAGCGCTAAACGTTCGTTCGATCGATCGAAGGATTTTTCGTTCGATCGAATGATTAAATCCTTCGAATCGAACGATTCGAAGGATTTTAATCCAACGATCGAAGGAAAATCCTTTGATCAAAAAATGTTTAGCAAGCCTATGGGGACCTTCCCCATAGGCTAACATTGACTTCGGTAGGTTTTATCTGCCGAAGTAGGGGGTCGAAGTTTTTTTTAAAGGGACAGTACTTCGACTATCGAATGGTCGAATAGTCGAACGATTTTTACTTCGAATCGTTCGAGTCGAAGGTCGTAGTCGAAGGTCGAAGTAGCCCATTCGATGGTCGAAGTACCCAAAAAATATTTCGAAATTCGAAGTATTTTTCATTCGAATCCTTCACTCGAGCTGAGTGAATCGGCCCCTGTGTGTTCTCATTAACTTGAGCAAGTTCAGCTGTTTCTTTATCATCAAAGTAGCCAGTAGATGGCGCTGTATAGAGATAGTATATAAATGTGTTCACTTCATCGTTTAGTATCTTGAGGAAAGGCTGTTGTCGGCCTGAAACGTCGCTGTATTTCTGTCCCATTAAAGCCCTTTTGCCAATAAAGGCTTTTTAAGAAAATTGACTGGATGTGTGGTGCTGTCTACCTGGGATAATAGAGTTTAGCATTCAGGTGGAAGTGGCTGCCTGAGACGCGCACCCCAACTGCAAAAGTTTCCATTGCTGAGTGCTGACTTCTACTACATTTTCCAACCAATATCATTGTCAAAGAAAAGAAGTTTCTATCCAGAGAATATACAAATACAGACACAGGAGGCAAAGAAAGCCCTTCTTATTAGAGCATAAAAACAAGAGACTCAAGGTGAGGGCTTGGACACCTATAAAATATATATGATATTTGATTTTTAACTTTAGTTTACTTTAGGAGAGAAGAAAGTGGGGCTAAATGAGGATAAGCTTCCCTAAAGGAGAAGGAAAGATTAGGGACCCCCAAGTCATCGCATTTACGTGCCCGGTGCTCCTATCAGCAGAATCCTGTACCGGCCCAGGTTATTCCAGCGAGTACCACAGAGCCATCAGCTTCTTCTTTTTGCTTGTGGCTGTGCATGCGCAGTAGAGTGAAAAGCTAAACTTAACCAAAATTTTAACCAGATTTAATTCTACTGCGCATGCGTCTGCCCTGGGAAATTTGAAGAAAGAAGAAGCCAGAAGATGATCGCTCCATAGTGCTTGCTGAAAGAATCAGTTTTCTCCTGATAGGAGCCCCAGCCCGGGGTTTCAGGTAAGTGCAATTACTTGGGAGTGCCTAACTTTTGGGACCCCCAAGTAAAAAGACCTTTCCTTCTCCTTAAAGGAGGACACTATGAGTCCTGAGAAAATTGGGTGAACAGTGCTCATCTATGGAACACTTGCACCCAAGGGTGCTGCTCTTTGCACAGTGGAACACACGGCCATCTTGGATGTTTATGTTCAGATGTGGGAAGAAGAGAGATGGTTCAGAGGAGCAAAGGAGGAGCCAAGCAACATAGGGCATTTGTCTTATAATCTGGGACAGCAGGATGTGCACTCAAAATTGGGACTGTCCCATGAAAAGTGGAACAGTTGGGAGGTGTGGCTTAGGGCCACAGTGTGTCATGAAGTGCTTAGGGGCAAATTCACTAAGGCGCGAAGCACCGAACGCTAGCTTTTTTTCGCTTGCGTTTGGCATTTTCGCTACTGCGCAAATTCACTAACGAACGCTGGCGTAGTTTCGCTAGTGTTACTTCGCAACCTTACGCCAGGCGAATTTTCGCTAGCGACGAAACTACGCAAATTCACTAACTTGCGCAGTGTAGCGAACGCTAGCTTTTACGCTAGACTTCCTTCGCCACCTCAGACCAGGCGAAGCCAAATAGAGTAGATAGGGATTGTTTCAAAAAAAGTCAAAATTTTTTCTAAGTCCCAAAAAACGCTGGCGTGTTTTCTATATTATGGGTGATCGGCTGAAAAAGATCAAAATTTTTTGGGGCTCCCCTTCCTCCCCCCTACATTTCCTGACTCATGGCAACTTACCTAGACAGTGGGCACATGTGTAGGGCAAAATAAAAATTTTATCTGCAGATTTGAAGGTTTCCCAGGCATTTGTAGTGCAGATACGTGTTCCTCCATTGAAATTTGAATTTCGCGCCGTATGCAAATTAGGCTTCGCTAGCGCAACTTCGCTTTATATAGCGAATCAACGCTAGCGCAACTTCGCAAACTTACGCTACCCCTGTGCTCAACTTCGCATTTTAGTGAATTTGCAGAGCGCTGGCGAAAATTCGCCTGGCGAAGTGCGGCGAAGAGCGGCGAATTTGCGCCTGGCGCAACTTGGATTCTTAGTGAATTTGCCACAGGGTGTTATTTTAGGGGGTGTGGCCACAAAATGGGCTTGTCCAATTTTTTTTGCCGCTGCGATATGGACGGCAGTTAGTGATTCAGTAAATACATCTTTGGGAATTATGCAGTGATCTTGTTGGCATGTCTGGGCTTCATTCAATAGTCTAAATCCATTTCATGGATACTAGAAAGACTGTTTGCTATTAAGTGGATCCAGCAGCATATGTTGAAGTAAAACTACAATAACCTGCATGCTCTGGGCACAGAGCGCAACATCAGTGATTCTAGTAACTGGAGAGTAGGCACCGCGCATGGGGAGTGATACCAGGCAATTTTAAAATGCCTTTTTGGTTTGGGCTGACTGATTTTGGCTTATTTTAGACCTGGCAAACCTGGAATAGGCAGTAAGAATGGAGGCCTGATACTGATACTGTCATAAACATATTGATTAAACAGCCTCGAGTGGGACTTTGCTGCAGAGCAAGACCTGAGTAGTCAATGTCAATCAGACATTTCTGTCTCATGAACAAATACTGTATTTTATGTAATGCAGTTTTAAATTAAACAGATATATTTCCAAGTCTGCATTTGAGTGAAACCCTACAATACCAAGATACATATGTTTCTCTTTGAAATTGTGCTTAGTACAGGGAATACCTATACTGCCATAGTTTTATGGGATCTCTCTGTACAGACTATGAGCAAACTTGGGGGCTGTTCCTGCTGAATTGTGCTTAGTACCGGGTAATACCTATGCTGCCATAGTTTTATGGGATCTCTCTGTACAGACTATGAGCAAACTTAGGGGACTGTTCCTGCTGAATTGTGCTTAGTACAGGGGAATACCTATGCTGCCATAGTTTTATGGGATCTCTCTGTACAGACTATGAGCAAACTTAGGGGACTGTTCCTGCTGAATTGTGCTTAGTACAGGGGAATACCTATGCTGCCTTAGTTTTATGGGATCTCTCTGTACAGACTATGAGCAAACTTAGGGGACTGTTCCTGCTGAATTGTGCTTAGTACAGGGAATACCTATACTGCCATAGTTTTATGGGATCTCTCTGTACAGACTATGAGCAAACTTGGGGGCTGTTCCTGCTGAATTGTGCTTAGTACCGGGTAATACCTATGCTGCCATAGTTTTATGGGATCTCTCTGTACAGACTATGAGCAAACTTAGGGGACTGTTCCTGCTGAATTGTGCTTAGTACAGGGGAATACCTATGCTGCCATAGTTTTATGGGATCTCTCTGTACAGACTATGAGCAAACTTAGGGGACTGTTCCTGCTGAATTGTGCTTAGTACAGGGGAATACCTATGCTGCCTTAGTTTTATGGGATCTCTCTGTACAGACTATGAGCAAACTTAGGGGACTGTTCCTGCTGAATTGTGCTTAGTACAGGGGAATACCTATGCTGCCATAGTTTTATGGGATCTCTCTGTACAGACTATGAGCAAACTTAGGGGCTGTTCCTGCTGAATTGTGCTTAGTACAGGGGAATACCTATGCTGCCATAGTTTTATGGGATCTCTCTGTACAGACTATGAGCAAACTTAGGGGCTGTTCCTGCTGAATTTTGCTTAGTACAATGGAAAGCAAATTTAGGGGCTGTTCCTGCTGAATTGTGCTTAGTACAGGGGAATACCTATGCTGCCATAGTTTTATGGGATCTCTCTGTACAGACTATGAGCAAACTTAGGGGCTGTTCCTGCTGAATTTTGCTTAGTACAAGGGAAAGCAAACTTAGGGGCTGTTCCTGCTGAATTGTGCTTAGTACAGGGGAATACCTATGCTGCCATAGTTTTATGGTATCTCTCTGTACAGACTATGAGCAAACTTAGGGGACTGTTCCTGCTGAATTGTGCTTAGTACAGGGAATACCTATGCTGCCATAGTTTTATGGTATCTCTCTGTACAGACTATGAGCAAACTTAGGGGCTGTTCCTGCTGAATTTTGCTTAGTACAGGGGAATACCTATGCTGCCATAGTTTTATGGGATCTCTCTGTACAGACTATGAGCAAACTTAGGGACTGTTCCTGCTGAATTGTGCTTAGTACAGGGGAATACCTATGCTGCCATAGTTTTATGGGATCTCTCTGTACAGACTATGAGCAAACTTAGGGGCTGTTTCTGCTGAATTGTGCTTAGTACAGGGGAATACCTATGCTGCCATAGTTTTATGGGATCTCTCTGTACAGACTATGAGCAAACTTAGGGACTGTTTCTGCTGAATTGTGCTTAGTACAGGGGAATACCTATGCTGCCATAGTTTTATGGGATCTCTCTGTACAGACTATGAGCAAACTTAGGGGCTGTTCCTGCTGAGTATAAACTGAATTCTGAAACATGTTTATAATATACACATTATAAATCGGTGGGTCTGTATATAGGGCATCTGCCCTTTAATTAGACCATAGGGATATATTTTAGGGATAATATAAGAATCCAACAGTTGAAGAGCCTGAGCTAGAAATTACCTTTTCCTGATCATTTTAGAATAAAATGCCCAGGCTAATACATAGGCCACAGGCCAGAGTATGGGGCTACAAACTCTTGGGGCCAATATCACCCAGACACCATTAAAGCAACTGTGTTTGGTTCCAAGGCGGCGCAGAATAACGACATCCATAGGGTTCCATGTCAAATAAACCAGCTGGGGGTCCATGCATTATCTGTTACCTGGCTGTTAAATGCATTAGCCATAAATGACCTTACTAAAAATGTCCATAAATCAGTTTTACATCTTTGATAGAACCTGCTGCAATTCTGTGGCTGCCCCAGCAGGAGAAATAAGCACAGAAAACACTGTATGTACCAATTAACTCCCAGCGTTCCAGACGCTGCTGAAGCCAAAGCTTTGATTTCTTGCAAAGGCTCAGGCAAATGAAAGCGGACGTTCACATAGAATAAAATCCTTCTTATTCAAGCTGCACTCAATGGGATCGTGCGGCGGTGCTACTGGAACAGATTATTGTCTCCCACCCCTGGCCTTTTGCTCAGCTGCATGGAATATATATCATTTATACAAAGAACTCTAACAAACACCTGACCACATCCCCGCCGAGATCCCACCGATTCCCATTAGCTCAGTTCCGTTTGTTTTTTTGGAAGGTAAAGAGAAGAGTGAAGAAGATCGAGGCGGCCCAGGCCAGGAGCTGAGATATATGTATAATAGATATAGATATATTATTTGTTCTATGGAGAGGAGGGAATCACATTGCTGCTATTGATACTAGAGAATAAAGATCGAAGCACTTGCACATTCCATGAAGAAACGGGGGTCCCGCTTTGTTTAATTAAAGGCTGCAGGGATTATTCTTCTTTAGAAATAAGTAGCCTCAAGGCATTAAAGATGATTATGCAGAAGTGCTTTACAGCTATATATATATATATATATATATATATATATATATATATATATATATATATATATATATATATATATGAATAACTAAATCTCTGTGAGGCTATATTTTAAAGGACAAGTAAAGGCAATGATAACACTTCATCAGACAGATCCCTATGTGAAATTCAGGAGCAGTTCCGGGTATGAAGCCAAACGTTTCAACCACTCACTTTAAAGGGGTGGTTCACCTTTAAATGAACTGTTAGTTTTGTTTTGGGAATATCTCTCCTTTAAAAGCCTGATTGCTGGCTGGGGAGGATTTAGCCCTCAGTGAAAAAACAGCGTTCAACGGACATTGATTACAGGTAATGCTAGAATGCACATAAAATATAAAACAAGTTAGGGACCGCCATTCTGGGTTTACCTTGACGTGGTATGGTGGCTTATCAATTTTATGATCATAACTTTGTAACAAAATAACCCCTATTTGGGTACATATGCAATAGCATTTATTATACTTCTATATATATATACTTTAAAGCCTTTAGAGTGCTCCCACAACCCCCCTGTTTTGATATTATATATATATATATATATATATATATATATATATATATATATATATATATATAAATAACTAAATCTCTGTGAGGCTATATTTTAAAGGACAAGTAAAGGCAATGATAACACTTCATCAGACAGATCCCTATGTGCAATTCAGGAGCAGCTCCGGGTATGTAGCCAAACGTTTCAACCACTCACTTTAAAGGGGTGGTTCACCTTTAAATGAACTGTTAGTATGACGTAGAGAGTGAAATTCTGAGACAATTTGCAATTGGTTTTCATTTTCTATTATTTGTGGATTTTGAGTTATTTCGATTTTTTCAGCAGCTCTCCAGTTTGAAGTGTCGGCAACCTGGTTGCTAGGGTTCAAATTACCCCAGCAACCATGCACTGATTTGAATAAGAGACTGGAATATGAATAGGAGAGGGTCTGAATAGAAAGATGAGTCATAAAAAGTAGCAATAACAATACATGTGTAGCCTTACAGAGCATTTGTTCTTTAGAAGGGGTCAGTGACCCCATGTTTGAAAGCTGGAAAAAGTCAGAAGAAGAAGGTAAATAATTCAAAAACTATAAAATATAAATAATGAAGACCAACTAAAAAGTTACTTAGATTTGGCCATTCAATAACATATACTAAAAATTAACTTAAAGGTGAACCATGTGGATCTACAGGCAGCTTGACCACCTACATGTTTCGCCATTTATGACACCCAAAAGCATTTTATTTTGTTTGTGAATTCATCATATCAAGGTTAATAAATCCTGCTCTTTGTCCTTTGAGACTCCTGCTCTAATTATCTTATTGGGCTGTGACATAGCGGGAGGCGGGGCTGTGATGTAGCCGGGGTGGGGTGTAGTGGAGGCAGGATGTGATGTCAGGGGCGGTCTGCTATTGGCCAATTGCCGCGTCGATCTTAGGGAATTCTGCCCCGTTTTTCTACTTTGGAAAACCATGCAGGCAGTTTTGACCTGGACAGCCCTTTCAAAAATCTGGATTTCCAGGTCAAAACCGGACAGTTGGCAACCCTAGTGCCATGAGTTCCAGGCAATGCACTTTTCCAAGCAAGCAAATAATAAGTAAGCTTCTTTTTCTGTTTAGATTTTTTTTATTTATATTATTTAGCTTTTTATTTTGCAGTTTGCAATTTCAGCCATTTGGTTGCTATGGTCCACATTCCCCTAGCAACCATGTACTGATTTGAATAAGAGACTGGAATATGGAAAGGCGAGGCCCTGAATAGAAAGATGAGTAATAAAAAGTAGCAAAAACAACAGGGGGCACATTTACTTAGGGTCGAATATCGAGGGTTAATTAACCCTCGATATTCGACTGTCGAAGTTAAATCCTTCAACTTCGAATATCGAAGTCGGAGGATTTAGCGCTATTCGGCCGATCGATCGAAGGAATAATTGTTCTATCGAACGATTAAATTCTTCAAAGGATTTTAATCCATCGATCGAACAATTTTCCTTTTATTACAAATTGGCTAGAAAGCCTATGGGGACCTTCCCCATAGACTAACATTGAGGTTCGGTAGGTTTTAGGTGGCGAAGTAGGGGGTCGAAGAGACAGTATTTAAACTATCGAATGGTCGAATAGTCGAACGATTTTTAGTTCGAATCGTTCGATTCGAAGTCAAAGTCGTAGTCGAAGGTCGAAGTAGCCAAAAAAAACGTTCGAAATTCTAAGTATTTTTTATTCTATTCCTTCACTTGAGTAAATGTGCCCCTTAATGTGTAGCCTTACAGAACATTTGTTTTTTAGATGGGGTCAGTGAAGCTGGAAAGGGTCAGAAGTAGACAAACAATTAAAAAGAAAAAAATTGAGTACAATTAAAAATTTGCTTAGAATTAATCAGTGACCCCTATTTGAAAGATGGAAAGAAAAAAAAAGCAAACAATTAAAAAAAAACTATAAAAAAATAAATAATGGAGACCAATTGAAAAGTTGCTTAGAGCTGGCCATTCTATAACATACTAAAAGGTAACTTAAAGGGGATCAATCTCTTTAAATTTGTTTTTTAAAAAATGAATTTACATGAATTTATCCCAAATCTCATTCTGTTCTATGATCCCAGTATTACTAGCAAAACAAGATTATTTGGTCATTTTACAGACAGTTAAAGATTAATAGTGATGGGCGAATGTGTCCCGTTTCGCTTCGCCATGAAACGGGCATAAAATACGCACAAGGCGAATTTTGACTCGCATTAAAGGAAAACTATACCCCCAAAATGAGCACTTAAGCAACAGGTAGATCATATCATATTAAGTGGCGTATTAAAGAATCTTACCAAACTGGAATATATATTTAAGTAAATATTGCCCTTTTACATCTCTTGCCTTGAGCCACCATTTTGTGATGGTCTGTGTGCTGCCTCAGAGATCACCTGACCAGAAAAACTGCAGCTCTAACTGTAACAGGAAGAGATCTCCTGACCAGAAATACTGCAGCTCTAACTGTAACAGGAAGAAGTGAGGAAGCAAAAGACACAACTCTGTCTGTTAATTGGCTCATGTGACCTAACATGTATGGTTTGTTGGTTTGTTTGTGAGTACAGTGAATCTTACGATCCCAGGGGGCGGCCCTTATTTTTTAAAATGGCAATTTTCTATTCATGATTACCCAATGGCACATACTACTAGAAAAGTATATTATTATGAAAATGGTTTATTTACATGAAGCAGTGTTTTACATATGAGATGTTTTATGCAATATTTTTTTATAGAGACTACATTGTTTGGGGGGTATAGTTTTCCTTTAAAGTCAATGGGCATCCGTTTACTTGTCGCCGGCGTTGGAGGGTGGCGGGGAATTTTTGCATGGAATTTAGCAAATGTATTCACCGGTGGCGAAACGTGGAAATTCACAGCGAACTCTCGTCTGCTGAATAAATTCGGCCATCACTGTTAAAGAATAGTGATGGGCGAATTTGCGCCGTTTCGATTCGCCAAAAAATGTGCGAATTTCACGAGAAATTTGCAAACCGCAAAACGGCGCCGGCGTCTCATTTTTGACGCCGGCGCCCGTTTTTTTACGCCAGTGCCCGTTTTTGACGCCGGCGTCCATTTCTTCGAGAAAATTTTTTTTGACGCTGGCGAATTTTTGACGCAAATTTATTCGCTGGCGGTGAATCGCGCAAATTCGCCGCTAATTCGTGCCTGGCGAATAAATTCGCCCATCACTATTAAAGAAGAAGGAATGGCTTGATACCTGCGGAGATGGCTATTTAATCGTTGAGACGTTGTACTAATTAACCACAGATTCCTTTGGAACACTGGCTGTACTGGGTTGTGAGCAGACTCATTAGAGTTTAAGCTTTAAGTCCCATTATTGTTCTACTGCACATGCTCAGCAGCCAGGACTGTATAAGGATCACATGGGCTGGAAGCAAGATGGCGGCACGGCACTCCCATAGTAACATGGGTTGGTACAGTTTTCAGCGAGGAAGGGCCGTGGTTCTATTTTCATCAGAATATTTCTAGAAACAAATCAATTAGGTAAATTAACCCACCCGTTATCTTTCCATGTAGAAAGGGGCCACAAGGTTTAGTAGTTGTTTACATCTTTGTATTTAAATACGAAAAACATCAATTTGACTTCCACTCATTTTAAATTTAAGCTACCACCTATATATATATCTATATATCATGCAAAATACATTTCCCTCATTTTACTATTTTCACAGATTTTACATCATTTTTTCTGGTCCCCTGAAAAATTTTAAATGATGGGGGGGAGATTCTTCTGTAATGTTGCAAAATTCTCATCCTCATTTGCCTCTGGCCTTTTCTCCTCTTTGCTCCTTCTCTAGCTGCTCTTTATCCATTAGGATTTACAGGCCAAATAATAAAACTTAAAGTACCGCAGTGTCGCTTGCCAGAATGTTTCTCAAAAATGGCACCGACATCTGTTCTCTTGTCTCACAGCCCTGGTGCTATTTCATATTGATTTTTTTCTTTCTTTCAACCTGAAGGCATCCCTATTCCACTATTTCTCCACTATCCGTCTACTATCCCTCCACTATCTCTCCACTATCTCTCCACAATCCTACTATCCCTCCACTTTCTCACCACTATCCTTCTACTATCCCTCCACTATCCCTCCACTATCCTTCTACTATCCCTCCACTATCCCTCCACTATCCTTCTACTATCCCTCCACTATCTCTCCACTATCTCTCCACTATCCCTCCACTATCTATCCACTATCCTACTATCCCCCCACTATCTATCCACAATCCTACTATCCCTCCACTATCTCTCCACTATCCTTCTACTATCCCTCCACAATCCCTCAACTATCCCTCCACTATCCCACCACTATCCTTCTACTATCCCTCCACTATCCCTCCACTATCCTTCTAGTATCCCTCCACTATCCCTCCACTACCCTTATACTATCCCTCCACTATCTCTCCACTATCTCTCCACTATCCCTCCACTATCTCTCCACTATCTCTCCACTATCCCTCCACTATCTATCCACAATCCTACTATCCCTCCACTATCTCTCCACTATCCCTCCACTATCCCTCCACTATCCTTCTACTATCCCTCCACTATCACTCCACTATCTCTCCACTATCCTTCTATTATCCCTCCACTATCCCTCCACTATCTCTCCACTATGCTTCTACTATCCCTCTACTACCCCTCCACTATCCTTCTACTATCAATCCACTATCCTTCTACTGTCCCTCCATTATCCTTCTACTATCCCTCCACTATCCTTCTACAATTCTTCTACTACCCCTCCACTATTCCTCCACTATCCACCACTATCCCTCCTCTATCCCCCCTCTATCCTTCTTCTATCATATACAGAGCTGCAACCCTCTCTATTGCAGTATGACATCAAACTACCATATAGAGGCAGATGATAGATACATAGAGAGATAGACGGACAGACAGACACAGAGAGGGAGAGAGAGAGAGAGAGAGAGAGAGAGAGAGAGAGATAATAAATAGATGAATGAATGCTGCTGAATGCAGGCAATACTATATTCATAGTAAGAATGTCAGTTCCTACACTCCATTGTACGCCCAGAGACCTGCAGCATTTCTACTTCAGGGCAGAGCCTCCATCCCTTTTTTTGGATTTTGTCCTGCACATACTGTAGTAAATGGCTCCCACTGAAACTTGCAGGTGATTTTGTGACAAAAACATGGATGTCCTGGTAGTTGCACAATGTTTGGCAGCCTCTAAGGCATAAATCTTCATGGGGCTGCTGTATAAAGCTCTAATTTTTATTAAAATATAATATTACACAACCTGATTTATTTCACATGCCTTAGAGAGCAGAAAATCACTATGCCTTTAAGGTACGAAATGCGTTAGGCTTGTATCCTACCATGTTTATCTAAACAAGAAGGTTCACTGTGTCCTCCTGCTTGAGGGCAGTGAGAACTCCTTGTCCATCTACTAATTCTCTGCTGTTTCTCTCGAGTTGTTTGGGGACTTGTCAATGTGCCCCCCTAAACTTGCAACGCTCCCTAGTAAGTTTCAGCTGGTGACTTGTTCCAAAAAGAACACACTACTCTCCTTATTTATTTAAGCGAATGATTAAATAACTAAATGTACTAAGTTAAATGTACAAAGAAGGAACACAGTCTTGTTCTGTTCTCCTCGGTGTAACCAGGATAAATGAAGAGCAAGTCACAAATAGAATTTCACTGTTGCATGAAATATTTCGCTTGTTCTGTTTTCCCGAGTATAAGTTTGGGGACAAATTTAACATACGCAACCGACCCCAGCGCTACAAGGACTTACGTAAATCGAGCAGGTGCTCAGTTTGGCCGAGGGACATTCAACAAGAAAAAATTCACTTCTGAAGCAGGACAGGACCTTGGAGAATATATTTGTTAACTTCAAATTCATGAGCCAAAAATAAAACCAACGGCAGGTAGAAAAGAACTGGGAAATACGGCCGGTGCTGTTTTATATTTCATTCCTGGTCATTTCTTTGAAAGCCTCTAGAAGCCCTGGCAGTCATTTCCAACTGCCGCATCTGAATCGCCTGTTTGGAATGCAAAAATATAATTGTTCCCTTCCCACGGGGCTCCGCATTGTTTATTATAATTTACTTCCCTGTATTTAATTCTGGGCCACGGATAGGAAGAGATTGCACTTCAGGTTTGCTGCAGTAATGCAGGGTTTTGTAATTACATCCACTCATGAACAGTGATCATAAAACAGAGGAACCGGAATGAGTTGCTTTTCCCAGGAACAGTTTGTTTGACTCTACACAACGAGACAACAGGCTTCCTCTTTGAAGGGTCCCCATACCTTTCTTTTAGATTTGTATTTAATATATGTTTAGTTGAACTAATAAAAGGGGCCATACACTTTAAAGGATAAGTAAACCTTAAAAATAAATGTGTGTAAAATTGATGAGGGTGCTATTCTAAGAGTTTTTGCAATATACATTCATTATTTGTTGTTTTTTTATTCCAAGATATTAAGAGAAACATGTACTGTTAATATGAATGAATTTTGTTACAACACCGCCACCCGCTGGTCAGTTTCCCACCAGTCTGACCACCAAGTAGTCAAGGAAGTTGTCAGGAGAAAGAAAGAGGCTGCTCTGATGTTCTTCTGCTTAGGAAAAAAATTAGAAACCTTTCTCGATTCTTTCCTAAGCAGAATAACATCAGAGCAGTCTCTCCTGACAACTTCCTTGACTACTTAGTGGTCAGACTGGTGGGAAACCGACCAGCAGGTGGAGCTGTTGTAACAAAATTCATTCATATTAACAGCACATGTATCTCTTAATATCTTGGAATTAAAAATAAATAAATAATGAATATACATGGCAAAAGTGCTTAGAATAGCCCCCTCATCAATTTTACATTCACTTATTTTTAAGGTTTACTTATCCTTTAAAGGACATGTAAAGTCTAAAATAGAATAAGGCTAGAAATGCTGTATTTTGTATACTAAATATAAATATGAACTTACTGCACCACAAGCCTAATCAAACAAATGATTTATGCTTTCAAAGTTGGCTACAGGGGGTCACCATCCTTTAACTTTGTTAAACATTTTTGCAAGACTAAGACTAAGTGCACATGCTCAGTGTGGTCTGGGCTGCTTAGGGATCGTCATAAACAAAGCTGCTTGAGTTCTGCATGGCTGGGAAGTAAGGCGGGGGCTCCCCCTGCTGTTCATAAGTATGATTGTTTCCCTGCTCAGCAGTTAGGGACCGTCTGACAATTCCTTTCCACAGCAGTAAATGAAGCGAGAATTTCACTGCGTACAGTCAGGTTTCTTATAAAAACGGTACACATTTTTTAATTAAAGTAAATTGGAGATAGGTTCCTTTTTCATTAAAGAAAGTAAAAATGGGATTTTATTTTTTGGCTTTACATGCCCTTTAATATACACTAATATCATTATATTGAGACAGCGCCACCTGCTGGTAAATTCTGCCGACCACTCTGACAGCTGGGAGGTCTTCTGATGTTGCTTTGCTTGGATAAAAAACTCTTTCTTTTTTTAAGCAGAGGAACATTCAAAGACTTTACTCTTCTTTCTAATACTTTCTAAAACTTTCTTCCAACTGTCAGGCTGGAATATGCGCAATTCAACATAAATAATGGCCAATATTTGCTCTTAGATTTTCCAGAGAGACCCCATATAATATGCCAGCATAGGTATTCACCTGTACTAAGCACAATTCAGCAGGAACAGCCCTTAGTTTGCTCATAGTCTGTACAGAGAGATCCCATAAAATTATGGCAGCATAGGTATTCCCCTGTACTAAGCACAATTCAGCAGGAACAGTCCCTAAATTTGCTCATAGTCTGTACAGAGAGATCCCATAAAACTATGGCAGTATAGGTATTCCCTGTACTAAGCACAATTCAGCAGGAACAGCCCCTAAGTTTGCTCATAGTCTGTACAGAGAGATCCCATAAAACTATGGCAGCATAGGTATTCCCTGTACTAAGCACAATTCAGCACAATTCAGCAGGAACAGCCCCTAAATTTGCTCATAGTCTGTACAGAGAGATTATGCTAGTATAGGTATTCCTCTGCACTAAGCATAATTCATCAGGGAAATTTAAGTTTATATTTTTCCTTTGGCTTGCATAGAAATCAGTACAGTTCTGTAATATTATGCTAATTTTTCTTTTTTAAAAAAGAGAAGGCCTAAAAATATCTATTGTATATTAAAATAAATGCAGAAAATGTAGTGGAAGCCTAATCCCCAGCAATTGTACCGACTGCATTAATGATCTTAAACGTGTGACCTGTTTGTAGATTAGATGACCTTTGTTATACTTGGCTTTTCTCTTTCATATTTCTAACAACGAGTAATTGTATGAATGGTGAGGGGAAGACAAGTCTGCAGAGGGCTTTCATGCTGCGTCTCCCCTTATTACATTGGATCCAGGGGTGGCCCTAAAACTGTTCATTTGGATCAACCATGGATTTCTACATTACTAATCCACAACAATAACCTGACAAAGAGGTACATTGCTGTAATGTTGGTTGTATTCAAGGGGCATTGTCTGCAAATCTTGATAATTACATTTGTAGAAAATGTAAGCAATTGTGTAACAAAGGCCTTATTAAATTTGGGGATAGGGAACCCTGTAAATGAGGCTAAGGTAGTTGTCAGATAAGGATAAAATAAGATAAAAATTGGATTTATTTCATATGTTAATGTAACACACAGGGTTAATCACCAGCTAGTACATACCTCCCAACATTTTGGAAATAAAAAGAGGGACAAAACCATTTTTGTGGCCACACCCCCTAATTAGCATGTTCATTTTACAAAATGTGGCAGGTTATAAAAGTTTGAACACATTTCTGTGTTTTTTTCAGTTATTACAGTTTTGCTAATGAACGTGAATTGCCCTTTAAGCTGTGAGTCTCATTTCTCCCAAGGGACCTGTTATCTTATATTGTTACTTATTTGCTTATCTGAAATTGTTACAAAGTATCTTATTTGCACCCGTTACCTGTTCTGGGTTCTCTGCTAAAAGCCAATTAAGTCAGAAACTTTGTTTCTTTTTTGGATTTTCAGTGCAGAGGAAGTCAGGACTTTCCAGTACAAACTCGGGACTGCGCATTGAGCTGTCAAAAGCTGGACTGTCCCGCTGAAAACGGGACAGTTGGCAGGTCTGCTAGTATACTAGAGCATGGGTTACACTGGACTCTAACACTTAAGGCAGGACCTTCAAAAAGTGGAAAAAAAAAGGTGTAATGTGCTACTGTGCTTTAACCAATAAAGAAATGGGCGCCAGGAGGTTCTTCCAAATCAAGCAGAACAAAATAACTTTATGTCAGAGACAAATGATCCACAGGTTACTTACATCAGCACAGAAACATCTGCAGAATATATAGGCTCACGTGTCAGACAGTATATCAGAGGCAGATGCAGGTGCATTCCCTGAGGATGTAGTGAAGGCAGTACAGCACCTCCAGGCAGAAATACCTCACACGTGGTCTGGATCTCACCCAGTGGAGGGGTCAGGGAGGAGAAGCTAAAGCCTGACACCCTATTCACTGTGTCCCTTCACTGTAGGCAAATCTTACAGCCCGGGAAGCTTCTCCCTGCTACACCTCCTTGATGGAGCACAAAGCTGCTCTTTCTCTCTTCCCTCACTGTCTTACTCTCCTAGAGAGTCTATAACAATTAGATTCCTGACATTCACTAGCCTCATTCATGGGACTCCTGCTCCTCGACTTCCACACCCCTTCTCACTCACTATACCCAAGTGTGACAAGAAGTGGTCACAGCGCCCACTGGCCAATAACTGGGATATGTAAAGTACAACTAGCTACATGGGCATCTGCCTAGAAACTAGGGAGATCTGGAAGTGTAGGGATTTAGAGCCATAGGGGCACATTAACCCCATGGGTCTCTACATTAATGTTAATAGTTGGGCAATATTACAGCCTTTGCGGTTAGTCTAGACAGGAATTGCTCTCCAGGAATATAAGGAATTGCAGCGACCAGGCACTTCCTATTTGGCCTAGGAACACCTCACTGGTGTGAGTAATACCCTTTGTTAACATGGTGTATGATGTGATGTTGTGCCACAAACATTTGGTGTACAAATAAAGTACCTTCTCTTTTGTTATTTTCATTTAGGAAATCTACTGCTCTTGGTTAGAACCCATGGAACCCAAGATTCTGTGTAAAAGTAAAGGAGTTAAGAGTTGAATTTCAACTTGGAGACCTTTCCACCACTACTCCTGTGAGGGCCCAGCAAAGGTGAGGACCAGTTTCTGGAGGTATATATCATGGTCATTGGTTTGTATGGTTTTCAACAGGTATTATAATTATCAACTGGTTTGTCTTGAAGCAGCAGTCAGCACAGTGTTGAGGCAATATGAAGACTCTGTAGTGCCAATCACAAGTAGTGAGGGACGAATCTGTGCTGTTTCGCTTTGTCAACAAAAATAGCGAAACTGTGAAAAATTTGCGAAACACATTGAAGTGAATGGGCAACAATTTTTATACTCTTGACTCTGTTGTCCAAATGCATTAAAGTCAATGGGCTTCCGAATAATTTCCATGTGGTCCTTGCAACCATGCCTGACCATAAGCCCTTCACTGGACAATCATGGATTCATGGAACCTTTTCAGGAGGAGCCTTTTCAGAAGATGCAGCAGTCAGCACAGTGTTGAAGCAATATGGAGACTCTGTACAGCCAGGAACCAATCACAACCAGCTGGAAGTACCATGTGGTCCTTGCAACCATGCCTGACCATTAGCCCTACACTCATGACAAGCCCTAGACAATCATGAAAGTAGATGGAACCTTTTCAGGAGGAGCATTTTCAGGAGGAACCTAACACTTCAAAATATGGACTCCAATGGCACCAATGCTTTTTTGGACGGTGTTGAGTCATAGATTTTCCCATTTGAGATCGATGAAAAATGGCCCTAGGAGAAATCCAACATAAATAAGTGTAGATGGGGAATCTCAGTCCTTGACATTTACCTAAAGAGATGATCATCTCCAACCTATGAAGTTAGGAAAATATTGCTCCAACATCCCTGCAAACACTCCCTGCTCACCCTAATACACCCTCTCGTTGCAGACTAGGTTGCTTCTCCTACATTTCCATAAAGTTAGTATCTAGAATCCCCTCGGTGCTGAATGCTGCACCCCTTCCCCTGCTAAACACCAACCTAGGACAACACCACACCAGGTACCCTTAGTCCCCACCCTCCTCATCCCTCCACTCTTCCAACTGCCATCTGAAAAGCCCTGTTAGGTGACTCGGGGCAGATTTTGGAAGCATTTACAGTCGGTGAATACGTAAAATCTAAATTGCTAAAAAGCCTGTGTGCTGGCAGCATGAATTGCCGGAGCAATATTGCAATAAACTATCCTATAGTTTAAGTAGATCACAGAGCAAATGAAATCTGACATTTAATACTCCACAAATAAAATTAGTTGTGTCTGAGAATATTTCAAACAGTGGAAAGGAGAAATGACAGCGCCGCCGCCACCGATCCGCCAGAAATGGGAAAGAGTAAAGATCTGGGAGATTAAGCAAATAAATTCTGCTCAGACAATATCCCGATTATACACAGAGAGTTACTGTAGCTTTGTTAGGAAAGAGCCGTACAATCTATTTGGGAATCTAATCACAGCATCTCTGGGCCGAAGGTTTGAGCTCTCAGCAACTCAGCCTTCTGACATACACAACTCCATGAACAGAGAAATATTTGCAACTTAATCTAGTACAGGTACGGGACCTGTTATCCAAAATGATTGGGACCTGGGGTCTTCTGGATATTGGATCTTTCTGTAATTTGGATCTTCATCTATAAAGTCTACTAGAAAATCATGTAAACATTAAATAAACCCAATAGGCTGATTTTGCTTCCAATAAGGATTAATTATATCTTAGTTGGGATCAAGTAGAAGCGACTGTTTTATTATTACACAGAAAAAGGAAATCATTTTTTAAAATTTATATTATTTAGATAAAATGGAGTCTATGGGAGATGGCCATTCTGTAATTTGGAGCTTTTCCGAATAATGGATCCCATAACAGTACTTTAATATATGAAAGGTAAAATGTCCCAGGCAGATGCCACATGATGGAAATAGATTTAAAAATGTGAAAGGCACTTTTCTATTCCAGGTGTAGTAACCTGCTAGTAACCTGCTAGTAGCATGCCATAGGCCAGGTGGTAAGTAAACTAATCAGGGTCCCACCACCAGGCCCTCTTAAATACAGAAAGGGTGAAAACACAGGCAGCCCTAAAGCCATGGGGCAACCAAAATGTAAGATCTGTACACTTGTCTTATTTACCATTATTTTTCATTTTATTCAGTTGATATTTCAATGTAGAAAAATACCAAGGCAGAGGAATACGATGGCAGCAAATGCTCTGTAAAGTAAAGTGTTTAATGGGAGCAGACGCCTCGCTTGCCTAATTGACAGGCTGAAACTTGCTTAATAAATGAAAACAAATTAATGACATTCTAATGTACTGTAATATTTAGCAGCCGTTATCTTTTAATGCAGGGGCGGGAAATCAAACAATGAGGGTCGGCCCAGGGCAAAGGTGACTGAGGCTGTTGCCTTATCCCTCAAGTTTGTGAGGGCCCCACCATGTCACACGCATGTCTCCCACCAGGGCAGGGAAACAGAAAAACTGAAGCTACTTTATGCAAATTACCAGTAAACAGATAAATACAGAACAGTCATGACAAAGGGGGAAAAGAGGGGGTTGTATACTGCCAATTCAATTACTGTGTCTACCGTGCTAGGACCAAACACAGAGTAGAATTTGTTATTTTGTTTTAAAAATACAATGTAACAAAAGCTATTGGTTAAAATAATAAACAACAGGCAAGACATATAATCAGGACCAGAACTAAGGGAAGGCAGAAGAGGCAGCTGCCTAGGGCACAATGATAGGGGTCGCTACTAGCCCTAGTATGTGCCTACCACTCAGTCTTACTCCTCTTCCTTCCCTCTGTCACCCTCCCCTCCGTCGTCCCTCTTGTAAACCTCCCCTTTGTCACTCTCCCTCCCCCTCCCTCCTGTCACCCTCCCTTCTATTGTTCTCCCTCCTGTCACCCTCCATTGCTCTCCCCTTCCTTCTGTCATCCGTCCCTCCTGTCACCCTCCCCTCCAACGCTCTCCCCTCCCTCCTGTCACTCTCCCCTCCAACTCTCTCCCTCCTGTCACCCTCCCTCCATCACTCTCCCTCCTGTCACCCTCCTTTCCCTCTCTCTCACCTCCATCACTCTCCCCTCCCTACTGTCACCCTCCCCTCCGTCATTCTCCTCTCCCTCCTGTCACCCTCCATCACACTCTTCTCCCTCCTGTCACTCTCCTCTTCATCACAGTCAGGTGCACGCGGGGGAGGGGTGACAGGCCGGGTTCCCTAGGGCGCCGACAGCCTGGCCCTGCCCTGATGCTAAACACAATCCTTATTCATTGCACTTATGTTAAAGGATAAGTAAACCTTGAAAATAAGTGAATGTAAAATTGATGAGAGTGCTATTCTAAGCAGTTTTGTAATTTACAGTCATTATTTATTTTGCTTTAATTCCAAGATATTAAGGGATACATGTACTGTTAATATGAATGAATTTTGTTACAACAGCGCCACCTGCTGGTCAGTTTCCCACCAGTCTGACCAGCAAGTAGTCAAGGAAGTTGTCAGGAGAAAGAAAGAGGCTGCTCTGATGTTCTTCTGCTTAGGAAAGATTTGAGAAAGGTTTCTAATTTTATTCCTAAGCAGAAGAACATGAGAGCAGCCTCTTTCTTTCTCCTGACAACTTCCTTGACTACTTGGTGGTCAGACTGGTGGGAAACTGACCAGCAGGTGGCGCTGTTGTAACAAAATTCATTCATATTAACAGCACATGTATCCCTTAATATCTTGTAATTAAAGCAAAATAAATAATGAATGTAAATTACAAAACTGCTTAGAATAGCACCCTCATAAATTTTACATTAAACTTATTTTAAAGGTGTACTTATCCTTTAAACAAAGGGAATTGAGGCCCTTTTAAATGCAGCCTAGAAAGAGAAGATCTGTGTTCACCAGCCCCCTGAATATGTGTGCAGTATCTCTCTCCCTGCTCTCTCAGATACACTGTCCACACGAGCGCTCACATGAAATTGTCTGCAAAGATCACAATAGCATACATAGGGTTAATGCAATGCTAAGAATCCATTTTTGCTGTGATCTTATTGGCATGCCTGGGGTTAATGTAATGCTTTGAATCCATTTTCTGCAATGGCCTTACTGGCATGTCTACGTGCCTAGATTATTGCAAGACATAAGAAATGTGTCGCATGGAAACTCTTCCTCCAGTCCTACACTGAACTCCTATACCTCATATGTAACACATGGTCTGCTACAAAGATCTTCCAATGAGTGTCAAGAGGGTGGAGCTATCAGATGTTAGTAGTGGTATAGTAACAACTCAATAGGTTGAACAGTCCATATATATTTCTGTGTGTCTCTTTTGTCCCTGGTTGAAAGTATATTCACAATCATATGAAAAGGCTATAGAAACATATTTACCTTAGTACATTCAATATGTTAGGGGAATGCATATAACATACTTCCCAACTGTTTTAAGAGGGACAGTCCCTCTTTTAACAACTCAACCCCCCAGTCCCTCGTTTGTACTGGAAAGTCCAGTTTTTCTCTGCACTGAACAGCCAGAAAAAGAAACAATGGGGGTCATTTACAAAGTTTGCGCTGAATATATTTTTTGAAAATGGTTGTATTGCCCATGTTTTTTCCTGAATGATAATATATTGCACTGCTCTGCCCGTGAATAATTGTGCATGAGTGCACCCAATGTGCGAGGTTGTTGTGTGCAAAAATAGCGTTGACGGTAACTTGAATTTGCACGTTGCGAAAATGTTTTGCGAATATTTTCTCCGCCACCGAAGTTGTGGCGTAGTTCAGTCGCAGAATATGTGCATAAATATTCACAATTTGCAATTTTTTCCCATATTTAAAAAGCTCTCATAGACATTCGCATTGTGAAAAAAAAAACTTGCAATTCTGTTTGCACCACACTTACTCAGCTCTATAAATATAACCATGCGCAGGGCAAATATATTCACTTTGGGAACCAATCTGCCTCGCGTAAAGTTTATAAATGAGCCCCAATGTTTCTAACTTAGCATAGGTATTCCCCTGTACTAAGCACAATTCAGCAGGAACAGTCCCTAAGTTTGCTCATAGTCTGTACAGAGAGATCCCATAAAACTATGGCAGCATAGGTATTCCCCTGTACTAAGCACAATTCAGCAGGAACAGTCCCCTAAATTTGCTCATAGTCTGTACAGAGAGATCCCATAAAACTATGGCAGCATACGTATTACCCTGTACTAAGCACAATTCAGCAGGAACAGTCCCTAAGTTTGCTCATAGTCTGTACAGAGAGATCCCATAAAACTATGGCAGCATAGATATTCCCTGTACTAAGCACAATTCAGCAGGAACAGCCCCTAAGTTTGCTCATAGTCTGTACAGGGAGATCCCATAAAACTATGGCAGCATAGGTATTCCCTGTACTAAGCACAATTCAGCAGGAACAGTGCCCTAAATTTGCTCATAATCTGTACGGAGAGATCCCATAAAACTATGGCACCATAGGTATTCCTTGTACTAAGCACAATTCAGCAGTTACAGTCCCTAAGTTTGCTCATAGTCTGTACAGAGAGATCCCATAAAACTATGGCAGCATAGTATTCCCCTGTACTAAGCACAATTCAGCAGGAACAGTCCCCTAAGTTGCTCATAGTCTGTACGGAGAGATCCCATAAAACTATGACAGCATAGGTAGTCCCCTGTACTAAGCACAATTCAGCAGGAACAGCCCCTAAGTTTGCTCATAGTCTGTACAGAGAGATCCCATAAAACTATGGCAGCATACGTATTACCCTGTACTAAGCACAATTCAGCAGGAACAGTCCCTAAGTTTGCTCATAGTCTGTACAGAGAGATCCCATAAAACTATGGCAGCATAGATATTCCCTGTACTAAGCACAATTCAGCAGGAACAGCCCCTAAGTTTGCTCATAGTCTGTACAGAGAGATCCCATAAAACTATGGCAGCATAGGTATTCCCCTGTACTAAGCACAATTCAGCAGGAACAGTCCCTAAGTTTGCTCATAGTCTGTACAGAGTGATCCCATAAAACTATGGCAGCATAGGTATTCCCCTGTACTAAGCACAATTCAGCAGGAACAGCCCCTAAGTTTGCTCATAGTCTGTACAGGGAGATCCCATAAAACTATGGCAGCATAGGTATTCCCCTGTACTAAGCACAATTCAGCAGGAACAGTCCCTAAGTTTGCTCATAGTCTGTACAGAGTGATCCCATAAAACTATGGCAGCATAGGTATTCCCCTGTACTAAGCACAATTCAGCAGGAACAGTCCCTAAGTTTGCTCATAGTCTGTACAGAGAGATCCCATAAAACTATGGCAGCATAGGTATTCCCTGTACTAAGCACAATTCAGCAGGAACAGTCCCCAAGTTTGCTCATAGTCTGTACGGAGATATCCCATAAAACTATGACAGCATAGGTAGTCCCCTGTACTAAGCACAATTCAGCAGGAACAGCCCCTAAGTTTGCTCATAGTCTGTACAGAGAGATCCCATAAAACTATGGCAGCATAGGTATTTCCCTGTACTAAGCACAATTCAGCAGGAACAGCCCCCTAAGTTTGCTCATAGTCTGTACAGAGAGATCCCATAAAACTATGGCAGCATAGGTATTCCCTGTACTAAGCACAATTCAGCAGGAACAGTCCCCTAAGTTTGCTCATAGTCTGTACAGAGAGATCCCATAAAACTATGGCAGCATAGGTAGTCCCCTGTACTAAGCACAATTCAGCAGGAACAGTCCCTAAGTTTGTTCATAGACTGTACAGAGAGATCCCATAAAATTCCAGCAAAGTGAATGCTGCTAATTTAGGCACAATTCTGCGGGAACAGCTGTGAATAAGTAGAATAAGCTGTTGATGTGTTTAGACTTGGAGACAGTTGAGCAAGTAAAACATGTCCCAGTGGATTGAGAATGAGGGTCAGTCCAGAAGTAGCAGAGCTGGAATGATAAGAAAGAGAAGAATCTCCAGAGAAAACTATGGTATTTTTTCAATATTCAGTTATATAAAAATACATAATTCTATGTTACAGGAGACTGTGCCAAATATAACTGGGGGTTATAAAGGAATAAGTGAAGCGGTACATTTAATTCTAAGTAGTATATATCGTTAGTATTGTGGTATTGTCTGTAACAAAGGAGAATAACTGATACTCAGCGCAGTGTAGCCCAGCAATACTCATTCTGGAACATTCCGTCTGTCGTTACAGTGAGTAATGTCTCTCTTTTATCTCCATTGTTACACAGAGCTTGAGTTCTTGGATCACTCTTCAGTTTATCATGGATGCCCTATTTTTCTGCTTTTGTTTATTTATTTATTTATTTTAAATTATCCTTTTTCCCCCCAGTTTGGATCTGCTGCCAAGCTGACTACCAACAGTCTATTTTTTAAGAGATGATCAATTACTCCATTTATAAAGAACTTCTGGCTCTGTCCTGCTGATTCTGTTCTTTATCACTGGGCAGGTGTGTATCTGGTCTCCACAATGTCGTGTCTCTGGGAGTTTTCTTCCATATTAGTTCTCATATTAATATAAGCAACCTAAAACCCCTTCTTTTAGCCTCAAACTTTTATACTATAAAACTATGGCAGCATAGGTATTCCCCTGTACTAAGCACAATTCAGCAGGAACAGTCCCTAAGTTTGCTCATAGTCTGTACAGAGAGATCCCATAAAACTATGGCAGCATAGGTATTCCCTGTACTAAGCACAATTCAGCAGGAACAGCCCCTAAATTTGCTCATAGTCTGTACAGAGAGATCCCATAAAACTATGGCAGCATAGGTATTCCCCTGTACTAAGCACAATTCAGCAGGAACAGTCCCCTAAGTTTGCTCATAGTCTGTACAGAGAGATCCCATAAAACTATGGCAGCATGGGTATTCCCTGTACTAAGCACAATTCAGCAGGAACAGTCCCCTAAGTTTGCTCATAGTCTGTACAGAGAGATCCCATAAAACTATGGCAGCATAGGTATTCCTCTGTACTAAGCACAATTCAGCAGGAACAGTCCCCTAAGTTTGTAGCAAGAGCGTATCGAGTCCCCCTCTGGAGAGGGTCCAGTGTGCATAGGTGCTCCTGTTTG